>NC_045617.1:150757809-151057809 GCF_009829155.1 Mustela erminea
ACTGGTCCCCTGAATTTAGTTGGATATCTATCAAACCATTTTGAATACCCACAAAATCAGCCTGAGATGTAAGAATATATATATATATATCGATCTCTAGAAGCAGAAAATCAACTACTTTTTGCAAGTGGGTTGTGTGCAGTTGTGAATCTGTAGGGATATATCAGAAGATAAGCAGAGTGAGGAGTAACCCTCCATAAGCTGGCTTCTGGAAAGTGATAAAACACTGGAGCACAAAATCAGAACCTTTAGAAATCTACTCTAGTGAGAGACATCCCTCTCTGAAAGGGGCTCTGGAAATGAAAAAGCAGAATTCTGCTGAATTCTGTTGAAATTGGACCATTTCCTTATACCACACACAAAAATAGACTCAAAATGGATGAAGGACCTCAATGTGAGAAAGGAATCCATCCAAATCCTTGAGGAGAACACAGGCAGCAACCTCTCTGAAAGGGGCTCTGGAAATGAAAAAGCAGAATTCTGCTGAATTCTGTTGAAATTGGACCATTTCCTTACACCACACACAAAAATAGACTCAAAATGGATGAAGGACCTCAATGTGAGAAAGGAATCCAACAAAATCCTTGAGGAGAACACAGGCAGCAACCTCTTCGACCTCAGCTGCAGCAACATCTTCCTAGGAACATCACCAAAGGCAAGGGAAGCAAGGGCAAAAATGAACTATTGGGATTTCATCAAGATCAAAAGCTTTTGCACAGCAAAGGAAACAGTTAACGAAATCAAAAGACAACTGACAGAATGGGAGAAGATATTTGCAAACGACATTTCAGATAAAGGACTAGTGTCCAGAATCTATAAAGAACTTAGCAAACTCAACACCCAAAGAACAAATAATCCAATCAAGAAATGGGCAGAGGACATGAACAGACATTTCTGCAAAGAAGACATCCAGATGGCCAACAGACACATGAAAAACTGCTCCATATCACTCGGCATCAGGGAAATACAAAATCAAAACCACAATGAGATATCACCTCACACCAGTCAGAATGGCTAAAATCAACAAGTCAGGAAATGAAAGATGCTGGCGAGGATGCGGAGAAAGGGGAACCCTCCTACACTGTTGGTGGGAATGCAAGCTGGTGCAGCCACTCTGGAAAACAGCATGGAGGTTCCTCAAAATGTTGAAAATAGAACTGCCCTATGACCCAGCAATTGCACTATTGGGCATTTACCCTAAAGATACAAACGTAGTGATCCAAAGGCGCACGTGCACCCGAATGTTTATAGCAGCAATGTCCACAATAGCCAAACTATGGAAAGAACCTAGATGTCCATCAACAGATGAATGGATCAAGAAGATGTGGTATATATACACAATGGAATACTATGCAGCCATCAAAAGAAGTAAATATCTTGCCATTTGCGACAACATGGATGGAACTAGAGCGTATCATGCTTAGCGAAATAAGTCAAGCAGAGAAAGACAACTATCATATGATCTCCCTGATATGAGGAAGTGGTGATGCAACATGGGGGCTTAAGTGGGTAGGAGAAGAATAAATGAAACAAGATGGGATTGGGAGGGAGACAAACCATAAGTGACTCTTAATCTCACAAAACAAACTGAGAGTTGCTGGGGGGAGGGGGGTTGGGAGAAGGAGGGTGGGGTTATGGACATTGGGGAGGGTATGTGCTTTGGTGAGTGCTGTGAAGTGTGTAAACCTGGCGATTCACAGATCTGTACCCCTGGGGATAAAAATATATGTTTATAAAAAATAAAAAATTAAAAAGAAAAGATGCACTAATTAAAACAACATGGTGCTGTCATAAAAACAGACATGTAGATCAACAGAACAGAATAGAACACCTGGAAATGAACCCACAACTACATGACCAACTAAAATGACAAAGCAGGAAAGAATGTCCAAAGGGAAAAAAAAGACAGTCAATAAATGGTGTTGTTTGAAACTGGACAGCAACATGGAAGAAAATGAAACTGAATCACTTTTTTAAAATAACATACACAAAAGTAAATTCAAAATGGGTGTAAAACCTAAATGGATGAAAAACGTGAGACAGGAAACATACAAAATTCTAGAGGAGAAAAAAGGCAGTAACCCCTTTGACATCAATCCTAGCAACTTCCCTCTATAGTCTCCTGGAACAAGGGAAACACAAGCAAATATAAGCTCTTGAGACTTCATCAAAATAAAAACCTCTACACAGTGAAGGAAATGATCAACAAACCTAAATGGTAAACTATGGAACAGGAGAAGATCCTTTCAAATGACATATCTGATAGAGCATTAGTATCCAAAATCTATAAAGAACTTACCAAATTCAACACCCAGAAATAAATAATCCAGATTAAAAATGGGCAGAACAGAGGAATACACATTTTTCCAAAGACATAGGAGTGGATAGAGACACATGAAAAGATACTCAGCACCACTCATCATCAAGGATATACAAACAAGAACCCAATGAGATATCATCTCACACCTGTCAGAATGGCTAAAATTATCAGCACAGGAAACAACTATGTTGGCAAGGATGCAGAGAAAGGATATCTTTCTTGCACTGTTGGTGGGAATGCAAACTGGTGTAGCCACTGTGGAAACAGTACGTGTGTTCTTCAAAAAGTTAAAAATAGAATTATCCTATGATCCAGCAACTTCACTACTAAATATTTAACCAAAGGATACAAAAATACTAATTTGAAGGGGTATGTGCACCCCAATGATTATAGCAGCATTATCAACAATAGCCAGACTACGGAAAGAACACAAGTGTTCATCAACTGAGGGATGCATAAAGAAGATGTGTGTGTGTGTGTGTGTGTGTATGGAATATCACTCAGTCAACAAAACAATGAAATCTTGGGTGTATGGAATTCACTCAGTCAACAAAAGAATGAAATCTTACCACATGGAACAACATGGATAGAACTAGAGAGTATTCTGCTAAGTGAAATAAGTCAGACAAAGACAAATGCTTGATCTCAATTATATGTGGTATTTAAGAAACAAAACAAATGAACATGGGGTGGGGAGTAGGCAACCAAGAAACAGACTCTTTTTTAAAACATACAATGTATTGAGGGAGGAGCAAGATGGTGGAGGAGTAGGACACCTAATACCATCGGGTCCCAGGAGTTCAGCGAGATAGTTATCAATCCATTCTGAACACCTACAAACCCAACAGGAGATAGAAGAAGAGCAGCAATTCTAGGAACAGAAAAGCGACCACTTTATGGAAGGTAGGACGTGCAAAGTGAATCCAAAGCAATGGAAAGATAGACCGCGGGGACAGGGACAGGCTCCTGGCAAGAGATAGAGCAGTGGAGCACAAAATCAGGCCTTTTGTAAGTCTGCTCCATGGAAGGACGTCGCTCCAGAGGCGAAGCCGGGGGTGCAGCCCTCGTAGGGACATTGTATCTCAAGACCCTTAGGGTCACAGAAAGACCAGGGGTGCCTGAGTGTGGCAGAGCCCCCAGGCATCAGAGCGGGAAAGCTGGCTGTAGAGATGGAGCCAAGCAATGGGCTCTCAGCTCAGTCTCACCTTAAACTGTGATCAAGGCACAGTTGGCCACTGCTTTTCAAGCAGGGACCCCACAAGCAGCAGATCCAGGGAGACCCCCTTCTTCCTCCTCTGAAAAGAATGGCATGGGAACATGCAGCAAGGATCTGCTGGGTTTAGAGACTCCAAACGGGGCCATGCGCCAGACAGAGAAATGCTCAGTCACAGGCCAGGTGAACTCAGAGCGTGGTTGGAGACCAGGGAGACAGGAGGGATTGACTGCTTTTCTCTGAAGGCGCACTGAGCAGCGGCTGGAGCTCTTGGCTCCTCTGGGCCAGATACTGGGAAGCCGCCTTCTTCATTCCCGCCCTCCAAAGCAGTACGGAAAGTGGTCAGGAAACAAAACCTCCCAAGACCCAAACCACGCAGATTGCTTAGGCTGGCCCCTGGCAAGGGCGGTGCAATTCCACCTCAGGCAAAGACATTTGAGAATCAGGGCAACAGGCCCCTCCCCCAGAAGATCAGCAAGACCATCCAGCCAAGACCAAGTTCACAGATCAATGAGAACTGCGGAATTCCAGAGATGCAGGAATGCAACACACAGAAGTCATGGGTTTTTTTCCCATGATCCTTTAGTCTTTCAAAGGTAAATTTTTTTTAAGATTTTTTTTATTTGACAGAGAGAGATCACAAGTAGGCAGAGAGACAGGCAGACAGAGAGAGGGGAGAAGCAGGCTTTCCGCAGAACAGAGAGCTCAGTGGGGGGCTTAATCTCAGGAACGTGAGATCATGACCTGGGCTGAAAGCAGAGGCTTAAACCACTGAGCCACCCAGGTGTCCTGAAACTTAAATTTTTAAATTTTTTTTCCTTATTCTATTTTCTTTTTTTTTTAATTTCTTTTCAGCGTAACAGAATTCATTGTTTTTGCACCACACCCAGTGCTCCATGCAATGCATGCCTTCTCTTTTTTATTTTAATATTTTTAAACTATTTTATCTTATCAATACCTTTTTAAAAATCTTTTAAAATTTTTATTGTTATAGTCATATTCTATCCTTTCATTGTATTTAGCCTTAGTTTTTGTAAACATATAGTTTTTCTTTCTTTAAAATTTTGAGATACAGTATCTTCTTTTTTTTAAGTATTTTTTAATTAAATTTTATCTTATTTAAACATGCACAGGGTTTTTTTTTTTTATAAACATATATTTTTATCCCCAGGGGTACAGGTCTGTGAATCACCAGGTTTACACACTTCACAGCACTCACCAAAGCACATACCCTCCCCAATGTCCATAATCCCACCCCCTTCTCCCAAACCCCTCCCCCCAGCAACCCTCAGTTTGTTTTGTGAGATTAAGAGTCACTTATGGTTTGTCTCCCTCCCAATCCCATCTTGTTTCATTTATTCTTCTCCTACCCACTTAAGCCCCCATGTTGCATCACCACTTCCTCATATCAGGGAGATCATATGATAGTTGTCTTTCTCTGCTTGACTTATTTCGCTAAACATGATACGCTCTAGTTCCATCCATGTTGTCGCAAATGGCAAGATATTCACTTCTTTTGATGGCTGCATAGTATTCCATTGTGTATATATACCACATCTTCTTGATCCATTCATCTGTTGATGGACATCTAGGTTCTTTCCATAGTTTGGCTATTGTGGACATTGCTGCTATAAACATTCGGGTGCACGTGCGCCTTTGGATCACTACGTTTGTATCTTTAGGGTAAATGCCCAATAGTGCAATTGCTGGGTCATAGGGCAGTTCTATTTTCAACATTTTGAGGAACCTCCATGCTGTTTTCCAGAGTGGCTGCACCAGCTTGCATTCCCACCAACAGTGTAGGAGGGTTCCCCTTTCTCCGCATCCTCGCTAGCATCTGTCATTTCCTGACTTGTTAATTTTAGCCATTCTGACTGGTGTGAGGTGGTATCTCATTGTGGTTTTGATTTGTATTTCCCTGATGCCGAGTGATGTGGAGCACTTTTTCATGTGTCTGTTGGCCATCTGGATGTCTTCTTTGCAGAAATGTCTGTTCATGTCCTCTGCCCATTTCTTGATTGGATTATTTGTTCTTTGGGTGTTGAGTTTGCTAAGTTCTTTATACATTCTGGACACTAGTCCTTTATCTGATATGTCGTTTGCAAATATCTTCTCCCATTCTGTCAGTTGTCTTTTGATTTTGTTAACTGTTTCCTTTGCTGTGCAAAAGCTTTTGATCTTGATGAAATCCCAATAGTTCATTTTTGCCCTTGCTTCCCTTGCCTTTGGCGTTGTTCCTAGGAAGATGTTGCTGCGGCTGAGGTCGAAGAGGTTGCTGCCTGTGTTCTCCTCAAGGATTTTGTTGGATTCCTTTCTCACATTGAGGTCCTTCATCCATTTTGAGTCTATTTTTGTGTGTGGTATAAGGAAATGGTCCAATTTCATTTTTCTGCATGTGGCTGTCCAATTTTCCCAGCACCATTTATTGAAGAGGCTGTCTTTTTTCCATTGGACATTCTTTCCTGCGTTGTCGAAGATTAGTTGACTGTAGAGTTGAGGGTCTATTTCTGGGCTCTCTATTCTGTTCCATTGATCTATGTGTCTGTTTTGTGCCAGTACCATGCTGTCTTCATGATGACAGCTTTCTAATAGAGCTTGAAGTCCGGAATTGTGATGCCACCAACGTTGGCTTTCTTTTTTAATATCCCTTTGGCTATTCGAGGTCTTTTCTGGTTCCATATAAATTTTAGAATTATTTGTTCCATTTCTTTGAAAAAGATGGATGGTACTTTGATAGGAATTGCATTAAATGTGTAGATTGCTTTAGGTAGCATAGACATTTTCACAATATTTATTCTTCCAATCCAGGAGCATGGAACATTTTTCCATTTCTTTGTGTCTTCCTCAATTTCTTTCATGAGTACTTTATAGTTTTCTGAGTATAGATTCTGTGCCTCTTTGGTTAGGTTTATTCCTAGGTATCTTATGGTTTTGGGTGCAATTGTAAATGGGATTGACTCCTTAATTTCTCTTTCTTCTGTCTTGCTGTTGGTGTAGAGAAATGCAACTGATTTCTGTGCATTGATTTTATATCCTGACACTTTACTGAATTCCTGTATAAGTTCTAGCAGTTTTAGAGTGGAGTCTTTTGGGTTTTCCACATATAGTATCATATCATCTGCAAAGAGTGATAATTTGACTTCTTCTTTGCTGATTTGGATGCCTTTAATTTCCTTTTGTTGTCTGATTGCTGAGGCTAGGACCTCTAGTACTATGTTGAATAGCAGTGGTGATAATGGACATCCCTGCCGTGTTCCTGACCTTAGCAGAAAAACTTTCAGTTTTTCTCCATTGAGAATGATATTTGCGGTGGGTTTTTCATAGATGGCTTTGATGATATTGAGGTATGTGCCCTCTATCCCTACACTTTGAAGAGTTTTCATCAGGAAGGGATGCTGTACTTTGTCAAATGCTTTTTCAGCATCTATTGAGAGTATCATATGGTTCTTGTTCTTTCTTTTATTGATGTGTTGTATCACATTGACTGATTTGCGGATGTTGAACCAACCTTGCAGCCCTGGAATAAATCCCACTTGGTCGTGGTGAATAATCCTTTTAATTGTACTGTTGAATCCTATTGGCTAGTATTTTGTTGAGTATTTTCGCATCTGTGTTCATCAAGGATATTGGTCTATAGCTCTCTTTTTTGGTGGGATCCTTGTCTGGTTTTGGGATCAAGGTGATGCTGGCCTCATAAAATGAGTTTGGAAGTTTTCCTTCCATTTCTATTTTTTGGAACAGTTTCAGGAGAATAGGAATTAGTTCTTCTTTAAATGTTTGGTAGAATGCCCCCGGGAAGCCGTCTGGCCCTGGGCTTTTGTTTGTTTGGAGATTTTTAATGACTGTTTCAATCTCCTTACTGGTTATGGGTCTGTTCAGGCTTTCTATTTCTTCCTGGTTCAGTTGTGGTAGTTTATATGTTTCTAGGAATGCATCCATTTCTTCCAGATTGTCAAATTTATTGGCGTAGAGTTGCTCACAGTATGTTCTTATAATAGTTTGTATTTCTTTGGTGTTAGTTGTGATCTCTCCTCTTTCGTTCATGATTTTATTTATTTGGGTCCTTTCTCTTTTCTTTTTGATAAGTCGGGCCAGGGGTTTATCAATTTTATTAATTCTTTCAAAGAATCAGCTCCTAATTTCGTTGATTTGTTCTATTGTTTTTTTGGTTTCTATTTCATTGATTTCTGCTCTGATCTTTATGATTTCTCTTCTCCTGCTGGGCTTAGGGTTTCTTTCTTGTTCTTTCTCCAGCTCCTTTAGGTGTAGGGTTAGGTTGTGTACCTGAGACCTTTCTTGTTTCTTGAGAAAGGCTTGAACCGCTATATATTTTCCTCTCAGGACTGCCTTTGTTGTGTCCCACAGATTTTGAACCATTGTATTTTCATTATCATTTGTTTCCATGATTTTTTTCAATTCTTCTTTAATTTCCCGGTTGACCCATTAATTCTTTAGAAGGATGCTGTTTAGTCTCCATGTATTTGGGTTCTTTTCAAACTTCCTTTTGTGGTTGAGTTCTAGCTTTAGAGCATTGTGGTCTGAAAATATGCAGGGAATGATCCCCATCTTTTGATACCGGTTGAGTCCTGATTTAGGACCGAGGATGTGATCTATTCTGGAGAATGTTCCATGTGCATTAGAGAAGAATGTGTATTCTGTTGCTTTGGGATGAAATGTTCTGAATATATATATCTGTGATGTCCATCTGGTCCAGTGTGTCGTTTAAGGCCTTTATTTCCTTGCTGATTTTTTGCTTGGATGATCTGTCCATTTCAGTGAGGGGAGTGTTAAAGTCCCCTACTATTATTGTATTATTGTTGATGTGTTTCTTTGATTTTGTTATTAATTGGTTTATATAGTTGGCTGCTCCCACGTTGGGGGCATAGATATTTAAAATTGTTAGATCTTCTTGTTGGACAGACCCTTTGAGTATGATATAGTGTCCTTCCTCATCTCTTATTATAGTCTTTGGCTTAAAATCTAATTGATCTGATATAAGTATTGCCACTCCTGCTTTCTTCTGATGTCCATTAGCATGGTAAATTCTTTTCCACCCCCTCACTTTAAATCTGGAGGTGTCTTCGGGCTTAAAATGAGTTTCTTGGAGGCAACATATAGATGGGTTTTGTTTTTTTATCCATTCTGATACCCTGTGTCTTTTGACAGGGGCATTTAGCCCATTAACATTCAGGGTAACTATTGAGAGATATGAATTTAGTGCCATTGTATTGCCTGTAAGGTGACTGTTACTGTATATGGTCTCTGTTCCTTTCTGATCTACCACTTGTAGGCTCTCTCTTTGCTTAGAGGAACCCTTTCAATATTTCCTGTAGAGCTGGTTTGGTGTTTGCAAATTCTTTCAGTTTTTGTTTGTCCTGGAAGCTTTTAATCTCTCCTTCTATTTTCAGTGATAGCCTAGCTGGATATAGTATTCTTGGCTGCATGTTTTTCTCATTTAGTGCTCTGAAAATATCATGCCAGCTCTTTCTGGCCTGCCAGGTCTCTGTGGATAAGTCAGCTGCCAATCTAATATTTTTACCATTGTATGTTACAGACTTCATTTCCCGGGCTGCTTTCAGGATTTTCTCTTTGTCACTGAGACTTGTAAATTTTACTATTCGGTGACGGGGTGTGGACCTATTCTTATTAATTTTGAGGGGCATTCTCTGAACCTCTTGAATTTTGATGCTCGTTCCCTTTGCCATATTGGGGAAATTCTCCCCAATAATTCTCTCCAGTATACCTTCTGCTCCCCTCTCTCTTTCTTCTCTTCTGGAATCCCAATTATTCTAATGTTGTTTCGTCTTATGGTGTCACTTATCTCTCAAATTCTCCCCTCGTGGTCCAGTAGCTGTTTGTCCCTCTTTTGCTCAGCTTCTTTATTCTCTGTCATTTGGTCTTCTATATCACTAATTCTTTCTTCTGCCTCATTTATGCTAGCAGTGAGAGCCTCCATTTTTGATTGCACCTCATTAATAGCTTTTTTGATTTCAACTTGGTTAGATTTTAGTTCTTTTATTTCTCCAGAAAGGGCTTTTATATCTCTCGAGAGGGTTTCTCTAATATCTTCCATGCCTTTTTCGAGCCCGGCTAGAACCTTGAGAATTGTCATTCTGAACTCTAGATCTGACATATTACCAATGTCTGTATTGATTAGGTCCCTAGCCTTTGGTACTGCCTCTTGTTCTTTTTTTTGTGTTGAATTTTTCCGTCCTGTCATTTTGTCCAGATAAGAGTATATGAAGGAGCAAGTAAAATACTAAAAGGGTGGCAACAACCCCAGGAAGATATGCTTTAACCAAATTAGAAGAGATCCCAAATCGTGAGGGGAGAGAAAGGGGATAAAAAGAGGTTCAAAAAGGAAGAAAGAAAAAAAAAAGAAAAAAGAAAAAAAAAGAAAAGAATTTAAAAAAAAAGAAAACAAATACGAAAAATATCCAAAAGAAAAAATATATATATTAGATAAACTGGTTAAAAAACGTTAAAAAAGAAAAAGGTAAAAGTTAAAAAAAAAAATTTTACCAGAAGGCGAGAAAAAGAAAAACGAAAAAGAAAAAAATTAAATTAACCGCAAGACTAAAAAAAATCACAGGGAAGAAGCCATGAGTTCCGTGCTTTGCTTTCTCCTCCTCTGGAATTCTGCTGCTCTCCTTGGTATTGAAACCGCACTCCTTGGTAGGTGAACTTGGTATCGGCTGGATTTCTTGTTGATCTTCTGGGGCAGGGGCCTGTTGTAGTGATTCTCAAGTGTCTTTGCCCCAGGCGGAATTGCTCCGCCCTTAGCAGGGGCCGGGGTGAGTAATCCGCTCGGGTTGGCTTTCAGGAGCTTTTGTTCCCTAAGCGCTTTCCGTAGAGTTCCGGAGGACGGGAATACAAGTGGCGGCCTCCTAGTCTCGGGCCTGGAGGAGCCGAGAGCCCACGGCCCCACTCCTCAGTGCGCCCTCCAGAACAGCGCCCAGTTACTCCCGTCTGCCTGACCTCCGGCCGCGCTCCGAGCTCACCGAGCCTGCGACCGGCTCAAGGTAACACCGAGCTGTGAGCTTACTGTTGGCTCTGTCTCTGTAGCCAGCTTTCCCGTTCCAATACCCGCAAGCTCTGCGAAACTCAGACACCCCCGATCCTTCTGTGACCCTGCGGGACCTGAGGCCACGCTGACCCCGCGTGGGCTTCGCTCCAGTTTAGCCTCTGGAGCGATGTCCCTCAGCGGAACAGACTTTTAAAAGTCCTGATTTTGTGCTCCGTTGCTCCACCGCTGGCCAGGAGCCGGCCACTCCCCCCGGGGTCTATCTTCCCGTCGCTTTGGATTCACTTCTCCACCGGTCCTACCTTTCAGAAAGTGGCTGTTTTTCTGTTTCCAGAATTGCTGTTCTTTTTCTCTTCGATCTGCCGATGGATTTTCAGGTGTTTGCAATCTTTAGATAAGCTATCTAGCTGATCTCCGGCTAGCTGAAGTAGTCTCAGCCTGCTACTTCTCCGCCATCTTGACTCCTCCCTCAAATACAGTATCTTCTAACAGATCAAAATAAACACTAAATCTAGCACATGGCTTTGTTCTAGTCTCCAGCCTGATCACAGTCTTTCCTTTCTTCTTTTTTAAAAAGATTTTATTTATTTTTTGACAGAGAGGGAGATCACAAGTAGGCAGAGAGGCAGGTAGGGGGGTGGGAAGCAGGCTCCCCACTGAACAAAGAGCCTGATGCAGGGCTGGATCCCAGGATCCTGGGATTGTGACCTGAGCCAAACATAGAGGCTTAACCCACTGAGTCACCCTGGCACCCCACTTTTTTATTTTTTCAACCAACTTCTTATCAATTCTTTTTTAGGATCTTTTTAAATTTTCAACATTACAGTCATATTCTATCCCTTCATCATATATACCCTTATTTTTGTATACATATGTTTTTCTTTCTTTAAAATTTTTGTGAGACCAAAATACACCCAAAATCAAGTGTGTGGCTCAGTTCTAGTCACCAGTCCAATATATATATATAAGCCCAATGATTACAGGAGCATTATCACAATAGTCAGACTATGGAAAGAACACAAGTACATACACACGCACACACATATATATGTATGTATATGTATATATATGTGTATATACATATATATTATATACATGTACTTGTGTATAATATATATGTGTGTGTATGTGTGTATAATATATACATATATGTAAATGTATGTATATGTATGTATATATACATATATATTTATATACACACTTGTGTATATAAAATATATATAAATGTATGCATATACATATATATTTTCCCCTCCTTTCTTCTCCCCCCACCCCCAGTTTCAGGTCTCTTCCAATTTGGTCAGTGTATATTTTTCTGGGTCATTGTGACCCTTTAGTATTTTGTTCTCTCATTTATCTATTTTTTATTTTTTAAAAGATTTTATTTATTTATGTGAGAGAGACAGAATGAGAGAGCACGAGAGGGGAGGTCAGAGGGAGAAGCAGACTCCCCATGGAGATGCGAGCCTGATGTGGGACTCAATCCCAGGACTCTGGGATCATGACCTGAGTCGAAGGCAGTCACTCAACCAACTGAGCCACCCAGGCACCCTCATTCATCTATTCTTATCTGGATAAAATGACAAGGTGGAAAAACTGATCTCAAAAAAAAAAAAAAAAGAACAAGAGGCAATACCAATGGCTAGGGACCTAATGAATACAGACATTAGTAAGATGTCATATCTGGAGTTCAGAATGGCGATTATGAAGGTGTTAGCTGGACTCGAAAAAAGTGTGGAAGATACTAAAGAATCCCTTTCTGGAAAAAATAAAAGAACTAAAATATAGCCAGATTGAAATAAAAAAATAATTTAAATTTCTATTAAATGACCTATTTTTTCCATTTTTTATGAACATATAATGTATTATTTGCTTTGGGCGGTACAGGTCTGTGAATCATCTCTTATACAATTCACAGCACTCAACATAGAACATACCCTCCCCAATGTCCATCACCCAGTCACCCCATGCCTCCTATCCCCCAAGAAACAGACTCAACTATAAAGAACAAACTCCTGGTTATTAGAGGGAAGTTGGACAAGGGAATGGGATAAATAAATGTGTGATGGGGATTAAGGAGGACACGTGATGAGTACCTTGTTTTGTATATAAGTGCAGAATCCCTAAATTCTAGACCAGAAACCAATATTACACTGTATTTTAAGTAACTGGAATTTAAATTAAAATGTGGTCAAACGTGTCTCAAAAAAATCTGAGAAGTATTCTATAAATGAACAAAGATATTAAAGGAACTCACACTCAAATTCCCCAAAATCACTTGTTCAAACTAGATCTACTCCAATTATGTCTTATTCATGTAGTGATCAATGATTCATTAATTGTGTATAATACCCAATGCTCATGAGGTCACATACCCTCCTTAATGCCCATCCTATTTAAAATTAGTGTCCAGTATGTTGGGAAATAAAATGAGTTGATTTTAAAACAAATCTAGTAGCAGAAGAAACTTTTCTACCACTCTCAGTTCAGTAGGTAATTAATAAGAAGCATTTCCATGGTGAAGTTTCCCAAGGAACTTTCTCTACTAGCTCCTCTGGGATACACATAAATGGCCTGTTAGAAAACAATGCCCAAGGGTCTGAACAACATTCTACAAATAGCACATCCAGAATGCATTCTTGATATTCTCTACTATTGTCTTTCTAATCCAGGGGTTTTTTTTTCCTTATCGTCAGCATTGTTAGAAATGAAAAACACATTTCTTTTTTTTTTTTATGAAGCTAATTCTTAGGTACTCAGCTATGAACTACAGTTTCTCTATCATTCTCTGAAAGTTTGGAAATTCATGTCTTCTTCCAAAATTCCTTTTGATTGAGTGATACTTATCAAAATAAGGTGAGTAAAAGGACACTTGTTTTAAAGTGCCCATTCTTGGGAGGGTGGGAATGTGTGTACATCACAGTACCTAATATATATAAGAATATCAGAAAGCATTTCATTTCAGGAACACTTTTCTAGACTTTGAAAATACTAGTTTGGTGGCAATAGAATGCAAGCAGATTACTCTTGGTAATTAATCTCTCTCAGGCTTTCACTTAAACCAACAGTGTGTGATGAAGATGATCTATGGTTCAAATAAGCTGGAATGAACATGTGATTGGAGATATAAAGGAGGTGTCAAAAGGAATAAAGGCTGGCACTTCATTAAACGCACTTTAAGCATCCATGGATAAACGGACCCCTGTGCGGTAAAACAGCGATGAAAAAATCATTGGAAGTAGAAGATGCAAAGTCATGGATCCAAGAACTAACAGGACTGAAGTCCTGTGAAAATGACATGGTGAAGCTTACAAATCTAGGATAGAATTGTAAAGCTCAAATATGCACCATGTGTGTATTTTATTGATTAAGACACTGCTGTGGTATCTCTAGGGAACTATTTAAAGAGCTTAAGGAGGAGCTGCACTGGTCACCATCACAAACAAAACTAGTCTATGAGGTGAGTAATATGAACAAAATTCCAAATAATACAAATTTAATAAAATTGTTGAAAGTATACTTGAATCATTAAGGTTAGATAAAATTAACTGTGGAAGAATTCATGGAGGCTCAAATCTGAAGTTACTCCTTAAAAAATGGAGTTATGTTCCATGACAGAAAAATCTAAAAGGTGAGTATAATCATATTAAATGACTAGACATGAAGGATTTTAGTGGACAACTATTTAATAATGTGAGTAGATCATAATTTTAGATTACTCATTTTAACTAATTAACTCATATCATGCTTTTACTTCAGATCCCATCTAAAACATACTCTTTACCTGAAAAAGAACTTAGACAAACTTGTGTTCCTAACATAGTGCACTCATACCACATCTTGAGTAATGTCAAGGTCAAATAAGGTGTAGTAGACACATTCATTCAGGAAACATCTCCAGACTACAGATGTTTTCTTTGGAATTTTGAGACTCTGAAATCATTTTATTATCTCACTACCACATTTGAGTAATTAATTGCTTTTTGATCTTTAGAACCTCCCTAATTATTAGAAGGCAATCATTCACGGAATGATCAATTACATCCTAAATGAATGATTAGCAATATCCTAAAATATGGATACCAAAATTTCCTTTCTCATAAGTTCTAGGGAGGAGTCCTAAATGATGTAATGTGTGCAAAATCCTTCTTGGAGTTTTCAGCACACAGGGCTTATTAAGGATTAGTTAGAACTATTACTATTTTATTGTTATTTGTGCACTTCTGACCTAGGGATAGTGTGTAATCAAAGAGCAACATTCACATTTTAGTCATGAGTAGTTTGTTTTCTTTTGCTTTTAGTTTTTATTCTAATTCCAGTTAGTTAACATACAATGTGATACTAGTTTCAGGTGTACCATAGCGTGATTCAAAGCTCCCATTCAACACCTGGTGCTCATCACAAATGCATGCCTCCTATCCCCCAAGAAATAGACTCAACTGTAGAGAACAAGCTCATAGTTATTAGAGGGGAGTTGGACAAAGGGATGGGATAAGTGTGTGATTAAGGAGGGGATTAAGGAGGACATGTGATGAGTACCTGTCTGTGACATCTGTCACCCTCTTGATTGCCAGGGTCGATTAGGATGATCTGGCTAGCTCGGCAGGTGGCCCCTTCCTCCCTCACTACTCCATGTGTGTCCCTCCCAAAACGTGCACTCAGAGAGTGACCTTCCCCAAAAGAACAGGACCGTTCTTTGGTCAAAGCTATATGAGTAGCTCACTTCCCCGACTAGAACCCCCAAACAAAAACTGTGGGTTTTGTGTAACACCTCACAAGATGGCTTTGAGGATTTAATGAAATATAGAATGTGAAAACTGCACTTGGTAACCATACAAACATAATGTTTGTTACTCTTAAACCACAAACTCACTAGTGACATAAGTCAGAATTTGTCACTGGATGCATCATAGCCATAATCATGATCTATCTTATCTTGCAAAAAGAATTATAGATATAACGAAACACAATTTGCCACTTAAGGAAGGAACAGTATAAATTTTTTAAAAAATGGTTCTCTAGTTAATCTTTCCAAAACACTACTTTACTCAGCTAGTTGATTTTCTTGTTACAATGTGCTTCTTATCTTTAAAAAAAAAAAAAAAAAGGAACACTACACCAAAAGCTAATGATATACTGTATGGTGACTAACACACACACAAAAATAATACTGTGAGAAGAAAGAAAAACAAAAGGAATATGTAAAATAGTTTGTGAAAATGTGTGAGTCTCTGGTCCTGACTGAATTGGAATATCAGCTTTCCTCTGGACACCAGTTCTCTGGAGTTAAAAGCTGTATTTGTAGCTATTTACAATCAAGTGGACCACTAATAACTGTGCAAACTCCTATAAAAATAGAATCAAAAGTCCACTTAATAAAGGAAAATCACTACCAGATAGTAAATTAAGTTTTAATGGAAAAATCAAGTGCCCGATTTGAAGGAAATACTTATACAAGAAAATACACATCCCCAAATAAATTCTTCAGCATGGGAAACATATGTCATGGCTCAGCTCTCAGTTCATACTTCAGGAACCTGACATTTCTTGCTCCCTTCCAAAATACCAAAATGGACTTGTACAAAATCTACCTTCTTACTCTCTGTAGAGATGATAAAACTATTCTACTGACTACTTGAGTTTGGACATGCTGTCACGATGGTATTACAGCTCGTGTTCTCCTTCTTGTGAGTCAGCTACCTCAAGAACTCCACTGCTCATAATATTTCAGGAATACCTTGCATCAGTGTCCCCGGGGCCCCATCTCACATCCACTCTATCAGACACCAAGAAACAGAAATTGATAAATTGCATTTTAACAATCTCCTCATATGATTTTTATGCAAGCAAGCAAAGTTTGAAAATCATTACTTGGGAGTTTCTAAAACAAAAGATGCTTCCACTTTCCATTTAATCCTCTTTGTAACACAAGGAGATCATGATTGTCATGCTTTTATACATTGAGTTTCAGCATGGTCAGGCTATTTTTCTAAAGTCACCAGCTCCGTTTTGTAGTGTCAGGAGGGAAAGTAAGTCACCTGGTGTCAGATTCCTTTTATTATTTCCCTCACAAGATTCTGTAGCCCATCCTCTGTCAGTGGATGACACATACAAATCTCCTAACTCTTCCTATCTTTTCTGCCACTTCTCTGCTGTAGGTGAAACAAGGTAAGGACTGGTGCAATGAACAACAGCCATCCTGGAGAGTTTATTCTACTAGGTTTCTCAGACCGTCCTTGGATGGAGCCTCCTCTCTTTGCTGTTCTTCTTATAACATACCCCATGGCCATGGTTGGAAATGTAGCCATTATTCTAGTGTCTAGGTTAGATGCCCGTCTGCACAGCCCCATGTATTTCTTCCTCACAAACCTCTCCTTCCTAGACATGTGCTACATCACAAGCATTGTCCCTCAGATGCTTTTTAACCTGGGAAGTGCTAGGAAGACAATCAGCTATATTGGCTGTGTGGTTCAGCTTTATTTCTTTCACTTAATGGGGGGCACAGAATGTCTGATTTTGGCTATCATGTCTTTTGATCGCTATGTGGCTATCTGCAAGCCTTTGCACTACACCCTCATCATGAACCCACGTGTCTGTATCCTGTTGGTATCCACTGTGTGGCTGACTGGACTCACCTTTGCTGTCTCAGAGGCCACTGCTACCTTACAGTTACCACTGTGTGGCCTCAATAAATTGGATCACTTGATGTGTGAGATTCCTGTTCTGATAAAGGCTGCCTGTGGAGAAAAGGCTGCTAATGAGCTCATGCTCTCTGTGGTGTGTATTTTTATATTAGCTGTTCCTCTGTGCTTAATTCTTGCTTCCTATGCTTGTATTGGACATGCTGTATTTAAAGTTAAGTCTTCTGAGGGAAGGAGGAAGGCCTTTGGGACATGTTCCTCCCACCTCATTGTAGTTTTCCTGTTTTATGGTCCAGCCATTAGCATGTACATTCAGCCCCCCTCTTCCATCTCAAGGGACCAGCCCAAGTTCATGGCACTCTTCTATGGAGTGGTGACACCTGCACTGAACCCTTTTATCTACACCCTGAGGAATAAGGATGTAAAGGGGGCATTAGCCAACCTAGTGAGGGGCGTATTCACTTCCAAGTGATGGCTAGGAAATAAATGGAAAGTATTTAAAACTACAGTAGGTTTATAGGGTTTTCTCTAATAATTCACTCTTGTGTCCTATTTCCCCAAGTTTTATATGAGATATTCATGTGCTGCATTTGATACAGTCATGTTAGGCAACAATGATGCTTGGCTATATGCACCACTAAGCACACTATGTTTGTGAAAATGTAGTGAAAGTAGTTCTATACTGTACTCTAAAATACTAATTTTACTAAGTAATATATGTAATAATACAAATTAAAATATAAACCCATTAGTTCAAACTATTCATTATAAAATAGTACTGCAACCCCACATCTGTGCACTTTGTATCATTATGTCACTCGAGAAGTATTTTTCACTGGTCTCTGTCACGGTAGCTCATGTCTCAGTGGGCAGCTGGGCTAAGCTGTGCATTCCCTGTTGGGCACCCCATCCTTCAGAACAACTGCAAGCCTTCTAAGTTTATCAATTCAATTATGGAGACACTGTTGCTTTTTTTTAACAGTTCAAAAAGATCTTCATTCTTTATTACTATTTTCTCTTAAGTTATATTAGTCATGATGCAGTACATCATTATTAGTTTTTGATGTAGTGTTCCAAGATTCATTACTTACCTATGACACTCAGTGTTCCATGCAATATGTGCCCTTTTTAATACCTATCACCAGGCCAAGCCATCCCTCCATACCCCCAAAACCCTCGGTTTGCTTTTCAGAGTCCACAACCTCTCATGGTTCATCTCCCTCTCTGATTTCCCCCCCTTCACTTTTCCCTTCCTTCTAATGTCCTCCACACTATTCCTTATGTTCCACAAATAAGTGAAACCATATGATAATTGGATTTCTCTGCCTGACTTATTTCAAGCAGCATAATCTCCTCCAGTCCCATCCATTCCATGTTGATGCAAAAGTTGGGTATTCATCCTTTCTCATGGCTGAGTAATACTTTATACTTCTTTATCCATTCACCTGTTGAAGGGCATCTTAGCTCTTGCCACAGTTTGGCTATTGTAACCATTGCTACTATGAACATTGGGGTACAGATGGCCCTTCTTTTCACTACATCTGTATCTTTGGTGTAACTATATGGTCCACAAATCTTTGCCAAAGTGGAAAAAAAATATCCAATGGAAGAAAGACAGTCTCTTAAATAAATGGTGCTGGGAAAATTGGACAGCTATGTGTAGAAGAATGAAACTCGGCCATTCTCTTACACCACACACAAAGATAAACTCAAAATGCATGAAAGACCTCAATGTGAGACAGGAGCCCATCGAACTCCTAGAGGAGAACATAGGCAGTCACCTCTTCAACATTGGCCATAGCAACTTCTTTCAAGACGTGTCTCCAAAGGCAAAGGAAACAAAAGTGAAAAATGAACTTTTCAGATTTCATCAAGATCAAAAGCTTCTGCACATCAAAGGAAACAGTCAACAAAACAAAGAGGCAACTCACGGAATAGGAGAAGATGTTCGCAAATGACACTATAGACAAAGGGCTGATATGCAAGATCTATAAAGAACTCCTCAAACTCAACACACACAAAACAGATAATCACATCAAAAAAAAAAAAAATGGACAGAAGACAACAGACACTTCTCCAAAGAAGACATACAAATGGCTAAAGACACATGAAAAAATGTTCATCATCACTAGCCATCAGGGAAATTCAAATCAAAACCACATTGAGATACCACCTTACACCAGTTAGAATCGCCAAAATCAACAAGACAGGAAACAACAAGTTTTGGAGAGGATATGGAGAAAGGGGAACCCTCTTACACTGTTGGTGGGGATACAAGTTGGTGCAGCCACTTTGGAAAACAATGTGGAGGTTCCTCAAAAAATTGAAACTAGAGCTACCCTATGACCCTACAATTGCACTACTGGTTATTTACCCCAAAGATACAGATGTAGTGAAAAGAAGGGCCATCTGTACCCCAATGTTCACATAGCAGCAATGTCCACAATAGCCAATCTGTGGAAGGAGCTGAGATGCCCTTCAACGGACTAATGGATACATACATACAATGGAGTATTAGTTAGCCATCAGAAAGGATGAGTACCCAACTTTCTCATCAACATGGATGGGACTGGAGAAGAATCAATGAAACAAGATTGGATTGGGAGGGAGACAAACAATAAGTGACTCTTAGTCTCACAAAACAAACTGAGGGTTGCTGGGCGGAGGGGGGTTGGGAGAAGGGGGGTGGGGTTATGGACATTGGGGAGGGTATGTGCTTTGGTGAGTGTTGTGAAGTGTGTAAACCTGGTGATTCACAGACCTGTACCCCTGGGGATAAAAATACATGTTTATAAAAAATAAAAAATTATAACAAAACAAAACAAAAAAACAACATGGATGGGACTGGAGGAGATTATGCTGAGTGAAATAACTCAAGCAGAGAAAGTCAATTATTACATGGTTCACTTACTTGTGGAGCATAAAGTATAACATGGAGAACATTAGGAGAAGGAAAGGAGGAGTGACCTGGGGGAAATCGGAGAGGGGGATCCATGAGAGACTGTGGACTCTGAGAAACAAACTGAGGGTTTGGGAGGGAAGGGGATGGGGGAGTTAGCTGATCCCTGTGGCGGGTATTAGGAAAGGCAGGTATTGCATGGAGCACTGGGTGTGGTGCATCAACAATGAATCTTGGAACACTGAAAAAATTAAATTAAATTTAAAAAATTTTTAATTAGCCAACATATAGCACATCACTAGTTTCAGATGTAGTGTTCAATAATTCATAAGTTTCACATATGATTTATGGATAAATAAATCCAAATCAATAAAAGCAGCATCCTGCATGTAATTGAACTTATGTGACATTCGTCTTTCTCTGTTTGAGTTACTTCATTTAGCAGACTACCCTCTAGGAGCACCCATATTGTTGTGAATGGCAAAATTTCAATCTTAAAAAACAAAAGGAGCAAAGAAAACCAGAAACAGATTTATAAATAGAGAGAACAAACTGGTGGTTGCCAAAGGGGGATGGGAGAGGGTAGGGGGATGGGTGAAATGGGAGAAGGGGATTAAGAAGCAGAAAATTCCAGTTCTAAAATAGATAGGTCACAGGGATGAAAAGTATAGCTTAGGGAATATAGTAAATAATATTGTAATAACTTCGTATGGTGATAGACAGTGACTAGGTTTATCATGGTGAGCATTTCATAATATATATGACTGTTGAATCATTATATTGAACACCAGAAACTAATATAACACTGTGTCAACTATACTCAAAAACAAAAGCAAAATGTGTCTCAGGGATTTGGTCACTTGTATTTTTCCTGCCTTTTCTCTGTCCTCTAAGGGAAGAATAGGGTTTTCCTCTTAATCCCTAAATAAGTACCTTGTTTACCCATAATACAGTTATGGTCTAGAAGGGTAGTTATGGTCTAGAAGGGCAGAGAGGAATGACCACAGCATTTTGGTTTGATTTACTGATGGTGGCCCCACTATTTTCTGAGAAGCCAGAGACCTGTGGCACTTGCTTGTCCTTTCTCCCAGAATGGTGAAGACATCTCTATGAACCTGGTTAAAGAGCAGTGTTTGTTGTTTAAAGTTAGAAATATAGTTAGAGAGATTCTCAAAGTATACACTTCTTCCTAAGTAGGAAGGCCTGGAGACCTCATTATTGAGCTGGCTGAGAACAGGGACTGATAGTGAGGAACTCATTTTCCCCAGGTCCCCAAGGACTTTGTCATACTTGGAAGGGAGACGTGATGAGATGTTTTGTCCCCACTCAGTACAGCCATTGAAATTTCCAATATTTCGTTTCTATTCACATGGCAATGTAACCTCTGGGGTTGTCTCTTTCAGAGAAGAAGGAGACAATTAAGGACCGTTTGTTGTTGAAGGCTGATTGAGGCCATCCCCCTCCCTGAAGGCCCTGCCTTTAGTGATGGTGCCACTGGGACACCGCCTCAATGCTCTTGCCACCTCAGTCCTCAGAATTGTCAGTAATCAGCATCAGGTGAAGGATTTGATAGGGACCACTGTGCGAATAGGTCCTAAAAGGGGCAATATGTTTTTGTACATTCCAGAGATAATGATCACAATGATCTTTAATGCATAATTATTCTTCTTAACAAGCCTTGAAAAGAGCAGCTGCAGAAAAATACATATACTACTATATACCTACAGTAGTTTAAGTACCTACATCTTATTTCATATTATGTCAGGTTATATTACTATGTAATAAAAAGTGAACAATAAAAATAAAACAAAATTCATAATAGTGATCACCTCTGACAAGGGGTACTGTAATTGTACAGGAGTAAGGATGATGCTTCCATGCTGTATTGATGATATTGTGCTTTATTTCTTAAGTTGAGCAGTGTAGGTAGGTGCGTTTTCAAGAAGAATACAATGCTAGTAGGGCCAAACCTCAGATTCAGTAGCAGTCCACTTCTGTGGCTGTCTCAATTCTAACTAAGTCTGAACTTTGTAATCCTATGTCGACTATTATATTTATTTATTTATTTATTTATTTATTTATTTATTTATTTATTTTGGTGCGAGCATCTCTTTTTATTCTTTATCCCCCATCACACAGCTCTTCTTTTATTATTATGGTTAGTTAGCCACTGCATGGTACATCATTAGCTTTTGATGTAGTGTTCAGTGATTCATTAGTTGTGCATAACAGCCAGTGCTCACCACAAAATGTGCCCTCCTATGTCCAATAGAACTTCTCAATAATTCTGACATTGGAATGACATTCTGACCTTTCATGGCATCATTTATTTCCCTAATTCTGTTTTCATGGCTTCTACGCTGAAATCTGGAAAACAACTGAAATAAAACAACTAATTTTAGGCAGAACAGAATTTGAACACTTCAAATAGAGCACTTGAGTAAGGTCTTAAAGATGAGTAGATATTATTTAAATAGGGAAATGGGAGAGGGTAATTTTAGACTGGGATCATTAGACTAACAATGCAGAATGCCTCTTTGGTTAATGTAATGGTGTTTTGTTTTATTTATTTATTTTTAATTTGTATTATTTTACATTTCTTTTCAGTGTTCCAGAATTCATTGTTTATGCACCATACCCAGTGCTCATTTTTGACCAGGATGACATCCTCAAGAAAATACAGATTAGAAGCCCTGCTTTTTAAAACAAATCCTCATTTTGTGTTTTTTTATGTGGACCTGAGCCTAAGGCAGATGCTTAACTGTCTGATCCACCCAGACACCCCAGGCCTGTTTTGTTTTGTTCTGATTATATACCCTGCTTTCTTTTGGTTATCTTTTGCTTGAAATAGCTTTTTCCATCTTCTCAGTACAAATCTATGTGTGCTCTTAAAGTTGAAGTTAATCTCTTCAGGAAGCATATAGCTGTGTCTTGTGTTCTTTGTTTGTCTTTTTTTTTTTTTTTTTGCATCTTTATTTTTTTTTAATTAATTTTTTATTTTTTATAAACATATATTTTTATCCCCAGGGGTACAGGTCTGTGAATCACCAGGTTTACACACTTCGCAGCACTCACCAAAGCACATACCCTCCCCAATGTCCATAATCCCACCCCCTTCTCCCAAACCCCCTCCCCCCAGCAACCCTCAGTTTGTTTTGTGAGATTAAGAGTCACTTATGGTTTGTCTCCCTCCCAATCCAATCCATTCAGTCATTCTATATCTTTGGATTGGAGAATTTAATCCATTTATATTTAAAATAATTATTGATCAGGAATATCTTACTAATGTCATCTTATTAATTGCTTTCCAGGTTTTTTGCATTTACCTTGTTCCTTTCTTCCTCTCTTGCTGCCTTTCTTGGTGAATTGATGGTTTTCTATAGTGATAATGCTTTAGTTCCCTTCTCTTTTTCTATTGAAAACCTAATTGAGGTTTTAATTTGCAGTTACTAGGCAGCTTACATAGATTAACATATATATAATCTATTCTATTTTATGTTGATAATAACTTCAATTTCAAAAAGGCCTTTACACTTTCCCTTCCCTTTTATGTTTCTACTGCCACAAATTATTTCTTTTTATATTGTTTATTAACAAGTTATAGTAGCTATAGTTATTTTTAACACTCTTACTCTTTAGTCTTTATACTATAGTTAAGTGGTTAATAACACCCCATTGTATTAAATTGTTAGAGTATTCTGAATGTATAAGGACCTTTGCCAGGGTATTACATATTTTCACATGTTTTCATGTGAGAAAATAGTGTTGTTTTACTTCAGTCTGAAGAACTTTCAGCATTCCTTGGAGGCAGGGCTAGTGGCAATAATTTCCCTTAGCTTTTATTTGTCTGGAAGTCTTTATTTCTCCATTGCTTCTGAAGGATAACTATGGTGGATGGAGAATTCTTTGTGAGTATTTTTTTCTTTCAGCACTCTGAATATATTACCCTGTTCTCTCCTAGATGATAGGCTTCCTGCTGAGAAATCTGCTGATAGGACAATGAGGGTTCTGTTGTAGGTTACCATCTCTCATTTTCTCTTGTTGCTTTTAGGAATCTCTATTTGTCCTTGTTGATTTTTGACAGTTTTATTATAATGTGTTTTGGAGAAAATTTTGGATTGAAATTTTGGGGTGACCTATTCACCTGATGAATGTGCATGTTTAAATCTCTCTCCAGGTTTAGAAATTTCTCAGCCATTTTAAAAAATAAGCATACTGAGAGCACCTGGGTGGCTCAGCTGTTTAAGCATCCATCTCTTGATTTCAACTAAGGTCATGATCTCAAGGTTGAGGGATCAAGCCCTACATAGGGCTTTGCACACAACATGGAGTCTGCTTTTCCCTCTCCCTTTCTCCTTCCCCTGCTCATGTTGTCTCTCTCTTTCTCTCTTCCTAAAATAAATAAACAAACAAATACAGAGATATCTTTACAAAATGAGTTTTCTGCTCCCTTCTCCCTCTTCTGTCTTTCTGGAACTGCATTAATCCTACATTGCTTCTTTTGATGGCATCACATAGATCATTGGCATTCTTCACTGTTTTCTCGTTCTTTTTTCTTTATCCTTCTCTAACTTGGTAATTTCAAACCTCTTATCTTCTAAATCACAGATTCTTTCTTTTATTTGGTCTATCTGATGCTAAAATTATCTATTGCATATCTTATTTCATTTATGGTATTCTACAGCTCCAGAATTTCTGTTTGGTTCTTAGAAAGATATATATGTTTGCTAATCTTATTTTGTTCATGTATTGTCTTCCTGATTCTGTTGACTTCTTTTTCTGTGTTTTCTTATAGCACCCTTAATTTCCTTAAAATATGTACTTTGAATTCTCTTTTTTTATTGTGTTATGTTAATCATCATACAATACATCATTAGTTATTGATGTAGTATTCCAAGACTCATTGTTTACATATAACACCCAGTGTTCCATGCAATATGTGCTACACGAATTCTCTTTTTTAAGATTTTATTTATTTGAGGGACGCCTGGGTGGCTCAGTTGGTTAAGCAGCTGCCTTCGGCTCAGGTCATGATCCCGGCATCCTGGGATCGAGTCCCGCATTGGGCTCCTTGCTCAGCAGGGAGCCTGCTTCTCCCTCTGCCTCTGTCTGCCATTCTGTCTGCCTGTGGTCGCTCAGGCAGAGCGAGCACAGGCAGACAGAAAAAAAAATCTTTTTTAAAGATTTTTTAAAATCTTTAAAAAAAAAGATTTCATTTATTTGTCAGATAAAGCACAAGTCAGGGGAGTGGCAGGCAGAGGGAGAGGGAGAAATAGGAGCCCTGTGTGGGCCTCAGTCCCAGGACCCTGGGATCATGACCTGAGTCAAAGGCAGATGCTTAACTGACTGAGCTACCCAGCCATCCCTTGAATTCTTTATAAAGTAAATTGTGGATCTCCATTTCTGTGGGTTCCATTATTGGAAGACTGCTGTGACTTTTTGGTAATGTCATTTCTTCTTGGTTTTTCATCTTCTTTTAAATTTTTGTGTTACTTTCTTTGCTTTTGAAGTAGCAGTCACCTCCTCCAATTTTAATAAATGCCTTCATGTGAGAAGCCACTTTCACCAACCCTACTAGAGATTCTGAGGCTTTCCAGGGCCTTGCCTTGATGCTCCAATTCCATGCAAGCACATATCTTGAGCTCATATGTCTTCTCTTCTCTTTTTCTCTTTTCTTCTCTTGCATATCTTGATCCTAACATGCACCAGGCTGTATGCTGATGGCCTCCCTTTGTTTTCCTGAAGGTGATGCCACAACTTAAGTATGTGATTTCTGACTGGTCAGAAGACCTTGGCCTGCTTTTGGAGCATGTTCTCTAGCCATCCACTGGAGCTTGCTCTTGCTACTATCCTCAGGACCATGCACAGGCAGCTGGTGGCAGTGTGAGGGGCACACAGGGAACTGGAGGTCCCTGTGGGTATCTTATGCCACCATGATGTTGATGTCACTCTCCCTGAATTGCTATTCCTGAGGATCATGTCCTCATAATTATTTCTGTTAGAAAATATAAATTTTATTCAGAGTTCAGTACATAAATACAGAGACATCTTAGACAAAATTGGACATAATGTAGACAATTAATTTATTACAAAGGCAATGGAGGGAGAAGAGGAAAAACTCTCGGCTGGGCTTCCTCTAAAAAGCCGAACAGTGGGACAACTATTCCCAGCAGAAGTGATAGGCTGCCACCAGGTTTACTGAACTCAAGAATATATTGTTCTGGCTGATATCTGTTGTTCAGGAAGCCAGGATCAGTACAGACATGAAAAACACTTCCCTCAAGTTGACATTCATGGAGTACAAATTTTATTTGGGACAGCTAAGAAAATCATCAACAGAGAATGTGTTTCACAAGAAAAAAGAAGGCATGGAGCCCCCTAAGAGAACCCCTCAGAGGACAAGTAGAAAATTATTTCATAGGATGACTGGAGGGGGGTGTCAGGATGGCACCCCTGTGCAGGAGAGTGGGGTCACTGAGGAGATTAAGTGTGCTTGTTAGTTAATTACAGGGTATTATAAAGGAGAAGAAGGTGATAGGCCTGTTCAGGTTGGATTTAATAGACACTATCTAAACAACAACAACAACAACAACAACAAAATAATAGCTTAAGTGTATTATTTGGCTTAAATGCCAAAAGGAAAAGCCAAACTATTTCAAAGTAGGTGCTTATTTATGAAAGGTGTCAGGGATGGAGAAGGATGGATCAGGTGACTGCTTCACAGGTGATCAAAAGAACTCATCATATAATGTTCATTTTGTATGTATGTAATCTTTATATTACATGCTATATAAAGTTCACACGTGTTATATATTTGTTTACAGTATTATATGTTCATACATACATTTACATACATATATAATGTACATAATATTTATATGTAATGCTTATTTCTGTATAATGTTTCTGTAACATTATGTATGTTATATATGTATATAAAACTACATAAAACATATATTTTTTAAGATTTTATTTATTTATTTGACAGACAGAGATCACAAGTAGGCAGAAAGGCAGGCAGAGAGAGAGGAGGAAGCAGGCTCCCTGCTGAGCAGAGAGCCCGATGCAGGGCTCGATCCCAGGACCCTGGGATCATGACCTGAGCCGAAGGCAGAGGCTTTAACCCACTGAGCCACCCAGGCGCCCCAAAACTACATAAAATATTTATAAAATTGATTAAATTCTAAATTAAATTACATTTTAATATTAGTATTGGATAGTCTTATGTAATACACAAAAGAAAGTGTTTTACCAATGAATCTTGGAACACTGAAAAAAATAAAATAAAATAAAACAAAAAAAAGAAAGTGTTTTACACTTTTCTAGCCTTTTTTTAATTATTTTCTTATTTCTTGTTTTATTTATATTTCACTTATTCATATAGTGGACATAATATTGCATTTGTTTCAGGTATACAGCATAGTGATTGGACAACTCTCTACCTTCTACTATACTTACCACAAGTATGGCTACTATCTGTCACCATAGTGTGTTGTACCTTTTATTCCCGTGACTTATCCATTCCATAAATGGAAGGCTAAATCTCCCAATCCCCTTTACCCATTTTGCCCCCACCCCAGCAACTGTCAGTTTGTACTCTGTATTAATAGGTCTGATTCTGCTTTTTGTTTCTTTATTCATTTGCTTTATTTTTTAGATTCTCTATATAAGTGAAATGATATGGTATTTGTCTTTTTAAAAATAATTTGTTATGTTAGTCACTATACAGTACATCATTAGTTTTTTTGTTTTTTTTTTTTACTTCTTTTCAGCGTAACAGTATTCATTGTTTTTGCACCACACCCAGTGCTCCATGCAATCCATGCCCTCTCCATGGATTGGAGAGGTTGGTTCCCCCAACCTCCCACCCCCACCCCTTCAAAACCCTCAGATTGTTTTTCAGAGTCCATAGTCTCTCATGATTCACCTCCCCTTCCAATTTCCCTCAACTCCCTTCTCCTAACTCCCCATGTCCTCCATGCTATTTGTTATGCTCCACAAATAAGTGAAACCAAATGATCATTGACTCTCTCTGCTTGACTTATTTCACTCAGCATAATCTCTTCCAGTCCCGCCCATGTTGCTGCCAAAGTTGGGTATTCATCCTTTCTGAATGGAGGCATAATACTCCATCGTGTATATGGACCACATCTTCCTTATCCATTCGTCTGTTGAAGGGCATCTTGGTTCTTTCCACGGTATAGCAACAGTGGCCTTTGCTGCTATAAACATTGGGGTACAGATGGCCCTTCTTTTCATTACGTCTGTATTTTGGGGGTAAATACCCAGTAGTGCAATTGCAGGGTCATAGGGAAGCTCATACAAATGGCTATCAGACACATGAAAAAATGTTCATCATCACTAGCCTTCAGGGAGATTCAAATTAAAACCACATTGAGATATCACCTTATACCAGTTAGAATGGCCAAAATTAGCAAGAGAGGAATGTGGAGAGGATGTGAAGAAAGGGGAACCCTCTTCCACTGTTGGTGGGAATGCAAGTTGGTGCAGCCACTTTGGAGAACAGCGTGGAGATTCCTCAAGAAATTTAAAATAGAGCTTCCCTATGACCCTGCCTCTTTGCTTGGTTGACTGTTTCCTTTGCTGTGCAGAAGATTTTGATCTTGATGAAGTCCCAAAAGTTCATCTTCATTTTTGTTTCCTTTGCCTTTGGAGACATATCTTGAAAGAAGTTGCTGTGGCTGATATCGAAGAGGTTACTGCCTATGTTCTCCTCTAGGATTCTGATAGATTCCGGTCTCACATTGAGGTCTTTTATCCATTTTGAGTTTATCTTTGTGTACAGTGTAAGAGAATGGTCGAGTTTCATTCTTCTACATATAGCTGTCCAGTTTTCCCAGCACCATTTATTGAAGAGACTGTCTTTTTTCCACTGTATATTTTTTCCTGTTTTGTCGAAGATTAATTGACCATAGAGTTGAGGGTCCCTATCTGGGCTCTCTACATCATTAATTTTTGATGTAGTGTTCCATGATTCATTGTTTGTGTATAATACACAGTGCTCCATGAAATAACTGTTACTGTGCTCACCCATCCCCCCACTCACCTCCCCTCTGAAACCCTCAGTTTGATTTCCAGAGTCCATAGTCTCTCATGGTTCATCTCTCTCTCAGATTCCTGCCCTTCATTTTTCCCGTCCTTGTTCTCATGTACTCCATGCTATTCCTTACATTCCACATATAAGTGAAACCATATAATTGTCTTTCTCTGTTTGACTTATTTCACTTAGCATAATCTCCTCCAGTCCATGTCAATGCAAATAGTGGGTATTCATCCTTTCAGATGGTTGAGCAATATTCCTTTGTATATATGGACCACATCTTTATCCATTCATCTGTTGAAGGACTTCTTGTCTCCTTCCACAGTTTGGCTATTGTGGACATTGCTGCTATGAACATTTGGGATGCATAAGACCCTTCTTTTCCCTATATCTGTATCTTTGCAGTAAATACTCAATAGTTCAATTGCTGGGTCATGGGGTACCTCTATTTTTACCATCTTGAGTAACCTCCATACTATTTTCCAAAGTGGCTGTACTCATTCCCACCAACAGTGTAAGAGGATCCCCCTTTCTCCACCACTTTGCCAAGACTTGTAGTTTCTTGTCTTGTCAACTTTTGTCATTGTAACTGTTGTAAGGTGGTTTCTCATCATGGTTTTGATTTTAATTGCCCTGATGGCTAATGATGTTGAACATTTTTTCATCTGTCTGTTAGCCATTTGTATGTCTTCCTTGGAGAAATGTCCATTCAGAGGAAAAAGATGGTGGAGGGGTGGGGGAACTTCTTTCAACATGTCCCCTGAATTGCACTGGGTATCTAGCCGACAATTCTGAACATCCATGAAACCACCCTGAAATGTAAGAAGATACATCTGGATCTCTACAAACAGAATCTCTCAGGACGTTGATCTCAAAGTATGAAGCAGGGAGCCATGATTCCACGGGCAGATAAACAGAAGGGGGAGGGAGCTGCCATAAGTCGTTGAGCTGAGAAGGTGAAATAGTAGTTTTCTATCCTTGTACAAACAGAATATTACATCACTTTCTCTATAAAATCACAGGAGACTTTAATGGTTTACATTAATGGAAGATGGCTTTGTGTGGCAGTGGTTTATCTCTCACATATATTCGCAAAATGTGTGTGGCTGAACTTATATCGGAGTGACAAAAAGATATGGCTTTGGAGCCAGCATACTTGGTTTCACATCCCGCTGCCACCACTAACACTGTGGCAAAAGATGAGTGGTTTAAGTTCTCTGTACCTCAGTTTCCTCATTTAGAGAAGTTGGTAATTACACTAGCTTTCTGTATAGGGTACTGGTGGGGATTAAAAGGGCCACCTTATACCAAGTGTTTAAAATATTCTAATGCTTATTAAATGCATTAGAAGTATTTGCTATTATTACTAGGGAAGGCACATCAGAACCGGTGTAAAATTGGAAGCTACTATGTAAAGCCTAAGGTATCCAGACAGAGTTCAAGTGTGAAAGGCAAGTGAGATGAGTTGGGCTATTGTAGAACCAAAGCACTGTTAGAGTTTGGAGGAAATAAGGGAGATACAAGCTTAAGACTTTCTAATTAATGTCTGTGCCTCTTGATAGATGAGCAGATATGCAATATAGAAAACAGGCCACAGCATTAGCCATGTGATTTGTTATTAGGAAATGAAAATCCCTTCATGGACAGAGGTTTAAATGAGAAGTCAAGGGAAGTTGTTAATGGAAGATTTTTGAAAAATTAAAATTGATAATCATCATAACATTCAGTATAAAAGGTTTGAGTGATATTTGAATTATTTTCAAAAATTTCAGAAGTTTTTTTTATTATTTAAATCCCAGAGTTAGTTAACATACAGTGTAGTATTAGTTTCAGGTGTAGAATTTAGTGACTCATCACTTACATAAAACAGGATTTCTCATCACAAGTGATCCCCTCCACTCACCTCCCCCCACATCTCCCCTCTGATAATCACCAGATTGTTCTCTGTAGTTAAGAGTTTGTAACTTGGTTTGCCTCTCTCTCCCCCAACCCTTTGCTCTCATTGGTTTTATTTCTTAAATTCCACATATATACTAAATCATGCAGTATTTGTCTTTCTCTTACTGACTTATTTCACTTAACATTATACTCTGTAGCTCCATCCATGTAATTGCAAATGGAAAAACTTCATTCTTTTTTTAAGGCCAAGTAATATATTAATATATGAATATTATGACATCTTTTTTTTCTCAGATCTAGGGTTAGGTTTAGGTTTAGGACCAGGTTTATGGGAAGGGTTGGTGTTACTGTCAGAGTGATGGTATGTGCCTAGTATCCTGCAGCTCAGAGACTCTCAAGAGGGTTAAGTTTATGTCAGGGTTTGAATTAGGGGTTAGGAATTAGGAGTTAAGGGTTAAAGTTGGGGTGAGGGCTAGGGTTTAGTTAATGAATGTGCCTAACAATGTGTAGTTTAGAGACATTTCCATAGAATGAAACACCAGAGTCCTCTTTGGGTGAGAATAGATATGCTTGTGGAAGGAGATAAGGGAAGACGAGATGAGAGAGATGAGGGAAGGAGGGTATTTGTGGCTCTAAATACTCTTTAAATAGGTTCTCTCAATTTTGTAGGCATAAACGTACAATTGAATTTAAAAGACAACCAAGAAGGCATAAACAGTGTAGGATGACTCTCAAAGACCACTAGGTTAATAATGAAAAGTTTAGTTTTAATATATACCACCTTTCCTGTTTCATGACTCCTGAATCTCCCCTACTTCTAACCAGTTGTCTGGTAAATTTGGACTCTACCCTGATGGGAAGGAGTGGAAAAATCAGGTGACTCTGCAGAACCGATTCCCTTCATTGACAATACAACTCTAAGCAACTTTTCCCCTGACAATACAACTCAAAGCAACTTTTCCCCTGTCGTTTGGTGATAGATTTTGTGGCATCTTGGTACACATGTGACATCAAGTTGAAGGTATTTCTGTGAAGAGGATTATTTTGACAAACTCAACACCCCAAAAACAAATAAACCAGTCAAGAAATGGGCAGAAGGCATGAACAGACACTCCTCCAAAAAAGATATGCAAAAGGCTAACAGACACAAGAAAAAATGTCCAACATCACTAAATACCATCAAGAAAATACCAATCAAAACCACAATGAGATACCACCTCACACCAGTCAGAATGGCAAAAATTTTAAAAATAGGAAACAACAAATGTTGGCAAGGATGTGGAGGAAGAGGAACCCTCTTACACTATTGTGTAAGAAGGCAACCTGGTGCAGCCACTCTGGAAAACTATATGAAGGTCCCTCAAGGCATTAAAAATAGAGCTACCCTACAACTCAGCAATTGTTCAACTAGGTAGTTATCCCAAAGATACAGATGTAGTGAAAATAAGAGGCACATGCTCCCCAATGCTCATAGCAACAATGTCCACAATAGCCAAACTGTGAAAGGATGTGAGATGTCCTTCAACAGATGAATGGATAAAGAAGACGTGGTTCATATATACAATGGAATACTACTCAGCCATCAGAAAGGATGAATACCTACCATTTGCATTGACATGGATTATGCAAAGTGAAATAAGTCTAGCATAGAAAGACAATTATCATATGGTTTCATTCATATGTGGAAAGAACGAATAACACATAGAACCCTAGCAGAAGTGAGGGAAAACTAAACGGGAAGAAATCAGGGAGGGAGACAAACCATGAGAGACTGTGGACTCCAGGAAACAAACTGAGGGCTACAGAAGGGAGGGTGTTGGTGATATGGGGTAGTCTGGTGATAGGTATTAAGGAGGGCATGTGTTGTGATGAGAACTGGGTATTATACACAGTTAATGAATCATTGAACACTACATTAAAAACTAATGATGTACTATATGTTGTTTAACTGAGCATAATTAAACAATGAGTTTTATCTTGTGAACATTATACTGTTCTTACCTGGACAGCTCCTTGAAGGGCATTAATTGCAATATTGATATTTGTGTTCCCCATGGTACCAGTCAAAGAATGAAAGTCCTTTTTGTTTCCACAAAGGTTCTGTTTGCTCTTGGATAAGAATTCCATCCCCTGATACCTTAAATGCCCTAAAGAATTCCTGCATTCTGTTCAAAGTACATCTTTTGGACAAGACCAGGCTTTCTCATCTGTGATACTGACAATCACAGTTTGTTTTAGACTCTGCTTCCCAAGGATAGATTTTGAACATTAGCACAGATGATACAGGAAGACAGGGTGATATTTTTAGATTGCATGGCACCCTGAATGTTTGTGTTGCTAAGTACACAGTAAGGCATAGGCCAGGAAAAGAACAGCAGGGAGAGTGGATAAATACAGGAAAGTCAACATGGAAAGGTTGAGAGAGTGCCGCTTACGAGTCAAGTTTAGTTCGAAGGAACAGATATGACAGGAATTCAGAGAATGTCTGTTAGTGGCGCTGGGGTGAGAAGACACTGCTAAGCCATCCATTTTCCCTACAATGTTTGTCTTCAAGGAAGAGAGAGATTTTTAGGGGTCTTCATTCCCCCTTCTCCACTAAGAGGAAATCAAGCCATGAATCTCCGAACCTCTTTCATTATGAATTCTGTATTTTTTGCCCCTTATCTCCTATCCCTTTTTACTTCTAGGAGAATGCTGAACAACAGCTGATACAGCAGTTAAAGAAACAACACATAACTGCCACTTTCTTTTAATTAATGTAGTAAGGAATTCAGGCTGCTTTGTAAGGGAAGGAAATTTTGCCTGCCTCAGAGAAAACACTCACAGCATCTGAATTAAAATATTTTGTCTTTTATTACTATTTATTTTAGGGAAATAAGAAAGAAATCCCTTAGAACACCCCCCATCCCTCATGAGGTTGACACTTACCTTATCAATAATATTAAAAAGCATATAGTTATCTTTGAGAGTTAGTCTTAAGGTCCTGGGTCACATTTAATGGTCCTATCTTTCTAGCTGTAACTCAACCAATTAGACATCCCTTATCTTTTTCAAGGTTACACTATTTGAGCTAGTAAAAGTCCCTCAAAAGACTGCAGGTGGATCTGTTCTGGTTGAATTTGTCTTTGCCATCTTCTATCAGAGAGTGAGGGGCAGATGTGGATGGGAAAACTGTTTGGGAACATGTAAGTGTGAGCTATTATATCTTTTAAAAGCAACTATATATTAAAGTGTTTGTCTTTTCTATGAAAAATTAGTAACACAAGAGAAAAAGCCAACTGAAAACCAAATTATTAATGTACATTTGAGTTGCATAACTTCATTTTTTTACAAAAGAACAAGCACAAGATAAATTGTTAATTGGATTTTATGCAATCCTCACAATCTTTGTCCATTAAAACTCAATTAATTTTCTATTCAGAGGCACTAACTGAAATCGTAGAAAACCTAAAAATGTGGAATAATTATAAATTATGACTCAGAGTTCAAATGTCTTAGCTGCTGTTCTAAAGCACGTGAAATTTTGTGGAAACTGTCTTTCCATGCTGTTGTCCAGGCCTCACAGCCTGCGATTCACACCCTTTCAATCCCAAGCACCACCACTGGTTCCTACCCTCTTTCCTGCTCCAAACACCCTCCTCTTTCCTCTTGTTCCCTCTGCAGTTTCCTTCAACTCTGTATTTTCATTTTGGTCATGCAAAGCTAGTTCTAGTCTCATTTGTGATTGGAAGCATTCTATTATTGAAACATCCAGTCTATTACACTTTTCAATCAGGATTAAGATCTTTATTTTATTCTGTTCCATTGATCTATGTGTCTGTTTTTGTGCCAGTACCATGTTGTCTTGATGATAACAGCTTTGTAATAGAGCTTGAAGTCCGGAATTGTGATGCCACCAACTTGGGCTTTCTTTTTCAATATCCCTTTGGCTATTCGAGGTCTTTTCTGGTTCCATATAAATTTTAGAATTATTTGTTCCATTTCTTTGAAAAAGATGGATGGTACTTTGATAGGAATTGCATTAAATGTGTAGATTGCTTTAGGTAGCATAGACATTTTCACAATATTTATTCTTCCAATCCAGGAGCATGGAACATTTTTCCATTTCTTTGTGTCTTCCTCAATTTCTTTCATGAGTACTTTATAGTTTTCTGAGTATAGATTCTGTGCCTCTTTGGTTAGGTTTATTCCTAGGTATCTTATGGTTTTGGGTGCAATTGTAAATGGGATTGACTCCTTAATTTCTCTTTCTTCTGTCTTGCTGTTGGTGTAGAGAAATGCAACTGATTTCTGTGCATTGATTTTATATCCTGACACTTTACTGAATTCCTGTATAAGTTCTAGCAGTTTTGGAGTGGAGTCTTTTGGGTTTTCCACATATAGTATCATATCATCTGCGAAGAGTGATAATTTGACTTCTTCTTTGCCGAGAAATAGACCCTCAACTCTACAGTCAACTAATCTTCGACAAAGCAGGAAAGAATGTCCAATGGAAAAAAGACAGCCTCTTCAATAAATGGTGCTGGGAAAATTGGACAGCCACATGCAGAAAAATGAAATTGGACCATTTCCTTACACCACACACAAAAATAGACTCAAAATGGATGAAGGACCTCAATGTGCGAAAGGAATCCATCAAAATCCTTGAGGAGAACACAGGCAGCAACCTCTTCGACCTCAGCCGCAGCAACATCTTCCTAGGAACAACGCCAAAGGCAAGGGAAGCAAGGGCAAAAATGAACTATTGGGATTTAATCAAGATCAAAAGCTTTTGCACAGCAAAGGAAACAGTTAACAAAATCAAAAGACAACTGACAGAATGGGAGAAGATATTTGCAAACGACATATCAGATAAAGGACTAGTGTCCAGAATCTATAAAGAACTTAGCAAACTCAACACCCAAAGAACAAATAATCCAATCAAGAAATGGGCAGAGGACATGAACAGACATTTCTGCAAAGAAGACATCCAGATGGCCAACAGACACATGAAAAAGTGCTCCATATCACTCGGCATCAGGGAAATACAAATCAAAACCACAATGAGATATCACCTCACACCAGTCAGAATGGCTAAAATCAACAAGTCAGGAAATGACAGATGCTGGCGAGGATGCGGAGAAAGGGGAACCCTCCTACACTGTTGGTGGGAATGCAAGCTGGTGCAGCCACTCTGGAAAACAGCATGGAGGTTCCTCAAAATGTTGAAAATAGAACTGCCCTATGACCCAGCAATTGCACTATTGGGCATTTACCCTAAAGATACAAACGTAGTGATCCAAAGGGGCACGTGCACCCGAATGTTTATAGCAGCAATGTCCACAATAGCCAAACTGTGGAAAGAACCTAGATGTCCATGAACAGATGAGTGGATCAAGAAGATGTGGTATATATACACAATGGAATACTATGCAGCCATCAAAAGAAGTGAATATCTTGCCATTTGCGACAACATGGATGGAACTAGAGCGTATCATGCTTAGCGAAATAAGTCAAGCAGAGAAAGACAACTATCATATGATCTCCCTGATATGAGGAAGTGGTGACTCAATGTGGTTTTGATTTGAATCTCCCTGATGGCTAGTGATGATGAACATTTTTTCATGTGCCTTTTAGCCATTTGTGTGTCTTCTTTGGAGAAGTGTCTGTTCATGTCTTCTGCCCACCTTTTGACGTGATTATCTGTTTTGTGTGTGTTGAGTTTGAGGAGTTCTTTATAGATCTTGGATATCAGACCTTTGTCTGCACTGTCATTTGTGAATATCTTCTCCCATTCCATGGGTTGCCTCTTTGTTTGGTTGACTATTTCCTTTGCTGTGCAGAAGCTTTTGATCTCTATGAAGTCCCAAAAGTTCATTTTTGCTTTGGTTTCCTTCGCCTTTGGAGACATGTCTTGAAAGAAATTGCTGTGGCCGATGTCGAAGAGGTGACTGCCTATGTTCTCCTCTAGGATTTTGATAGATTCCTGCCTCGCGTTGAGATCTTTTTTCCTTTTTGAGTTTATCTTTGTATATGGTGTAAGAGAATGGCAAGGTTCATTCTTTTATATGTAGGTATCCAATTTTCCCAGTACTATTTATTGAAGAGACTTTCTTTTTTCCTCTGTATAATTTTTCCTGCTTTATCAAAGATTATTTGATGATAGAGTTGTGGGTCCATATCTGGGTTCTCTACTCTGTTCCACTGGTCTATGTGTCTGTTTTTGTGCCATGTTGTCTTGGTGAACACAGCTTTATAATATAGCCTAAAATCAGGCAGCATGATGCCTCCAGTTTTGTTTTTCTTTTTTAACATTTCCTTATAAAGAATCATGTCATCTGCGAAGAGAGAGAGTTTGACTTCTTCATTGCCAATTTGGATACCTTTTATTTCTCTTTGCTGTCTGATTGCTGTTGCTAGGACTTCTAATACTATGTTGAACAAGAGTGGTGAAAGTGGGCATCCTTCTCTTGTTCCTGATCTCAACGGGAAGGCTGCAAGCTTTTTCCCACTGAGGATGATATTTGCTGTGGGTCTTTCATAGACAGATTTTATGAAGTTCAGGAATGTTCCCTCTATCCCTATACTTTGAAGCGTTTTAATCAGGAACGGATGCTGGATTTTGTCAAATGCTTTTTCTGCATCAATTGAGAGGACCATGTGGTTCTTCTCTCTTCTCATATTAATTTGTTGTATCACATTGATTGATTTGCGAATGTTGAACCATCCTTGTAGCCCAGGGATGAATCCCACCTGATCATGGTGTATAATCTTTTTAACATTTCCTTAGCAATTCGGGGTCTCTTCTGATTCCATACAAATTTTAGGATTGTTTGTTCCAACTCTTTGAAAAATGCCCATGGATTTTTGATTGGGATGGCATTGGAAGTATAGATTGCTCTAGGCAGTTTAGACTTTTTTTTTTAATTTCTTTTCACCGTAACAGTATTCATTGTTTTTGCACCACACCCAGTGCTCCATGCCCTCCCTAATACCCACCACCTTGTTCCCCCAACTTCCCACTCACCACCCCCTTCAAGACCCTCAGGTTGTTTTTCAGAGTCCATAGTCTCTCATGGTTACTTTTATTTGACAGACAGAGATCACAAGTAGGCAGAGAAACAGGCAGAGAGAGAGAAGGAAGCAGGCTCCCTGCTGAGCAGAGAGCCCAATGTGGGGCTCGATCCCAGGACCCTGGGATCATGACCTGAGCTGAACGCAAAGGCTTTAACCCACTGAGCCACCCAGGCACCCCGGCAGTATAGACATTTTAACAATGTTTATTCTTCCAATCCATAAGCATGGAATGGTCTTTCATCTTTTTGTGTCTTTTTCAATTTCTTTCATGGGTGTTCTGTAGTTCCTTGAGTACAGATCATTTATCTCTTTGGTTAGGCTTATTCTAAGGTATCTTGTGGTTCTTGGTGCTGTAGTAAATGGAATTGATTCTCTAATTTCTCTTTCTGTATTTTCATTTTTAGTGTATAAGAAAACAACTGGTTTCTGTACATTGATTTTGTATCCCACCACATTACTTAATTGCTTTATGAGTTCTAGTAGTTTGGGGGTGGAGTCTTTTGGGCTTTCCATATAAAGAATCATGTCATCTGCGAAGAGAGAGAGTTTGACTTCTTCATTGCCAATTCGAATACCTCTTATTTCTCTTAGTTGTCTGATTGCTGTTGCTAGGACTTCTAATACTATGTTGAACAAGAGAAGTGAGAATGGGCATCCTTGTCGTGTTCTTGATCTCAAAGGGAACGATCAGCTTCTGCACATTTCTTAATTGGATTGTTTGTTTTTTGGGGTTTTGGGTTTAAAAAGCTTTTTATATATTTTGGATACTAATCCTTTATTGGATATGTCATTTGCAAATATCCTCTCCCATTCCCTATGCTGACTTATAGTTTTGTTGATTGCTTCCTCCTCTGTACAGAAGCTTTGAGTCTTGATGAAGTCCCAAGAGTTCATTTATGCTTTTGTTTCACTTACCTTCAGGTTTGTGTCCAATAAGAAGTTGCTATGGCTGAGACCAAAGAGGTTGCTGCCTGTGTTTTCCTCTAGGATTTTGATGGATTCCTGTCTCACATTTAGGGGTTTTTTTTTTAGCATTTTTTAAAATTTTTTATCTTTTATAAACATATATTTTTATCCCCAGGGGTACAGGTCTGTGAATCACCAGGTTTACACACTTCACAGCACTCACCAAAGCACATACCCTCCCCAATGTCCAAAATCCCACCCCCTTCTCCCAAACCCCCTCCCCCCAGCAACCCTCAGTTTGTTTTGTGAGATTAAGAGTCACTTATGGTTTGTCTCCCTCCCAATCCCATCTTGTTTCATTGATTCTTCTCCTACCCACTTAAGCCCCCATGTTGCATCACCACTTCCTCATATCAGGGAGATCATATGATAGTTGTCTTTCTCTGCTTGACTTATTTCACTAAGCATGATACTCGCTAGTTCCATCCATGTTGTCGCAAATGGCAAGATTTCATTTCTTTTGATGGCTGCATAGTATTCCATTGTGTATATATACCACATCTTCTTGATCCATTCATCTGTTGATGGACATCTAGGTTCTTTCCATAGGATGCGGAGAAAGGGGAACCCTCCTACACTGTTGGTGGGAATGCAAGCTGGTGCAGCCACTCTGGAAAACAGCATGGAGGTTCCTCAAAATGTTGAAAATAGAACTGCCCTATGACCCAGCAATTGCACTATTGGGTATTTACCCTAAAGATACAAACGTAGTGATCCAAAGGGGCACATGCACCCGAATGTTTATAGCAGCAATGTTCACATTTAGGTTTTTTATCCATTTTTTAAATTTTTTAAATTTTTTATTTTTATAAACATATATTTTTATCCCCAGGGGTACAGGTCTGTGAATCACCAGGTTTACACACTTCACAGCATCTCTTTCCAGTGTAACAGAATTCATTGTTTATGCACCACACCCAGTGTCCCATGCTATATGTGCCCTCCATATTACCCACCACCTGGCTCCCCCAACTTCCCACCCCCCACCCCTTCAAAACCCTCAGATTGTTTTTCAGAGTCCATAGTCTCTCATGGTTCACCTCCCCTTCCAATTTCCCTCAACTCCCTTCTCCTCTCCATCTCCCCTTTTCCTCCATGATATTTGTTATGCTCCACAAATAAAGTGAAACCATATGATAATTGACTCTCTCTGCTTGACTGATTTCACTCAGCATAATCTCTTCCAGTCCCGTCCATGTTGCTGCAAAAGTTGGGTATTCATCCTTTCTGATGGAGGCATAATACTCCAGAGTGTATATGGACCACATCTTCCTTATCCATTCGTCTGTTGAAGGGCATCTTGGTTCTTTCCACAGTTTGGCGACCGTGGCCATTGCTGCTATAAACATTGGGGTATAGACGGCCCTTCTTTTCACTACATCTGTATCTTTGGGGTAAACACCCAGTAGTGCAATTGCAGGGTCATAGGGAAGCTCTATTTTTATTTTCTTAAGGAATCTCCACACTGTTTTCCAAAGTGGCTGCACCAACTTGCATTCCCACCAACAGCGTAAGAGGGTTTCCCTTTCTCCATATCCTTTCCAACACACGTTGTTTCCTGTCTTGCTAATTTTGGCCATTCTAAGGTGGTATCTCAATGTAGTTTTTTTTTTTTTTTAAAGATTTTATTTATTTATTTTTCATAGAGAGAGAAGCAAGAGCAAGCACAGGCAGACAGAGGCAGAGGGAGAAGCAGGCTCCCTGCCAAGCAAGGAGCCCGATGCGGGACTCGATCCCAGGACGCTGGGATCATGACCTGAGCCGAAGGCAGCCGCTTAACCAACTGAGCCACCCAGGCGTCCCTCAATGTAGTTTTAATTTGAATCCTGATGGCTAGTGATGATGAACATTTTTTCATGTGTCTGATAGCCATTTGTATGTCTTGATTGGAGAAGTGTCTGTTCATATCTTCTGCCCATTTTTTGACATGATTACCTTTATCCATTTTGAATTTACTTTTTTGTGTAGTGTAAGGAAATGGTCCAGTTTCATTCTTCTGCATGTTACTGTCCAGTTTTCCCAGTACCATTTGTTGAAAACACTGTCTTTTTTCCATTGGGTATTTTTTCCTGTTTTGTCAAAAATTAGTTGATCATAGAGTTGGGGGTTCATTTCTGGGTTTTCTATTCTGTTCCATTTATCTGTGCCTGTTTTTGTGCCAGTTCCACACTGTCTTGATGACTATAGATTTGTAATATAGTTTGAAGTCTGGAGTCATGATGCTTCCAGCTTTGCTTTTCATCTTCAAGATTGCCTTGGCTATTTGGGGTCTTTATTGATTCCATAAAATTAACATAGTTTGCTCTCAGTGTGTGAAAAATGCTGGTGGTATTTTGATAGAGATTGCATTAAACGTGTAGATTGCTTTGGATAGTAAGAAATTTTAACAATATTTGTTCTTCTAACCCATGAACATTGAATATTTTTCCATTTTTTGGTGTTCTCTTCAATTTCTTTCATCAGTGTTTTATAGTTTTCCCATTATACATGTTTACCTTTTTGATTACTTTTATTCCTAGGTAACTTATGGTTTTGGTGTAATTCTAAATGGATTGATTCCCCAATTTCTTATTCTGCTGCTTCATTATTTGGGTATAGAAATGCAAAATGTTTCTGTACATTGATTTTCTATCCTGCAACTTTACTGAATTCATGTATCCATCCTAGAAATTTTTTGGTGAAGTCTTCAGGTTTTCTACATAGAGTATCATGTCATCTGCAAATAGTGAAAGTTTGACTTCTTTGCTGATTTGGATGTCTTTTGTTTCTTTTTGTTGTCAGATCACCGAGGCTAGGACTTCCAGATGTTATGATGACAGTGGACATCTCTGTCTTGTTCCATCCATTGAGGATGACATTAGCTGTGGGTCTTTCATATATGGCCTTTATGATGCTGAGGTATATTCCATCTATGCTTAATTTGTTAAGGGTTTTTATCAAGAATGGGCATTGTATTTTGTCAAATGCTTTTTCTGCATCTATTGTGAAGATCATATGGTTCCTGTCCTTCCTTTTATTAATGTGGTGTATCACATGGATTGATATGCCAATATTGAGCCATCCCTGCAGCCCAGGAATAAATAAATCCCACTTGATTGTGGTGAATAATTCTTTTAAAAAATTTTTTATTCATTCATATGTGGAATATAAGAAATAGCACAGTGGATCATAGGAAAGGGAGGAAAAACTGAATAGGAAGAAATCAGAGGGAATCACACCATGAGAGACTCTTGACTCCAGGAAACAAACTGAAGGTTGTGGAAAGGGAGGTGGGTGGGAGATGGATAACTGGGTAATGGGCAACAAGGAGGGCATGTGATGTGGTTAGCACTGCGTGTTTTACTCAACTAATGAATCATCAAACACTGCACCAGAAACTAATGATGTAATATATGTTGGCTAATTGAATTTGAATTAGAAAGAGAGAGAGAAAACAAAAAATAATAAATTTTTTTGTTTAATTTCAACTTAATGGGACATCTGAGTGGCTCATTTGGTTAAATGTCTGCCTTCAGCTCAGGTCATGATCCCACAGTCCTGGGATCAAGCTCCATGGTGGGGTCCCAGCTCAGCGGAGATTCTGCTTCTCACTTTCCCTCTGCCTTTCTCCCTGCTTCTGGGCCCTCTCTCTCTCTCTCTCTCTCTCTCTCTGATGAGTAAACAAAATCTTTAAAAATAAAAATAAATAAATTTCAGTTATTTAACCTACAGTGTAGTATTTGTTTCAGGGTGACAGTATAGTGATTCAACACTCCATACAACACCTGGTACTCATCAAAAGTGCCCTTCCTCATTCCCATCACCTGTTTCACCCCCTCCCCCCACCTCTCCTCTGGTCACCAGCAGTGTATTTTTAAAAATTTTTTTTATCATGTTCAGTTAGCCAACATATAGAACCTTAGAAGTTTTGTTGTAGTGTTCAATGATTCATTAGTTGTGTATAACACAACACAATACAACAATATTTCTTATATTGGCTTACTCAGACTGATAGTTTGGTTATCAACAGTAATGATTCACTTCTCAGTTTTTTATAGTATATTTTAATTTTAGAAAATCACGTTTTTAAAGACTTTGTTGCACAGAAGTGTGAGTTTCATTATTGATTGAAGTTCTTACTTGATTTTCACATAACATTTACTTCAGGGGAAACTGCCTCTTCTCATTGGTCAGCTTGGTCTTATTGCACTGCTTAGTGTATCTTATGAGTTGTGATTTTTACTAGTGTGGAAATGGGTTTATATCTTTTTCTTTTTCTTGTAAGTTTGCAGCATGTAGAATTCTCATACCTACGGGAAGAATTATGTTCTATTCTTGTTTTGAGCTTTACATCTCCCATTAGTTCAATCCTGTCTGACTTCTGTCTCTAGTGGGTATCCCAAATGTTTTACCTGCAGTGGCCTTCACTACCTCTGGATGCACATAAATATCTACTGGGAAAAAAAAGATTTTCAACAGTTTTCTGGGCATGATTTCTCAAGATTCTGATACAGGAAGTCTGCAGTGGAGTCAAGTTTGTGATTTTTAAAAGCTTGATAAAGTTCCGATGTGTATTATGGTTGGGCAGCAGCCTGCCAGCAGGTTAAACTAGTCACATCACATGTGCCTGCAATTGCAGGGTCACATGTGCCTGTTACAAGGAAATACATTCAAACATCCATCATAGAAATGTTTTTCAATATGATTTTCAATATGATTACTGAAAACACTATATTTAGATATGAATATTAATATTTTTGTAGAATTCACCTAAAAGTATGCACCATCTGCTTATTGATTATGATAGCTATATACTAAAGAGTTCCATTTTTAGGTGAAATGTATTCAGTAAAAAGGAAACATTCTTTATCTTAATGTTTAAATTACAGTGCAATTAACTAAATTATCATGTCCTATGTGGTAACTACTAATATACTTATACCATAAATAAGAGGAAACAATTAGCCTAGTGCATACTGATTTGAAGTTGCAAATGTAGTAATTGACTGCAAATATTATATCCTGAAGGAATAAACAGTATTGAGATATCAGACTCAAGGGAAGGTATAATGGAAATATAATGAGCAGCTTTATTTCAAAACCCCACAAACACTTTGTAAAAGGCTGTTTATTCACACAGCCCAACAGTGAGATTTTCTGCCTCCTTCAGCTCCTCTATAATTTCTGCTTCCACTCTGGGTATCAGTTTTCCAATGAGTTAATTCCCAAATTGTGATACATTATTTCCTCTCAAAAAGAAGCCAATAAAATCAGAAGAAAGGTGTTTGAGAAGTGGTAAACATTGTTAACAGCATAATTTGGAGCTATCAAACATTTACTATATTAACTTTCCTTCCCAAACTCCAAAACTCCAAGCATAATATATGGCTTATCCCAATTTTGTTTAAATATGGATTACTGTTTTTTAAACTGCTGTTAAGATCTCCTGGAACAGTGCCAGAAGATAGTTTGAGAAACATTGCCTCAAGTATCGGTCACTAACCACATTTGTTAAACTCATTGTTTAGTACAAGACACATTTTATTTTATTTATTTTATTTTATTTTATTTTTTCAGCGTTCCAAAGCTTATTGTTTGTGCACCACACCCAGTGCTCCATGTGCTATGACACACTTTACATGAACCTGTGATGTGTGCTTTAACCATGAGTAATGAGGATGTAGGTAATACTTCTCATTCACTCACCCATCTAAAATATATTTATTCAAGGCCTAGCTGTTGGCTCCTATTGTGCAGATTCCTCATGTACCAAGTGAGATAAAAAGACTTCCTGGTTTTTGTTTGTTTGTTTGTTTGTTTGTTTTGGAATGAGAAGTGGTCATCCACAGGAATGTAAAGTTTCAAGTGCTCAGTACTATGAAAGAGGCCCACCAGTGAAATCAGAAGACCTTGTTTTGAACAGACACATGACCATGCCAGAGAATCATCCTGCCTCCAAAAGAGTGTATTTCCTTGTCTCCAACAGCAGCAGAATGGTAGTGTCCTTCCATTCAAGTCTACAAAGAAAACTATTTCAGTGCATAGAACATAAAGAGTGAACTAATTTATTTATTTTTTTATTTTTAAATGTTTTTTTAAATTTATTTTTTATTTTCAGCATAACAGTATTCATTATTTTTGCACCACATCCAGTGCTCCATGGAATCCGTGCCCTCTATAATATCCACCACTTGGTACCCTGACCTCCCACCCCCCGCCCCTTCAAAACCCTTAGATTGTTTTTCAGAGCCCATAGTCTCTCATGAAGAGTGAATTAATTTATTATGCTTGATTGCTATCAAAGTATTTCTGTGTTAGGGGCTTATACAATATGAGTCAGTGGGTTTTTTTCTTGCCATTTGGAAGTGAATAGTGGAAACACACCATGGCACCAGAGGTGTGAACACTTTACATAAATGTACTTAGGTGTTAGAAATATAATTGCATATTTATGTCAAATATAAGCTAGGGATGAGATTTCTTATAAGTGTGGGGAGTGAAGAAGTATGAGAAAATGACAGATTTACAATGAATTAATATTCCCCCCAAATTAATAGAACTCTCCCTCCTGCATCATCATAAATCTTCATACCTCATCACTCTATCTCAGAGTTGATGATGTGACAGCCTATTTATTTTCCATCCCTTCCATGTTATCTTCCGCTTTCCCCTTTATCTTTCTTCCTAACATCTAATGCTCTGATTCCTAAATGATTAAACTAGTTCATCTTTGAGTAGCTACCAAATACACCTAATATTCTCAAGCTAGGTAAATTGTCTCCCAGGTGAAGGCTACGTGACTTGCAACACTCGGAGACTACACAAAAGCCTCTCAGGATTTGAATCCTCAACATTTCCCTTTGGAAACCTAAAAATAGTTACTTCAGTCAAATAGCTCAGAAGGAAGAAGTCCCATGGAGACATGTAGGAAAGAGCCAGATATTATATTTGAATTACATTATTTATAAAAGATCAGATAGTGAATGTATGGTTAAGAGAGTCAGTTATAGGATATGAGATATTATCCCATCTAATCTTTTTGGTAATTGATAAAAGTAGTTGATTAGCACTGTTGGTGGCAGTATAAATTGATGTGGGCACTGTGGACAATAGTGTGGAGATTCCTTTACAAATTAAAAGTAGAAATATGGAGGACATTAGGAGAAGGAAAGGAGAAGTGAATTGGGGGAAATTGGAGGAGAAGATTAACCATGAGAGACTGTGGACTCAGAAACAAACTGAGGGTTTTGGAGGGGTAGGGGGTTGGGTGAACCTGGTGGTGGGTACTAAGGAGGGCACATATTGCATGGAGCAGTGGGAGAGGTGCATAAATAATGAATCTTGGAACACTGAAAAAATAAAATAAAATAATAAAAAAAGTAAAAAAATAAAATAAAAATAAAAATAGGAATACCATACAATGTAGTAATTCCACATCCAGTATTTACCCAAGAAACAAAAAACACTAATTCAAAAAGATATATGCATTTTTACATTATTAACATTATGTATTCCAACATTGTTAACAATAGCCAAGATATGTAAGCAGCCCATATCCATCATAGATGAATAAAGAAGTAATACACACACACACACACACACACACACACACACTGAATGTTATGCAGCCATTAAAAAAAGGAAACTTTTTAATTTGCAACAAAATGGATGGAACTAGAAGATATAAAACTAAGTGAAAGAAGTCTGGCAGGAAAAGGCAACATATTTCACTTATATGTAGGATCAAATAAATAAATAAATAAAACTAGTGAGCGAACAGCAAGAACAAAAGACCCCAGAAATAGACTCATAAATAGAGAAAACAAAGTGTTTGTTGCAAGAAAGGCAGGTGCAAGGGGTAAACAAATGAGGTGAAGGAAATTAAGAAGTAGAATTTTCTAGCTATAAAATAAATCACAGTAGTGAAAAGTACAGCATAAGGAATATTGTGAAAAACATTGTAATAACATTGTAGGGTGACAAATGGTAGCTACACTTATTGTGGTGAGCATTTGATAAGGCGTATGATTGTTGAATCTCTATATTGCACACCTGAAGCTAATATAATGTTGTACATCTATTGTACTTCAATAAAAAACAAAATCAAATGTTGATTAGCAAATCATACCCATGATATCACATCTATCATAGCAAAAAGGTAAACTACGATCTGTATTACTTGCATTCCTTTTATAAAATTACACATAAAATGGTAGGCTTTCATTTGTTTGATTGATGATCAACGAGTCAGTCAGTGAGCATTCATTCATTGCCGACTTTTCAGATACCTGTAGCAGAATCTCTCAGTGGACTTAGAGGACATGAAGACAGGGATTCACTCTCCTGTAAATTGCAGTCAAGTGGGAATTAGGGTTCACGATGCAAAGTGAGGGCCAATAAATCGTAGCAATGAGGTGAATATGTATGTGTAGAACAGATAATGACTGAAGGAAGCTAACCATTTTGGAGGAAGGTAAATCCAGAGGAAAATTAAGAGTAGGGGATCTTCAGAATCCTACATAAAGAGTGTGGAGTATACAAGCAGTTTATTCTCTTCCATGACAGATCAATGGGAAGACAAGCCTCCTTATTGCCCCCTTCATGTCCTTGTTCCTCAAAGTATAGATAAAAGGGTTAAGCAGAGGAGTCAGCAGACTGTAGAACAGAGCCATGAGTTTGTCCTTGTCCTGGGATTTAGTACCAGAAGGTTGCACGTACATGCATATTACTGGCCCATAGAAGAGACAGACTACAATAACATGAGAGCCACAGGTGTTGAAGGCCTTCTTCTTTCCTGTTGATGACCGAATTCTGAGTACTGTAGCTACAATGAACCCATAGGAGAGAAGGATAAGGGACAAGGGAACCAGGGTAAAGAATGTCACCACAAGAGAGAGCACAGTTACATTGAAAGTGGTGTCGATACAGGACATCTTGATCATCACTGGAATCTCACACAGGAAGTCATCCACCTTGTTGTTACCACAAAGTGGCAGCTGGACAGTGAGGGACGACTGAAGCAAGGAATTAGCCAAACCACTTATCCATGCCACGGCCACTAGGGAGACACAGAATCGCCGATCCATGATAGCCTGGTACCTCAAGGGCTTGCAGATGGCCATGAACCGATCTAAGGACATGACCGCCAAGAGGATGCATTCTGTGGCCCCCAGGAAGTGAAACATATAGAATTGGGCCACACAGCCCCCATAACTGATGGACTTATCTGGTCCCCAGAGATTCCACAGCAGTTGAGGGATGGTGGTTGTGGTAAAACACAGGTCCAGGAAGGAGAGGTTGGAAAGGAAAAAGTACATAGGGCTGTCAAGATGAGGGTCTACCCTGGACACCACAATAATCAAGATATTGCCCACCAGCGTGCAGATGTAAGCCACAAACACCATTACGAAGAGTGGCATTTCCAACCAGGGATGGTCAGAGAAACCCAAGAGGATGAAGACCTTTGGAGTACTTGCATTGCCCAGACTCATGACCATTATTCCTCTTGTTGGTGGATTCAAGTCAAAGTGAGGACTTTTACCTCAGTATTGGATTTTCCTGATTGTCCATTTAGTCACTTAAGTACAGTAAATTATGCAGGGAGTTTCTCTGTGGTGTCACTCCAGTAAAGTGATCTAATATTTGTACTCATGAAAAAGTAGAAGTCTAAATGTCAAACATGATTATTTTGAAGCACATCTAAAAGAAAGGCCAACAAATCTCTATAGTTTGCCTAGGAGATGCAATAGAACAAATGTTTATAGAAAAATGATCAGGGAAGGGAAAAGTCAGAATTGCTCTTGTGTCAGAGAATAGCATAAAGCAAAGGAGTGTTTTCCAGGAACCACCCATGCTGACTTACCACATGGCTTTATTTCTTTCATCCACCATCTGCTGGCCCTGGGCCACTCTGCTTGAATTCATGACTTGGTTTAGGTAAGTTCAGGACTTTCTGAGCTCCAGCCAGATCAGTCGGAATGCACAGAAACAAGATATAGTGCTGTTCCTTGGGTCTATGCCTCAAATCCTAAAATGAATTTTGTAGCATAAACCTTTTGTCATAACGGGAAACATCAGCTGAAAGGAAATGATTCCTTACCACATGTTCAGTACTTGAGGAAAAAATCAAATGCTAAATCCTGGTGATATGAGACTTTCAAGACATCAGTGTTTAAAAAATGGTATGATACGTCCTAGTTCTTGTCACATCAGGAGTTGTAATCTATCACAAACTTGACAGCTCTATGGTTCTTTATGGATTTGCTGTTTGTTTCCATTGCACCTGTGAGTGTATGTGTACGTGTGTCACTTGGGTTATGATGTAAAATGTACATCTTATGTTCAGAAGTAGTAAGAAGTTTCAAGCACTGTTGTAGTAGAAAAGAGAATGTGAAATCAGAGAACCTGGATCCAGTCGACTGCTAATAGTTAACACATAGAGCTTTTCTGCATTGCTTACTTACCAACTGTGGTTTTATTTTTTTGTAATTTTATTTTTTTCAGGGTTCCAAGATTCATTGTTTATGCATCACACCCAGTGCTCCATGCAATACGTGCCCTCCTTAATATCCACCACCCGGCTCACCTATCCCCCATCCCCCACCCCTCTAAGACACTTAGTTTGTTTCTCAGAGTTCACAGTCTCTCATGGCTCATCTCCCTCTCTGATTTCCCCCCAACTCACTTCTCCTTTTCTTCTCCCAATGTCTCTGTGTTATTCCTTATGCTCTGCAAGTAAGTGAAACCATATAATTGACTCTCTCTGCTTGATTTATTTCACTCAGCATAATCTCCTCCAGTCCCGTCCATGTTGATACAAAAGTTGGGTATTCATCCTTTCTGATGGAGGCATAATACTCCATTGTGTATGTGGACCACATCTTCTGTTTTTTTTTTAATATTTTATTTATTTATTTGAGTGAGAATGAGTGAGAGAGAGCAGGAGAGGGTCAGAGGGAGAAGCAGACTCCCCAAGGAGCTAGGAGCCCAATGTGGGACTCGATCCTGGAAGTCTGGGATCATGACCTGAGCCGAAGGCAGTCGTTCAACCAACTGAGCCACCCAGGCGCCCCTGGACCACATCTTCTTTATCCATTCATCTGTTGGAGGGCATCTTGGTTCTTTCCACAGTTTGGTGACCATGGCCATTGCTGCTATGAACAATGGCCATTCTTTTCACTACATCTGTATCATTGGGGTAAATATCCAGTAGTGCAATTGCAGGATCATAGCGTAGCTCTATTTTCAATTTTATGAGGAAGCTCCACACGGTTTTCCAAAGTTGCTGCACCAACCTGCATCCCCACCAACAGTGGAAGAGGGTTCCTCTTTTTCCACATCCTCTCCAACATACATTGTTTCCTGTCTTGTTAATTTTGGCCATTCTAACTGGTGTAAGGTGGTATCTCAATGTGGTTTTGATTTGAATCTCCCTGATGGCTAATGATGATGAATATTTTTTCGTGTGTCTGTTAGCCATTTGTATGTCTTCTTAGGAGAAGTGTCTGTTCATATCTTCTGCCCATTTTTTATGTGATTATCTGTTTTGTGTGTGTTGAGTTTGAGTAGTTCTTTATAGATCTTGGATTTCAGCCCTTTGTAGTGTCAGTTGTGAATACCAACTGTGTTTTGTGATTATTAGTTAATCCAATATGTGTGACTATGCTTCATTAAGTGAAATACTTAACGTGTGGGTGATTACTTTTATGAGGTGTGGTGCCCAGTGGTGATTTAGAGTCTATATCAGTTCATCAATCCTTGTTCCAGTTGCATCTAAATATTCACAGTGTACTTACCCCAGTTGGAAGCCTCACAAAGATTACATTTTCTTCCCTTTCATTCCCCAAATCACTCCTATCATGTGACTTGAATCCAGTGTTCATGATGTTAAGCTTTTTATGACAATACATAAATAATTTAATTCATAGAAATGCCCACTGATGCAATCAGTGAACCTACATTATTTTTCATTAAAAGAGATATGTTTTAAGTTATAATGATATTGCATTATTAAAGGTGTCGATTTATTTCCACATTTCTTTTAGTATATGACTTTGCATAGAGAGGCAACAACACACATGGAGTTACAAAAAGATAAAACCAGTGAAGCTAAATAGATCACTCCCACCCACATACAATACCCACCTTAAATCACTGCAGGTAACCAACCAATGGTCATACTCCCTGTTTTTGCAAAATTGACATTGATCTTTTCTTTCCAACAGTATTAAGTGTTAGTTAGACACAAGGATTGAATATTTTCTCTGCATTCAGCAGCTTCGCCTCATCATATCTTAGTTCCATAATATTATTTATTTATTTGATTTGAAGAATCCCAAATATATTTTGATGTGGCAAACAATTTTCCCCTAAAGTAATATTTGCTAAGGAAGGTTTCCTCCCTGTATATAAAGCTGGAGGAGCATTTTCTTCATAGAGATAATAAATCTCACTGGACATTACTTGGCAAGAAACAATATAGAAATCCCCTCATGGGAATACTACCTTCTAATTTTCTTCTTGGCACAATAAAATGGAAAGATAAATTTTGAAATTTTCCTTGTTGTGAGAAATGGACTCAGGAGTAAAAGAATCTCGGGGAAAAAAGAATCTTGGAAAAATGCATCTACCTCAACAATTTCATAGAAAATTTCCTTACACATCAGTTAACATTTAACATAAATGTTTTTGATGTCAAGATAGAATTTTCTTTCATTTATATTTTCCTCAGATTATTGTTTCTTGAGATTCTTCCTATAATAAAGGCAAGAATATTCCTTAATCTATACAGAGAAATCCCCCAATTATCCTATCTCCCACCAACCTCCCCTCCAGCAACTCCCAGTTTATTTCCAGAGTTAACCATCTCTCATGGTTTTCCTCAGTCTTTGATGACTTCCCCTTCAGTTTTCCTTCCCTTATCTTATGATCCTCTATGCTATTTCTTATATTCCACATATAGGTGAAACCGTATGATAACTGTCTTTCTCTGAATGACATATTTTGCTGAGCATAATACCATCTGGATCCATCCATGTGAAGGTAAATGGTACGTATTCATCTTTTCTGATAGCTGAGTAAAATTCCATTGCATATTTGAACTACATCTTCTGTATCCATCGTCTACTGAAGGGCATCTCAGCTCCTTCAACAGTTTGGCTATTGTGGACATTGCTGCTGTAAACATTGGGGCACAGATACAATTGCTGTGTCATAAGGTAGTTCTATTTTCAAATTTTTGAGGAACTTCCATACTGTTTTCCAGAGTGACTGTATTAACTTGCATTCCCACCAACAGTGTAAGTGTTTCCTATCTTTTTAATTTTTGCCATTTTACCTGGTGTAAGGTGGTATCCTATTGTGGTTTTGATTTGTATTTCCCTGATGTCGAGTGATCTTGAACATTTTTTCATGTGTCTGTTGGCAATTTTTATGTCTTCTTTGGAGAAGTGTCTTTTCATGTCTTCTGCCTCTTTCTTGACGGGATTATTTGTTTTTTTAGGTGTTGAGTTTGAGAAGTTCTTTATAGATCTTTGATATCAGCCTTTTATCTCTCATGTCATTTGCAAATATCTTTTCCCATTCTGGAGATTGTCTCTTAGTTTTGTTGACTGTTTCTTTTACTGCACAGAAGCTTTTTATCTTGATGAAGTCCCAGAAGTTCACTTCTTGCTTTTATTTCCCTTACTTTTACGGACATGTCTTGAAAGAAGTTGCTGTGGCCAATGTCAAAGAGGTTACTGCCTATGTTCTCCTTTATGGTTTTTTTTTTTTCCTAGAACAAAGTCTTTTTTTTTTAATTTTTTATTTTTTATAAACATATATTTTTATCCCCAGGGGTACAGGTCTGTGAATCACCAGGCTTACACACTTCACAGCACTCACCAAAGCACATACCCTCCCCAATGTCCATAATCCCACCCCCTTCTCCCAAACCCCCTCCCCCCAGCAACCCTCAGTTTGTTTTGTGAGATTAAGAGTCACTTATGGTTTGTCTCCCTCCCAATCCCATCTTGTTTCATTTTTAAAATTTAAAAAACTTTTAATGGTTTCACTTATTTGTGGAGCATAACAAATAGCAAGGAGGACATGGGGAGTTAGGAGAAGGGAGTTGGGGGAAATTGGAAGGGGAGGTGAATCATGAGAGACTACAGACTCTGAGAAACATCTGAGGGTTTTGAAGGGGCGGGGGTTTGAAGGTTGGGGGAACCAGGTGGTGGGTATTAGAGAGGGCACAGATTGCATGGAGCACTGGGTGTGGTGCAAAAATAATGAATACTGTTATGCTGAAAATTAAAAAAAATTATTAACATATAGTATATTATTAGCCCCAGGGGTACAGATCTGTGAATCTCCAGGTTTACACTTCACAATACTCACTGTAGCACATACCTTCCCCAATGTCCATAACCCAACCATCCTCTCCCTACCCACCTCCCCCCGACAACCCTCAGTTTGTTTTGTGAGATTAAGAGTCTCTTATAGTTTGTCTCCCTCCCAATCCCATCCTGTTTCATTTATTCCTTTCCTGCCCCCCAAGCCCCCCGCATTGCCTCTTAACTCCCTCATATCAAGGAGATCATACGATAATTGTCTTTCTCTAATTGACTTATTTCACTCAGCGTTAATTCCCTCTAATTCCATCCATGCCATCACAAATGGCAAGCTTTCATTTCTTTTGATGGCTGCGTAGTATTCCATTATATATATGTATATGTATATATACATATATATATGTATATATACATATACATATATATATATGTATATGTATATATACACATCACCTCTTCTTTATCCATTCGTCTATTGATGGACATCTAGGTTCTTTCCATAGTTTGGCTATTGTGGACATTACTGCTATAAACATTCAGGTGCACGTGCCCCTCCAGATCACTACATTTGTATCTTTAGGGTAAATACCCAGTAATGCGATTGCTGGGTCATAGGGTAGCTCTATTTTCAACTTTTTGAGGAACTTCCATGCTGTTTTCCAGAGTGGTTGCACCAGCTTGCATTCTCACCACCAGTGTAGGAGGTTTCCCCTCTCTCTGCATGCTTGCCAGCATCTGTCATTTCCTGACTTGTTAATTTTTGCAATTCTGACTGGCGTGAGGTGGTATCTCACTGTGGTTTTGATTTGTATGTCCCTGATGCTGAGTGATACGGAGCAGTTTTTCATGTGTCTGTTGGCCATCTGGATGTCTTCTTTGCAGAAATGTCTGTTCGTGTCCTCTGCCCATTTCTTGATTGGGTTATTTGTTCTTTGGGTGTTGAGTTTGATAAGTTCTTTATAGATTTTGGATACTAGCCCTTTATCTGATATGTCATTTTCAAATATATTCTCCCAATGTGTAGGTTCTCTTTTGGTTTTGTTGACTGTTTCCTTTGCTGTGCAAAAGCTTTTGATCTTGATGAAGTCCCAGTGGTTCATTTTTGCCCTTGCTTCCCTTGCCTTTGGTGATGTTTCTAGGAAGAAGTTGCTGTAGCTGAGGTTGAAGAGTTGCTGCCTATGTTTTCCTCAAGGATTTTGATGAATTCCTTTACCACATTGAGGTCCTTCATCCATTTTGAGTCTATTTTCATGTGTGGTGTAAGGAAATGGTCCAGTTTCATTTTTCTGCATGTGGCTGTCCAATTTTCCCAACACCATTTGTTGAAGAGACTGTCTTTTTTCCATTGGACATTCTTTCCTGCTTTGTCAAAGATTAGTTGACCATAGAGTTGAGGGTCTATTTCTAGGCTTCCTGTTCTGTTCCATTGATCTATGTGTCTGTTTTTGTACCATACTTTCTTGATGATGACAGCGTTGTGATAGAGCTTGAAGTCTGGAATTGTGATGCCACCAACTTTGGCTTTCTTTTTCAACATTACTCTGGGTACTCAAGGTCTTTTCTGGTTCCATATAAATTTTAGGATTATTTGTTCCCTCCTTTAGGGTTTTGATGAATTCCTATCTCACACTGAGGTCTTTCGTTCATTTTGAGTTTATCTTTGTGTATGGTATATGAGAATAGTCTAGTTTCATTCTTCCGCATGTGATTCTCCAGTTTTCCCAGCTCAATTTATTGAAGAGACTTCCTTTTCCATTGGATGACTTTTCCTGATTTGTCAAAGATTAGTTGGCCATAGTGTTGAGGGTCCTTTGGGGGGGGGGTCTCTATTTGTTCCATTGATCTCTGCATCTGTTTTTGTGCCAACCATAATGTCTTGATGACTACCACTTTGTAATAAAGCTTGAAGTCAAGTCCATTTTGGGGGGGGGGGCTCTATTTGTTCCATTGATCTCTGCATCTGTTTTTGTGCCAACCATAACGTCTTGATGACTACCGCTTTGTAATAAAGCTTGAAGTCAAGCATTGTAATTCCCACAGCTTTGGTTTTCTTTCTCAACATACTCCTGGTGATTCAGGGTCTTTTCTGGTTCCATACAAATTTATGGATTGTTTGTTCCAGGTCTGTGAAAAAAAAAATGTCAGTGGTGTTTTTTTTTTTTTTTAAGATTTTTTATTTATTTATTTGACAGAGAGAAATTACAAGTACACTGAGAGGCAGGCAGAGAGAGAGAGAGAGAAGTAAGCAGGCTCCCTGCTGAGCAGAGAGCCCGATGCGGGACTCGATCTCAGGACCCTGAGATCATGACCTGAGCCGAAGGCAGCGGCTTAACCCACTGAGCCACCCAGGCGCCTATCAGTGGTGTTTTGATAGGGGTTGCATTAAACGTCTTAACAGCTCTGGGGAGCATAGACATATTAACAATATTTATTCTTCCAATCCATGAGCATGGAATGTTTTTCCTTCTCTTTATGTCTTCCTCAGTTATTTTCATAACTGTCTGTACTTCCTAGAGTATAGCTCCATTTCCCCTTTGATTGGGTTTATTCCTAAGGATCTTATGGTTTTTGGAGATATTATAAATTGAAATTCCTTAATTTCTCTTTCCTCATTTATATTGTTTGTGTATAGAAATGCAACTGATTTTTTAAGGTTTTATTTATTTATATGACAGAGAGAGACACATTGGAAAGGGAACACAAGCAGGGGGAGTGGGAGAAGCAGACTTCCTACTGAGCAAGGAGCCTGATGCTGGGCTCATTCCCAAGACCCTGGGATCATGACCTGAGCTCAAGGCAGATGATTAACAACTGAGCCACCCAGGCACCTGAAATGCAACTGATTTCTGTGTATCCTGCCACATTGCTGAATTGCTGTATGAGTTCTAATAACCTGAGTGTGGAGTCTTTTGGATTTTCCACATAAAGTATTATATCATCCATGAAGAAAGAGAGATTGACTTCTTCAATCTCTTAAATGCCTTTTATTCTTTTTGTTGTCTGGTTGCTGATGCTAGGACTTTTAGTACCATGCTGAATGATAATGGTGAGAGTGGGCATCCTTGTCGTGTTCCTGGTCTTAAGAATGATATTCGCTGCAGGCTTTTCATAGAGGACTTTTATGATATTAAAGTGTGTACTCTATACCTCTATACTTTGAAGAGTTTTAATCAGGAAAGGATGTTATATTTTGTCGAATGTTTTCTCCGCATTGATTGAGGGAATCATATGGTTCTTGTCTTTTCTTTTATTAATATGCTCTATCACATTGATTGATTTGCAAATGTTGAACCACCTTGCATCCCAGGAATAAATCCAACTGGTACTGGTGAATAGTCCTTTTAATATACTGTTGGATCCCATTTGGTAGAATCTTACTGAATATTTTTACATCCATGTTCATCAATGATATTGGTCTGTAATCCTCTTTTTTTCTATTTCTTCAACTTTCTTTTTTTATTTAAATTCAATTGGCCAACATCATTAGTTTCAGATGTAGCATTCACTAATTCATCTGTGGCATGTAACACCTACTGCTTATCATATCGCATGCCCTCCTTAATCTCCATCACCCAATTACCCCATTCTCCCACCCACCTCCCCTCTTTCCTATAGTAAAGAGTCTCTCATAGTTTCACTCCCTCCCTGTAATTCTCCTTTTCATGGGGTCTTTGTCTGTTTGGGGATCAGGGTAATGCTGGCCTCATAGAATGAGTTTGGAGGTTTTCCTCCTATTCCTTTTTTTTTTTTTTTTGGCTTTTTTTTTTTCAATTTATTTATTTTCAGAAAAACAGTATTCATTATTTTTTCACCACACCCAGTGCTCCATGCAATCCGTGCTCTCTATAATACCCACCACCTGGTACCACAACCTCCCACCCCCCCGCCATTTCAAACCCCTCAGATTGTTTTTCAGAGTCCATAGTCTCTCATGATTCACCTCCCCTTCCAATTTACCCCAACTCTCTTCTCCTCTGTAACACCCCTATTTTTTGAAGCAACTTCAGTAGAATAGGTATGATTTCTTCTTTAAATGTTTGGTAGCATTCCCCTGCTGTGAAGCCATCTGGCCCTGGACTTTTGTTTGTTTTTTATTTGTTTGCTTTTTATTTTATTTTTTCAGTGTTTCAAAATTCATTGTTTATGCACCACACCCAGGACTTTTGTTTTCTGGAAGGTTTTGATTACTTGTTTCAATTTCGTTGCTGGTTATCTGTCTATTTAGATTGTCTATTTCTTCCTGTTTCAGTCTTGGTAGTTTATAAGTTTCCAGAAAGGCATCTATTTCTTCCAGTTTGCTTAATTTGTTGATAAATAGTTGCTGGTAATAATTTCTAATAATTGTTTCTATTTCCTTGGTATTAGTTGTGATCTCTCCCCTTTCGTTCATGATTTTATTAATTTGAGTCCTTTATCCTTTCTTTTGGATAAGTCTGGCCAGGGGTTAATTGATCTCATTAATTCTTTCAAAGAACCAGCTTTTAGTTTCCTTGATCTCTTCTGCTATTTTTCTGGTTTCTGTTTCATTGATATCTACTCTAATCTTTATTATTTCTCTTTTGCTTGGTTTAGGCCTTACTTATTGTACTTTCTCCAGGTCCTTTAGATGTAAGGTTCACTTGTGCATGGGATTTTTCTTATATTTTTGAGAGAGACTTGGATGGCTATGTACTTCCCCCTTAGGATCACTTTTCTGTATCCCATAGGTTTTGAACTGATGTGTTTTTATTCTCATTAGTCTCAATGAATTGTTTAAGCTCTTCTTTAATTTCCTGGTTGACCCAATTGTTCTTTTGCAGGATGCTCTTTAACTTCAAAGTGTTTGAGTTCCTTCCAAATTTCTTCTTCTGGTTTCATTCCAGTTTCACAGCACTGTGGTCTGAAAATATGCAAGGAATGACTCCAGTCTTTCGGTATTGATTGAGACCTGATTTGTGACCAGTATGTGGTCTATTCTGGAGAATGTTCCATGTGCACTTGAGAAGAATGAATTTTCTGTTGTTTTAGAATGAATGTTCTGTATATATATATGAAGTACATCTGGTACAATGCTTCATTCAAAGCCCTAGTGTCTTTGTTGATCTTCTGTTTAGATGATCTGTCCATTGCTGTGAGTGGAGTGTTGAGGTCTCCTGCTATTAATATATTATTATCAATATGTTTCTTTATTTTGGTTATTAATTGGTTTATGTAATTTGCTGCTCCCATGTTGGGGCATAGATATTTAAAATTGTTAGAGCTTCTTGTTGGAGAAACACTTTTTTTAATTTTTTATTTTTAAAATTACTTTTCATGTACTAGAATTCATCATTTATGCACCACACCCAGTACTCCATGCAATATGTGCCCTCCACAATACCCACCACCAGGCTGACCCAAATCCCCCCCCTGCCCCTTCTGAACCCTCAGAATATTTTTCAGAGTCCACAGTCTCTCATAGTTCATCTCCCCCTCCAATTTCCCTCAACTCCCTTCTCCTCTCCATCTCCCCATGTCCTTCGTGTTATTTCTTATGCTCCACAAATAAGTGAAACCATATTATTGACTCTCTCTGCTTGACTTATTTCACTCAGCATCATCTCTTCCAGTCCCATCCATGTTGATATAAAAGTTGGGTATTCATCCTTTCTGATGGAGGCATAATACTCCATAGTGTATATGGATCACATCTTCCTTATCCATTCGTCCGTTGAAGGGCATCTTGGTTCTTTCCACAGTTTGGCGACTGTGGCCATTGCTGCTATAAACATTGGGGTACAGATGGACCTTCTTTTCACTACATCTGTATCTTTGGGGTAAATACCCAGTAGTGCAATTGCAGGGTCATAGGGAAGCTCTATTTTTAATTTCTTAAGGAATCTCCACACTGTTGGAGAGACACTTTAAGTATGATATAGTGTCCCTCTACATCTACTACTGTCTTTGGCTTAAAATGCAATTTTTCTGATATGAGAATTGCCACCTCAGATTTCTTTTGAGGTCTGTTGGCATAGTAAATGGTTCTCCATCCTGTCACTTTCAATCTGGAGGTGACTTTAGGTTCAAAATGAGCATCTTGTAGATAGCATATGGATGAGTCCTGCTTTTTTTTTTTAAAGCAGTGATGTTTTTGTTTATTTATTTTGTGTCTTCTTTTTTTTCTCTTTTTTTAAAAAATTTTTTAATTTAATTATTTTCAGCATAACAGTATCATTATTTTTTCACCACACCCAGTGCTCCATGCAATCCATGCCCTCTATAATACCCACCACCTGGTACCCCGACCTCCCACCCCGCCGCCACTTCAAACCGCTCAGATTGTTTTTCAGAGCCCATAGTCTCTCATGGTTCACCTCCCCTTCCAATTTCCCTCAACTCCCTTCTCCTCTCTAACTCCCCATGTCCTCCATGCTTTTTGTTATGCTCCACAAATAAGTGAAACCATATGATAACTGACTCTCTCTGCTTGACTTATTTCACTCAGCATAATCTCTTCCAGTCCCATCCATGTTGCTACTGCACTCCTGGTATTTACCCCAAAGATACAGATGTCGTGAAAAGAAGGGCCATCTGTACCCCACTGTTTATAGCAGCAATGGCCATAGTTGCTAAACTGTGAAATGAACCAAGATGCCCTTCAACGGATGAATGGATAAGGAAATGTGGTCCATATACACTATGGAGTATTATGCCTGATTTTTTATCCAGTCTACAACTCTGTATCATTTCATGGGAGCATTCAGCCCATTCACATTGAGAGTAACTATTGAAAGATATAAATTTAGTGTCATTGTATTACCTGTAAAGTCCCCATTTCTGTAGATTTTCTGTTTCTTTTTGGTCTATGCCACTCTTGGGGTTTCCCTTCACTTACAGAATTCTCCTTAATACTTCTTATGAGGCTGGCTTGGTGATAACATATTCTTTCAGCTTCTGCCTGTTCTGAAAGCTATTTATCTTTCCATTTGTTCCAAATGACAGCCTTGCTGGGTCAAGTATTCTTGGCTGCATGTTCTCATTTAATACTCTGAATGTGTCTTGCCAGCCCTTTCTGGCTTAACAGGACTATGTGGACATGTCTGACGTTATTCTGAAGTTCTTCCCTCCATCCCTAAGAAATCTCTTACCCCCAGATGCTCTCAGGATAGCTTCCTTTGCTCTAAAATTTATAGGCATCATTGTTGCATGTCAGGATATTGATCTATTTTTATTGATTTTGGGAGGGGTCCTCTCTGCTTCTTCGACATGAATGTTTGTTTCCTTCCCCAGATTAAGGAAGTTCAGCTGTGATTTGCTCAAATATATCTTCTAGTCCTCTCTCTCTCTCTCACCCACCTCCCCCTCAGGGATCCCAATAATTCTGACATTAAAACATTCCACGGTGTTGTTCATCTCTCCAAGTCTATTTTCATGTGCTACTAGCTGCCTATCCCTACCTTCTTCAGCTTCCTTCCTCTCTATTAGCTGTTCTTCTAGCTCACTAATTCATCCTTTTGCCTCAGTTACCCTTGCTGTTATTCAGTTTAGATAGCATCTCATTCACAGCATTTTTAAGTTTAGCCTGATTAGATCTCATTTCTGCCCTTAGAGAATCTATATTGTCACTAATACTTTTCTCAAGCCTTGCTATTGACTTCATGGTTGCTCTCCTGAAGTCTATCTTTTTCATCTTCCTTTTGTTTATATGCATTTTTTTCTGTTGCAGAGGACATTGTCTCTGGTTCTTTTCCTTATTTGGAGTTCCTCCTCCTAGTCATTCTATTGAGGGATGAATGAGCAAATGGATGGAGTCTAAAATATCAACCCGACCCAAGATAGATGTACCCTAGCAAAATCCAGAGTGGTCAGTTGCCACCACTAAAAAGTCAAAGCTAAAATGAAACACAAGAGTAAAAATAAAAAACAGAAAAAATTTAAAAATAAAGAAATAATCTCAAAAAAGAGGAGATGGGAAGGCAGGCCATAACTTTCAGTGTGGACAAAGCAGGGTGTTTCAGTTTTCCCTGGGTGTATTTTAGTGTGTGTTTTAGAGGCCACTACATCCCAAAATAATGAGGAAAGTAAAACTTGTATATATAAAAAGGGAAAACAGAATAGAGTGAAACACAGGCTAAAATAAAGGATATGTCTATTAAAAAATAGGTGTGTAAAAATACAAGTTCAAAGACACTGTGAATAGTGAGTTGGTGTAATAGACATCTAGTTGAAATGAGGATAAGGTATGAAAGAAAATACAGCAGGGAGAAATGGCAGGAGAGAAGGAAAACAAAAGAAGGAAAGAAAAAAGAAAAGAAAAGAAAAGAAAAGAAAAGAAAAGAAAAGAAAAGAAAAGAAAAGAAAAGAAAAGAATTATATCTGAAAATAGACAAGCCTTGAGGCAACGCCTAGAGCTCAATATACAATTTCCCCGGGCAGTGGGATTTTACAGTCTTAAGGGGTCATAGGGTTGTTTCCACCTGTCCTTCCAGCCTGTGTTCTGGGAGAGGGGCCTGCCTCACTGTTTCTCAGGTATCCCCGCCTGGGCAGAGTTGCCCCACCCTCTGTCAGGGGGATGGGCTCAGTGGAAACTGGCCCTCTTTTTGGCTTTTGTTCCCTGGGGTCTTTCCACACCTCTTCAGGGGATCAGGGCCAACATGGCCACAGCCAAACCTCTGGGCCAGAGCAGAAAATTTGCATTCTGCCCTCTTTAATAAACCCTCTGGGATAAACAGCCTCCACTTCTGTAGGTGCCCCAAAACATAGCCTCCTGCAGTGCGTGCCCACTGCAATCTCTCAGAAGTGTTTTAAGGGGCCTCGGGGGGACTCTGCCTTTTGTGCCTCGGAAACCGCCAAGTGGCTGTGGGCCACGCACACACCCAAAGCTCCAGAATCAGGTCTGTGTTCCACCCTAAAGTCCTTTCCCGGCCACTACTGCTCCGCAATTTTTTGCCCAGTCCTATGTTCAGGTTTCACATCTTCTTCAGACTGTTCAAGGAAAGAGTGGATGGTGACCCACTGGGTTCGGTTTCTGGCAATCCAAGTCGAGGGCCTCTTCTTGGTCTTGCTGACCATAAGCTCCTCCTGGCTCCAGTGCTATGTCAGTCTACCAGTTCAGGCTCCCCCTTTTCTCTGAGGTCCCTCGTATCCTGAGACCACAGTGCTCTACCTAGAATTCTGCCTTTTCATTTCCAGAGCCCCTTTCAGAGAGGGATGTCGGTCCTAGAGCAGATTTCTGCGGGTTCTGAGTTTGCACTCTGGTGTTCTCTCATCTTCCAGGAGCTGGCTTATGGAGGCTGCCTCCCCCTTCTGTTTCTCTTCTGATATTTCCCTGTGGATTCATGACTCCACGCTTCCAACCTTGCAAAAAGCAGTCACTTTTCTGCTTGTAGAGATCCTGATATATATTCTTAGAACTCACAATGATTTCATAGGTGTTCGAAATCGCCTGGCAGATATCCATCTAAATTCAGGGGACTCATTGAAAAGGGGTCCCCTTCTCCACCACCATCTTGCCTTCCTCTTCCAAGAGCTATTGGGACACTAAGTTCTTTACAGGGAATTCCAAAGTATAAGCTATTCATTATATTTAACTACTGACTTTTCTATCCTTTATGTTGATTTCTGTTCTCCTAAACGTTAGCACTCACCAACAGAGAGAGACGGACCTGCCCATGACAATTACTGAGAGACAGAATCAAACATCTTCCTACACTCTCCAGTGAAAAGAAAATGTGCCTCCTCTGGGAGGGGGGAAGGGTACAGATCCAGAGCAAGAAGAATTGAAATATAACATGTTCCTACGCCAGGGTTTTTCAGGAAGGAGGAAGGCTCAACTGAATCACCCAGTGATGGGCACAGCCCTGCACGCTCCTGTGGTGGGGGAGAAGGGAGTGTGGCGGGCATGGCTGCAGGTTACGTGATGCTCTCCCCTGAGACACACAGGCTTCCTGAGACAGGATGCAGCACTGACTACCACAAAAGCTTCTGGGTGCCGAGTCTAAGAGGACTGGGAGACTTACATCATCTGGAGTGTGAGAGGTTGTAAGGTAAGGGGACAGAGCAGAGAAAGTCAGGGAGTGGCTTATCAGAAGCAACAACTATCTAGTGTTTCCCTTAAAGTTAGGATTACAGATACGTGGCACAAGAGATATCTTAAGAAAAGAGGGCCATGGAAGACGACGGATTCCAATATGAACATAACAGCCAAGCTCGAAGCATTTTTCGATGCTGACCGTAACCATAATCAGCTGTTTTTTCCTTCTCCAAAGATTATAACTTACTCAGTTTACCAGTATTCCTGTCATAAGTTTCCTGTGAATTGTTCTAAATTAATTATTCCATAGGAACTCTCTGTTACGGTTGGGGAAGGAAATGCCTGGATTCCCCTGCACACCTGAGTCCAGTCGAATGATAAAATAGTTTCTGCTGCATCATGATAAGGCATAACCTTGTTATCAGATCCTCAGTGCAGTGACTGGGGAGATTGTGGAAAGCAGTGGGTAACCATTTCTATCATCTTTAATGAGCCATTTACATAAAGACATTTCAGAAGTGAAAATTTCATACTAATGATGATTAATATTTACTAAATGTTTCTTGTAGTGTTTCAGTTATAATGTCCAATAACATTTATCATGTTTTCCTTTGGTTGATAGGAGAAATAAACATTTGTTATGAAAACAGAGATTCATAAGAGGCTGAGAACTCAAGCAACATATCTAATTGTGTGGGAATGACCCGAAATGAATCACTTGTGCTGGGTTATTTCCAAGCCAGAATCACATACTGAGTGCTTGTCTTGGCTCTCAGGGCTGGGCGAGGAAGCCCATGAAGCTGAGCCATGGACATTGCCTTATTTCTCTATTTCTCTCGGATGTCCAAGTGACACTGAAAGTCCACCTCAATGTGTAAACCTTCAGAATCTCACCTGCATTCAAAGACCACTTAATCTTTATTATGTTGAATGGGGATCTACAAATAGAATTTCTCATAGAGCATGAAACTCCTGTATCTTCAGATTATATGACAGAGCCATTTGCTTAATCAGAGACTCTTCACAGGAAACTTTTATAGACTGATAATAATATATAGACATTTATATTAATAAGATACACCTTTATTTTGTATATAATATAACAATAGATACTGATAATAATAGAGAATATTCCATGCAGTGTCCTATGAATTCATTAACATGGTGTTTTTTGTTTTTTTGTTTTTGTTTTTGTTTTATTGCTTTTCAGCGTAACAGTATTCATTGTTTTTGCACCACACCCAGTGCTCCATGCAATCCGTGCCCTCCCTAATACCCATCACCTGGTTCCCCCAACCTCCCACTCCTGCCCCTTCAAGACCCTCAGATTGTTTTTCAGAGGTCCATAGTCTCTCATGGTTCACCTCCCCTTCCAATTTACCCCAACTCCCTTCTCCTCTCTATCTCCCCAGGTCCTCCATGTTATTTGTTATGCTCCACAAATAAGTGAAACCATATGATAATTGACTCTATCTGCTTGACTTATTTCACTCAGCATCATCTCTTCCAGTCCTGTCCATGTTGCTACAAAAGTTGGGGATTCATCCTTTCTGATGGAGGCATAATACTCCAGAGTGTATATGGACCACATCTTCCTTATCCATTCATCCGTTGAAGGGCATCTTGGTTCTTTCCACAGTTTGGCACCCGTGGCCATTGCTGCTATAAACAGTGGGGTACAGATGGCCTTCTTTTCAGTACATCTGTATCTTTGGGGTAAATACCCAGTAGTGCAATTGCAGGGTCATAGGGAAGCTCTATTTTTAACTTCTTGAGGAATCTCCACACTGTTCTCCAAAGTGGCTGCACCAACTTGCATTCCCACCAACAGTGTAAGAGGGTTCCCCTTTCTCCACATCTTAACATGGTGTTTTAAAAGACAAGAGGTTTTGATGCTGATAAATTCCATTCTAAGGCCATTTCTTACCTTATCTTCACGATTTGGCTCTACAGTTTGCATTTTTAACTCTAACCAACACAGCAAGAAAGATAGGAAAGGGCTTCATCATCCTTCACTTACATGGAAATGATGAATCAGAAACTTTAAGTCAAGAAAATATGTCAGGTGAGGGACAGAAGCCATGTTCAAATCCAGTGGTTCTACTGGCTTAATGCTCTTTCTGGAGACACCTGGCACCTGCTTCAAGTATCTCACTCTTTCCGTAGCAGTGATTAAAATAAATTGTTTTGGTATGTACATAAAGCTGGTTGCTACTACATGGACCCCAGACCCCCCAGTCTAAGGTCTGTGGAGAGTAACTCATGAAAACAATATCAGGTGTAATTTTAAAAATCAGATTTTACCTATTTCCATGTCAAGCCAAATGACCATTAGGGAGGGAGCAGAGAATCTGACTACTGTAGAGTTAGGATGTTCAAGAGAATCTTTCGGGTCAAAAAAAAAAAAAAAGATAAGCAATCATGACCTGTTTTCTTTGCTTCAGCCTTGCTTGAATTACCTTACCTCATGGGACCCATACATATTAAAATAAACTACTATGTCAGGAAGATGCCTACAAATGCTATAATATATGTATGGCTACTTTGACTACGTGACATGTGAGCAGGGTTTCCAACAGTCACATGTATTGGGATCCCTGTCATTGTGCAGAGTTGTTACTTCGTACTTCGCAGTTTTGAATTGTTCCGCTTGTTCCCATCCTTTTTTTTTTTTTGCCATATTTAAAACATTTTTAATTCCAATTTAATTGCAAATATTACTACAAGGCACAGTTATTTAAAGTTGCAAGCAATATTTGTTGGGTAAGTGTTAGATCACCATATACTATGCTTATAGATACATAACCTTCATATATCTGTGATTATTCCTTTTTTTTAACTTTATTTTATTTTTTCAGTGTTCCATTGTTCCCATCCTTAACTTTGGGCGCTTTTGCAAGGCTCAGTAGAGTAAATTACAGCAAAGCAGTAGATTCAAATGATCCATAACACCACCATCTTTTCCCAGGACATAATGTTTGGGTGGCATTTTTGTGTTTGTGTGTATTATGTATATATGTATGTACGTATTTTCTGCTGTTCTTCTCTCCATCACGGCATGTGCATGGCAAAACATGAAGAGAGGATGAAGTCAAGAGGGATGATTAGGGACGGTGATAAAAAAGAAATTCCACAAGCGGGAGTATATGGAGGTGAACCTATAGTAACATACACATGGACGCAGGCACAACAATGGCCGATACTTACTGAGTACTGAATCGTTTTCCTAAGTGTTTTATGGGAATTAACTCACTTAATCCTCACAGCAACCCCATGAGGAACATGCCACTCTAATCTCCTTTAATAAGTGGAAAAATTGAGGAAACAGATAGTTTAAATGTTAACTTTGGCCCAGCATTAGATGGCTGTGTTAGGATCTGAACCCAGATAGAATATCTCCAAAATACTCTTAATTCTGATGCTCCTAAGTACGGATTTGGATCTGTGTGCTTTTGTGTGTGGGTGTATGGATGGATGTACACGTGCAAAAAATGGATGTTCTTGTATGTATCTTTTGTGAATGCACCTAATATATTTGTCTTTTCATAGTAACTTGGAACCTCAAAAAGTACATTTTTTGGTTATATTTACCTGCATCAAATATTACTGTGGAATAAACAATGATGTGTTCTAAACAAATGTAGCATAAACATGGTCTCATGTTATGCTGATGGACACGTAGAGTCCAGAGCAGCGGACGCAAAAGCTCCTTCGTCGTCTGCCCTTTTCATGGCAAACATTCCTTAGACTCGTGCTGGATGACATTTCAAAAGAAAAGCCAAACGGCAGTACACCCACAAAGTAGAATGAGGAATGTTTTGTCAGGAACTCCTAGGTATTAGGTTGAGAGACAACTGTCACATTGAGACATTTGAGGGAGATGAGCTTTACCGTAATTAACTTCAGAAAACACACTCAGCAGCCATGGGCAGATGCATGGGCAGCCAGAGGAAAGCTTAGTGTTCCAGCTTTTCCTCGTTACAGGAGAACCTATTCATTGCTAAGTGTAGTGGGTAAAATGGTAAGTAAAGTTGAGAAGTGCAGCTCTGCTCTCCACGTCTGTGTCCAGGCTATGCTCAGGAAGAAATGAACAATTGGTTGTCCTTGGAGTGCTATGATGGTGCTCTCATGGAGGTCACTGAGTGGTGGGGACACATGGAGGGGTTTCCCGGCCAAGTATGGGGGTGAGGCAGCACAGCAGTGGGGAAGTTTCCAGAGAGGAGAAGACACTGTCCTGCAATCTGAGCCCACTGAGCAGGAGACTAGGTGGACAGTCAAGGAGGCAGATGTCAAGCCCCTGCAAGAAAATGAGCACAAAGACAAGGAAATCAAGCAAGCAAGGCACACGCTAAAGGCTGCTAGTGTGTGTAGCTGGATATACTGTACTAAGAGGTCCTTTAGTTACAGGGTAAGAACAAAGTTTCTATCAATAGGTGGTGAGCCAATCCATGGATTTGCAAGAATTACATGAAGAAATTTGAATGTTAACTTGAAGGCAGTGGTAACTTCCATTTAGCAAAAAACCCTGTGATAGGAAAAGGCTGGCAGATGAGAAGTATGAAAGGTAGAGAAGTTTGTCGTCTTGAGCAGGGAGCTCAGCGTGCAGGGTCAGTGTGGTGTGAGAGCGTGTGGGGGTCCTCGCACCTGAGCTGCTGCTGCGCCATGCCCCAAGCCCCCTTCCAACACCAAGTCCCCGGGACACTGGCTTTAACGCTCTGAATTACAGCAATTCTTTATTCACTGAATGCCCATTTAATTTCTGCTTTCCTTCACTAAATAAGTTCCATTTGGGAAGAAATGTTGAGTTTTGTTTTGTTTTTTTATTGTTAAATTTCAGGACCTGAAGTAGTAAGTGCAGAATACTTTGTGCTCAGAAAACACTTGCTGAATGAATGTGTGACGAATTCAGTGGCAAAAGAAACAGGGAGAAAAGGACAGGTGTGAGAAAATCTTTCTCTGGCAGTATTTAACAACCGATTAATGGGAGAAATGAAGAAGGAATTGAGCTTAAGCTATTTTCCCCCAAATTTTATGCTTGATGACTAGGTGTGTTTTTATCTCTTTAAAAAAATTTTTGTTTATTTTTTAAATTTCTTTTTTTTTAATTTTTTCAATTTATTTATTTTCAGAAAAACAGTATTCATTATTTTTTCACCACACCTAGTGCTCCATGCAATCCATGCCCTCTATAATACCCACCACCTGGTACCCTAACCTCCCACACCCCTGCCACGTCAAACCCCTCAGATTGTTTTTCAGAGTCCATAGTCTCTCATGATTCACCTCCCCTTCCAATTTACCCCAACTCCCTTCTCCTCTCTAACACCCCTTGTCCTCCATGATATTTGTTATGCTCCACAAATAAGTGAAACCATATGATAATTGACTCTCTCTGCTTGACTTATTTCACTCAGCATCATCTCCTCCAGTCCCGTCCAGGTTGCTACAAAAGTTGGGGATTCATCCTTTCTGATGGAGGCATAATACTCCATAGTGTATATGGACCACATCTTCCTTATCCATTCGTCCATTGAAGGGCATCTTGGTTCTTTCCATAGTTTGGCGCCCGTGGCCATTGCTGCTATAAACAGTGGGGTACAGATGGCCCTTCTTTTCACGACATCTGTACCTTTGGGGTAAATACCCAGGAGTGCAATGGCAGGGTCATAGGGAAGCTCTATTTTTAATTTCTTGAGGAATCCCCACACTGTTCTCCAAAGAGGCTGCACCAACTTGCATTCCCACCGACAGTGGAAGAGGGTTCCCCTTTCTCCACATCCTCTCCAACACATGTTGTTTCCTGTTTGTTAATTTTGGTCATTCTAACTGGTGTAACGTGATATCTCAATGTGGTTTTAATTTGAATCTCCCTGAGGGCTAATGATGATGAACATTTTTTCATGTGTCTGATAGCCATTTGTATGTCTTGATGGGAGAAGTGTCTGTTCATATCTTCTGCCCATTTTTTGATATGTTTGCCTGTTTCGTGTGTGTTGAGTTTGAGGAGTTCATTATAGATCCTGGATATCAACCTTTTGTCTGTACTGTCATTTGCAAATATCTTCTCCCATTCCGTGGGTTGCCTCTTTGTTTTTTTGACTGTTTCCTTTGCTGTGCAGAAGCTTTGGATCTTGATGAAGTCCCAAAAGTTTATTTTCTCTTTTGTTTCCTTTGCCTTTGGAGACATATCTTGAAAGAAGTTGCTGTGGCTGATATCGAAGAGATTACTGCCTATGTTCTCCTCTAGGATTCTGATGGATTCCTGTCTCACGTTGAGGTCTTTTATCCATTTTGAGTTTATCTTTGTGTACGGTGTAAAAGAATGGTCGAGTTTCATTCTTCTACATATAGCTGCCCAGTTTTCCCAGCACCACTTATTGAAGAGACTGTCTTTTTTCCACTGTATACTTTAAAAAATTTTTTTCAGTGCGACTTGGTATATTTTTGAACAGATAAGGTGGCTTTATGAACACGGAACAGGATTTGGTTTGTAAACTTGTGAGAACGGGTGTAATTTCCAAGCTTTTTGATTTTTGGAATTGCAGGTCGGAAATGTATCTCTCTGACTTACGAAAAGCAGTATAGAGATTTGCACTTATAGCTGAATGACACTTTCCTTGTTGTCCTTTTCCCCAGGTCATGAACCTCAGCTGCTCCCTGTGGCAGGACAACAGCCTGTCCGTCCAGCACTTTGTATTTGCCAAGTTCTCGGAGGTCCCTGAACAGTGTTTTCTTTTATTCACCCTCGTCCTACTCATGTTTTTAGCGTCCCTCATGGGCAATGCCCTCATCGCCCTTGCCATCTGGACCAACCCCGTCCTCCACACACCCATGTACTTCTTCCTGACCAACCTGTCTCTCTTAGAGATTGGCTACACGTGCTCAGTCACACCCAGGATGCTGCAGAGCCTCGCGAGTGAGGCCCGGGGCATCTCCCGGGAGGGGTGTGCTACGCAGATGTTTTTCTTCACATTTTTTGGTATCAGTGAGTGCTGTCTTTTGGCAGCCATGGCTTTTGACCGCTACATGGCCATATGCTCCCCACTGCACTATGCAACGCGAATGAGCCGGGGGGTGTGTGCCCAGCTGGCAGTCGCTTCCTGGGGGGTGGGTTGCATGGTAGGCTTGGGCCAGACCAACTACATTTTCTCCTTGAACTTCTGTGGCCCCTGTGAAATAGACCACTTCTTCTGTGACCTCCCCCCTATCCTGGCTCTTGCCTGTGGGGATACATCTCATAACGAGGCCGCCGTCTTTGTTGCGGCTGTTCTTTGCATTTCCAGTCCGTTTCTACTAATCATTGCTTCCTATGGCAGGATCCTGGCTGCCGTGCTGATCATGCCCTCCCCCGAGGGCCGCCGTAAAGCTCTCTCCACCTGCTCTTCCCACCTGCTTGTAGTGACGCTCTTCTATGGCTCGGGGTCTGTCACTTACTTGAGACCCAAGGCCAGCCATTCACCAGGAACAGATAAACTCCTAGCTCTGTTCTACACCGTGGTGACATCCAGGCTCAATCCCGTCATCTATAGTTTACGGAACAAGGAGGTCAAGGCAGCTCTCCGGAGAACCCTGGGTAAGAGAAAGTTCTGACTCTGACTGGGTAAATACCAGGGGACCAGGAAAATCTGTTCTTTGAAAAAATGCACACACAATCCAAGAATAAAGAAAGAAACAAAGTCAAGGCTCTCTGCAACCTATTTTGTAAGGACCTTCTTTAACGATGGTAGAGTAATTTTGGAGACACCTCTGTACTCTCAGTCGAACTTCTGATTGCCAGATTCCGGAAGGGAGTTGGCTACCAAAGCATCTCAACAGGTGAGTCCAACACTAGACAGTTTTACAAAAAACACCCATCTGGGCTTGCTGAACAGATTGCTAGTTTATATCTCAGAAATCCAGATGATTCTCGTTCTGGACTCTTAGGCATTCTCTAGCCCTTGAGGATCCCATCCGACTCTGCCCCAGTCTCTGGTCCCACGTGACTCTCAATTCCCTAAAACTCCATGAAGCACATAATTTCCCTCCATAAAAAATATTTAAAACATTTCAACCTTAATTGTTGCTACATGATATAGAATTAATTCTTTCTGTGAGTCGCATGTACTATAAAAATACATAAACATGCCAAAAAAAGTAAACACGTGTCAGAGGTATTTGTTGCAGAATATTAAAAGAAAAAAGTGGGATATTCTTATCAAGAGTCTCTATGGTGAAAATGCCTTTAAAAGAAAAATTTAAATTCAAGGAGAATAATGAACTAAAAATGATTACCCTAAATCATTTAAAATATTGTTATGTAATTTACAAAACTTGCATATGTGCAAATGAATTCTGACTCCACGTGTTTGGAAATCCACCACACACTTGCTCTGAAGAGAAATGAGCTGTAGGCAGCTGAAGGGCATTGCCTGGGATGTGAGCGCCTGGTTCTCGGAGAGGTGCTGGCGTGTATGAGGGCCGGCAGCTACTCCTGTGGGAGCTGTAAAAGGACAGTGAAGGTCTGTGCCTCAGTCACGGTGTGTGATGGAAAGCTCTGGGTGTGATGGACAGCCAGGTGTCCTAGGACCAATGCTATATTGTACCCATGATGAGTGCTGAGAGAGTAAACCTCAAGTGTTTTTGCTGTGAGGTGACACTGTGTGTTAATAACTTGTGCTAATCACTTCACAATATAAATGTGTATCACATCATCACATTATACACCTTAAAGACGTGCAGTTTTACTCGAGTTATAAATCTCAATTAGCTCAAAAAGATCAATGTGATAATTTTATCAGAGGATAATAGTGATATTCACTAATGACCAAGATGTGTGTTTTGCCAGATATCCATATTTTAGCAAAAATTCGATCTGTATTCTTCAAATAAAGCACGTACAAAACAAAACAAAACAAAAACTGGCCAACTCATTCAAGTAATTTATGTATAATACAAACATTGAAATATTTAATTGTGGACATTTTTACTAAAACAAATATAATAATGCTTTTCAGAGCCAATTTATAAAATATGTAAAAATGTAAAGATTAAAATTCATTTCATATATATTCCTTCCATGCAGGAATAAAAAATGTCCCTATTTATTTTACTTTAGTTTAGCCTTTTGCTAACCACACACACACACACACACACACACACTCAAGTCCCTTCTTGTGACAGATTATGTTGTCAAAACATATACTATTCTGAAAGCAGTGGAAAATATTAAAAAAACTAATAATGTACTGTATATTGGCTAATTGAACATAATAATAAAAATATGTAAAAAGTACAAAAATGCATCTTCTGGAACATTTAATGTTTGTTTTAAATATCTATATTGTCATGAATTAACTTATCCTCCATATCTTCTCTCTTCAATACTCCCGACTGTTAATAAGGGAGAAATTCTTTGCTGACTTTGGTCCTCAAACCCTGTGCCATTTGGTTTCAAAGAGGCTTTGGACTTGGTTCTCCTCAGCACCAGCTCCGACAGTAGCACCAACCGGAGGATACCCACCATTTACCGGATTCTGACTGTATAGAAAGGCAGCTCAAGATCCTTCAATGTTTGTGTAATGTCTGACCTTAGAAACTACCTGTGGACTGTTGTTGTCGTTCTAGCCACGTGGAGACCACGGAGCCGCTTGTCCCCAGACATCAGCAAGGACCAGCGCTGGGTGGTCCCCAGACATCAGCAAGGACCAGCTGCACGGATGGTCTAGTGCAGGAACGAATTCCAGGAAAGTTCCTTCCATTAATTCTGATTCCCTGCAGCTTCTTTCCCCAAAATAACTAAGAGTGAAAAGACCAAAGGATATCTCTGCTGGGAAGGGACAGTCCTGGTGGTCAGGCTTCTTTCTAACGTGTGAGATCTTTTCAGAGGGGTGATATGTCCGTGTCCCGGCAGGCTCTAGAACTAAAGACAATAAGGATTTGATAATATTTTGTAAATCAATAACTACAATGAAAGTAGGGAAAACAAATCCAATATTTTCAAATTTAAAAAATTACCAGCATTTTCAAGTATGTTACTAGAATCGGTAAAACCTTTATATACAATACAAAGACAACAATTTTATAAATTCTATGCAGTGACAATATCAATCAAAGGGAATATTAAATATGACAAAGACAATAATTTTTATTTGTAAATAAATCTGCTGACTTTCGTGAGATTTAAATATTCAGATTTAATGAGAGTACTTAAAATGCGTTTGCATATGTGTCTTAGATTCAGATCTAGCATTAAAGGGTCGATCAGAGGAGATTGGGAGCGAGTCTGTAGTGACGAGACATGCATAGCAGAGAATTCCTGAATCTCATGGCCCCTTTTCCTTGGTGGCTTTCTCTGTGGGTGGGAGAGGTCAGACAAATCCCTGAGTGTCCTTAACCCCAGATGTCTTCTGTGAACACAAGAATCAAGGACAGCCTGCCGAAGGCACACTGTCAGGCGCTGTGGGTTTGCAGGGCCCTTGCACTCAGGAAAGCTGCAGAGGGAGAGCCTGCGGCAAAGCCGTGTCCTCAGGGAGACCCAGACTGACCCAGCTGTGACCATAGCTCTCCCGCCGGGAGCTGGAAGGTTGAATTTCGTGTTGAGGCACTAGACTTACCATAATTGTTCAGGCATGGCATTAGTTAATTCCTAGAGCAAGAAATCCAGGATTTATGAAAGTGTAATTCAGATACCCATGTGCATTGCTATAAATATTTATTTATTTATTCAAAGAATCTTCACGAAATAACCAGAAAAAGAGGCATGACATTTTTGGCACGGAGGATAAGAAGGATTTGGAGTTGTAACTTCAGGATGCCATGGAAAGGAAAATTCACAGCTATTTTATTTAGGAGATTAAGCTGTGATCCTTATAAATGCCGCGAGAAACCGTAATTAGATGATGTTGAAAGTCCTCGGTCTCTGGGGGCTTGTGTGAGTGTATTTCACATTTCCCTGACAGGGGTCTCTCCCCAGCAACCTTCTCAGAGCCCACTTAACCTCTTCGTGTCTCAAGGCGTAAATCAAAGGCTTAAGTGAGGGAGTCACTGCAGTGGAGAAGAGGCTGAGGAAACTGCGGTGGTTGTGTGTCCTTGTTCTTGGGCTGCATGGAGACAGAAACGGAAGTCCCAAAGAACAAAACCGTGACAAGGAGAGGGAACCCGGAGGTCCCAGATGCTTTCCTCCTGCCTCCAGCGGACTCCATCCTCACACACTCCTAGCAATGCAGCCTCAGGAGACCAGAATGAGCCCCGGAGGTATAGCCAAGCAGAGGACACCTGCTACAGAGAGCTCTTTTCCAGGGAGGTGGTGTCCACACAGGCGATTTCAATCAGGGCAGGCTCCTCGCACGTAAAATCGTAAAATCATCCACTGTGTGGTGGCTGCAGAGAGTCAACTGGAAGACGAGTATGGTCTGAACCGTGGCCTCCACAAAACCACTGGTCCAGGCCACAGCATCCAGGCGCCGGAGAAGTTTCGGATGCATGGCGACACGACAGTGGTTGGCAGATGGCACTGAAGCGGTCGCAGGTCGTCACCGTCAGGAGCACGCACTCCGTGGAGCCCAGCCCCAGGGCAGTCAGAGGTGGATCACACAGCCGGGGTAGCTGATGGTCTTCTCGGGACCCTCGAGATTCCACAGCATGTGCAGAACGATGCTGGTGGTGAGGCAGAGGTCCAGGAAGGAGAGACTAGAGAAGGTGATGAAGATGATGTTCTTCAGGAAGAAGTACATGGGCATGTGGAGCTCGTGGTTCAAGCTGGAGACCAGTACAATCGCTGCGTTCCCCACCAGTGTCAGAATGTATATGGTAGAGACAACCAGGAGGAGGACTGTCTCCAGCTGGGGCTGGTCAGAAAAGCCCAGTAAGATAAGCCTGCCGGATTGCTAAAATCTGTCCCCTTCAGTCCTTCCTGATTGTGAGTCACCCTTCTTTGTCATTCCTGTTATGTTCCTACGGGAAGAAAATCAGATACCATAACCAATAGAAAAATAATAAATGGAGTAAAATTGGCAATCGGACACTGGCCTTCTATAGAAAAAACAACAGACAAGGACAAAATTATGCAAAATAAAAAATATAATGAGTTGAGTTGTTAGGTAGACAGAAAGATAAAACCCATAGTCATGAAAACATTAAAGCCACTGAAAGGAAATATAGAAACGTAGAGTACACATTGCGATCATACACCAAAACAGATTTGAACCGTACATCAAACTGTCCTGCGATAAAACACATAGGCCGTCAATGCGTATGCTGTGAAAAAGCAAAGAAATTGAAAAGATGACTGTTTTGTATATGCAGTACCTGATAGACAATAGACGTAACAGATAAATTAAAAGATACATCTGGTGAGCAAGGATCTGAGAGAGAAGGTGTAGGGAATTAGACACAAAGAGTAGTTCGAGTTTTCCTACAGGAACAGCTAGGCCTGGTTACAGTTAATAACCATTGTTTTCCTATGAAGCAAATAATGACTGACATGATAAGAACATTACGGAGAACTTCCGTGATCTTCCTAGTTGAGTCATAGGTCTAGTGTCTCTATGAATATTTTCGCTAGAAAAATCTAATTCATGGCTTGTCTCTGCAGTGACCCCGACGGTCTATGTGCTTCAATATGCTTTCATTACAAAAGCACGTGAATTCCACCATCTAAGGCAGTTCGCTGACATGTCATAAAGTAAGCTGTGTAAAGCTCACCAGGGTCCCTTAAACTATTCAGTTGCACAGATCAGGAAATGTCGTCATAAACATTTGTTCCTCCGAATGGTCAGTTTGGGGTTTCCAAATGACTGTGGCAGATGAATTACCTGTGGGGTCAAATCTGAACAATTTTCTTACAAATAAAAAACAAAGAAAAATCTTCAATGAAAATTTCTGACTTTCTCTTAAATACCTTGACTAAGAAGTAGAAACATTTCTTAGAGCCCTCAGCCCTTATACCTGATGTCACACAATCGTTACATAATCCAGTTTAAATGGAGTAAGTTGTTTATTTTCCTCAGCATCACGGCAACCATCAGTTGCATTTTGAACTTCTGTTGAGATGAAACCATGATCAACCCTTCTTCCAGAATTGCAGCAACAGGAGGAAACTCATACTGGCGGTCACAGTGTTTAGCATTTGCCTCCCTGGCCATGCCCTTCGGTGCTAAAATCCAACCCTGAATGCCATGACGCCCCCGAAGTGAGTGTGGATTTACCTGCTGGGCTCCCTTGTCCATACAGTCAGGAGGGAAAATTGGGGCTGCCCCATGTCTATGACAAAGATGGTGGGTAAGTGGCCTCACTTTGCTTGATGCAACTCTCCATTACGATGATGTTTTCCTGGGGTATTTCTGTTCCAGAAATAACCATTATTTTCCAAGGAGATGCTGCACTGAAACAGACTCTGCCGCTCACATTCCTCTTAACCAAGATGCTGACGAGGCGATTTACATCTGCGAAGAGGAGGTGGTCATTTTCCTGTGGCCAAAAGTATAGTAAATGTTGGACCACGTGAACACCTGATTCTGTTCACTGCTAAAGGGAACTAGCTCTGGAGTCCCTCAACTTTTAAAATAAATTTCCTTTATTTTTCCACACATGAGGGAAAAGTCCCCACCTTCTTGGAAGAATGACCATCCAGCAGTAGCAGCTGTTGGTGGTCGTGATGCAAAATTCGATCCCGCTCCCAGACTTGGAACAGGCAGCGGAGAAGCCACGCAGCGCAGCCTGTCAGCTCAGCCTGTCCTGCGGGCAGCGGGGGGCTGGCTTGTCCACTCAGCAGCACCTCTGGAGCTCCTGCCCAGGCAGCTTCCCGTCTGTAGCAGAGGGAGAGGCAGGTCTCCGGAGAGAGAAGCGCCTCAGGTGCCTGTACTTCTGTTTCACTGGAAGGCAATCGACTGGACGCCACCTTCTGAACACACACACGGGTACCAAACACACACACTTTGCTGTAAACGTACCCATAACACGTGTCTCTGTTATCATAAGGGCTACCTCTGGCATCAGTGACAGGATGGCAGACGGAGGGACAGTCAGCCCATTCTTCGGCTCTACTCACGCGTACTGTGCAAGGCCAGGAGAGCTGCTCACCTACTTTCTACAACTCGGGTTGGTGTCTCCTTGCTGACACCAAGATTGCCAGACTCCTGGGATTCTACAGGACGGGAAATGGGGCTCTTTGGTTGTGAACAAACTTTCTTCTCCAGGGAAAGTGACGAGTGACCCTAAAGACAACTTGGAGATCAGCAGCGCTGCCCACTCCCCCCGACCCACCCCACCACAAGCCTGGAGGAGTGCCAAAGTGGGGGACTAGCTCTGTGGTGGACATTGCCCTGGCAGGGGGACAACATGGCAGACACAGGGGCCGTGCACGGACGCCCCCGCCAGCCTGGGGGCTAGGGGGTCAGCACAAAGAGGACCATTCGAACCCTTAAAATCGGATGGAATTTCTCTCTTGCTTTCTTGGCATTCAGGCACTGCACATAGCGGTGTGGAAACCATCTTTGAAACCACCGATAAAGCAATGAAGGTGGAAAACGGTTTCTGCTTTCTTGGTTGCAATGGCGTTATTCCTGACGGCACCATTGCATTTGTATTTGCATTTTGGGATATGTTGATTGCTCATGTCATGGTTCGTGGACGTGATTGCTGTTAAAAAGAAAGTATAAAGATTTGGCCAAAAAAAAAAAAAGTGTGTAAACTATGCTATTTTCTCGAGGTGATGGGAATAAGTTTTTTATACTTGTTTGATCTGAGATTCTGTTCAAATGGCTGAAACAGGACCCCTAATCCCTAAAGCTGAAAACATCAGTCTGGCATAAATTAGTATTTTATGTTAAACACTGTTAAGAATATGCAGAATATGGGAATCTACATAGCATGATTTTCAGATTTTCTTTTTTTTTTAATTTAATTTAATTTTTTCAGTGTTCCAAGCTTCTTCATTTATACACCACATCCAGCACTCCATGCTATACGTGCCCTCCTTAATACCTACCGAGGGCAGTACAGACATTTTAACAATGTTTATTCTTCTGATCCAAGAGCATGGAATGATCTTCCATCTTTTTGCGTCTTCTTTGATTTCTTTAATGAGTGCTCTGTAGTTCCTCAAGTATAGACCCTTTATCTCTCTGGTTTAGGTTTACTCCCAAGTGTCCTATGGTTCTTGGTGCTATAGTAAATGGAATCGATTCTCTAATTTCCCTTTCTGTATTTTTATTGTTCGAGTGTAAGAAAGCAACTGATTTCTGTACATTGACTCTGTATCCTGCCACGTTACTGAATTGCTATATGAGTTCTAGTAGTTTTGGGGTGGAGTCTCTCAGATTTCCCATATAAAGTATCATGTCATCTGCAAAAAGAGAGAGTTGGACTTCTTCTTTGCCAATCTGGATACCTTTTATTTCTCTTTGTTGTCTGATTGCTGTTGCTAGGACTTCTAATACTATGTTGAACAATCGTGGTGAGAGTGGGCATCCTTGCCGTGTTCCTGATCTCAACGGGAAGGCTGTCAGCTTTTCCCCCACTGAGGACAATATTCCCTGTGGGTTTTTCATAGATTTTATGAAGTTGAGGAACGTTCCCTCTATCCCTGTACTTTGAAGCATTTTAATCAGGAACCGATGCTGGATTTTGTCAAATGCTTTTGCTGCATCATTTGAGAGGACCATGTGGTTCTTCTCTTATTGATTTGGTCTATCACACTGATTGATTTGCGAATGTTGAACCATCCTTGCATCCCAGGGATGAATCCCACCTGGCTCACCATGGATAATCTTGGAAATGAACAAACTGAATTAGCATTCTTTTTCAGTGTGTATTCTGAGGACAACTTTTTCATCAAATCTTCGGAAGTTAGAGAGTTTATTAGGAGGCGGTCCTGAGCTACCCTGATGCTATGGCTCCGGACTGTATTGTGTCTGTTTTGAGGTGTTTCCCCCCCAGTTTGGAGGCTCCTATTGAGATATCCCAAAGGCAGAGCTTTTTTCCTCAGCTGTGTCCAGTCTGCTAACAAGCGCATCAAAGGTGTTCTTCATTTCTATCACACTGTGTTCCGTGTCTGACATTTATTTGGGGTCCCTAGGATTTCCATTTCTCACTCACGCGGCCCACGTATTCTTGCATATTCCCTTAGAATATTAATTATGGTTGTTTTAAATTCCTGGTCTGATAATCCCAGTATCCTTACCATGTCTGCTTCTGATGCTTTTTCTCTCTTCAAATTGCTTTCTTTGCCCTTTTGGTCTGCTTTCTTTTTTTCCTGATAGTCAGACATGATGTACTCGGTGAATGGACCAGTTATACATAGACTTTTGCAGGGCCCGGGGTGGCTCAGTTGGTTAAGCAGGTGCCTTCGGCACAGGTCACGATGCCAGGGTCCTGGGATCCAGCCCCACATAGAGCTCCCTGCTCCGGGCAGGGGCAGGGGGTGGTGCTTCTCCCTCTCCCTCCGTTTGCTATTCTGCCTGCTTGTGTTTTCTCTGTGTCAAATAAAAAAATAAAATCTTTTTAAAAATAAAAAAAATAGACCTTTGGTGTTGCAGTATGAGGCGTGAGGAGAGGGGGAGCCTTCTATAGTCCTATGGTTAAGCCTCATGACATTTTAGTGAGTCTTTTACTTAATGTATGTCTCTTCTGAGCTATGCACTTCATAAGCATTTCTCAGTTTTGTTTTGTTTTTTTTCCTTTCTTTTAGGCGGTACAGGATGGCTAGAGTGGTCTCTACTTGGCTCTTCCCCGTCTTTGCCGTGGACAAGGAGACCAGCTGGACTTGGCTATTTCTCTTTCAGCAGGTGAGCTGGGTCTCCGAACCCTCCCACCCCCCAGGTTCCACTCTGGTTACATAGTTTCCCTGGAGGGCAGGCTTTGTTAAGGGGAAAGCGGTTTGCTCGGTTAGTTCTTTTTTTCAGGTTTTGCTTGTTTGTTCGTTTATTTTAGCTTTCTATCTTGTTTTTACTACTGCGGAAAATTTCAAACTTTCCCTAAAGTAGAAGGAATCGTATAATAAGTTCCAACACACTGAGCATTTCATCCTCAATAACTAACTACATTTACCAACATCAAATTTGCCCCGGCCCTGCCCCAAACACCAGTGGGGGAGGTTTGCTCCATTCCTTATTGAGGACACCTGGTCGCGCTCCTGGAGCTAAAGCTGGTGAGGGCTGCGCTCTGACTCTTCTCCCCAGAGTTGAAACCTCGGGCTGTTTGTGTGGAGCCCCTGGGAGCTCGGGTTTTCCTAGCCTAGTTCTCCCTCAGGGGTGGTTTCTGCTGGCGTTTCTGCTGGCGTTTCTGCTGCGGTAAGTCCTAACTCCCCTGTCTCCCTGTGCTTGTCTCTCTGGTGCCGGGGCAGCTGATTTGCCTGCCTGTGTCCTGTCTTCTCTTGAGAGCTGTCGAGAGTTCCAGATTTTTCTCTCTGTTTAGTGTTCTTATTGTTCTAACTTAGCAAGAAATACCAAGTTCTTTCCATGTGGTACTGGGACTGGAGATTAGGGGCCTTTTAAATTAATAGGTTGTATGTTAGACTAGTTTTGGGTTCTAGAGAAATGAAGCAGAAATGGTCGGATTTGGTATATATCCTCCTCCTCCACATAGAGTTTCCCTTAGTTTCCTATGTTAGTGATTTCCTGCCCTGGTGCGGTACCTTTGTGAAAACCGAACCATTCCTGATACGCTATCATGTCCTGAGGTACCCGGTTTATGCTGGAGTCACTCTCCGTGATGTACATTCTGGAAGTTTTGATCAATGCGTACTATCGTGTCTCTGTTTCATTGCAGTGTGCCGCAGGGTGTTTTCACTGCCCCGCGACTGCCTGTGCTTTACCCACACCCTCATCCCCACTGGTTGCTACCACTCGTCTTCTTACTCTCGCCATGTGTTAGTCTTTGCAGAATGTCATTTAGCTGGAGTGATCCTGTACGTCGTCTTTGTGGACAGGCTTCTCCGTAATAAACATTTAGCGTTTCTGTTTCTTCAAAACTTGATTGTTTTTTATTGCTGAATAATTTTCTATTGTTACGATGCACCAATATATCTGTTCACCTATTGTATGATATTTTGGTTTGGTTGTTTCCCATATTTTACGATTATGAATGAAGTGATAGAACCTTTATGTGCAGCTTTTTGTGCGAATGTTTTTCCAACTCCTCTGAGTAAATACGTTTAGAGTACTAACTGATGGAGATTGTGATAAGACTGTGACGAACTTTGTAAAAACAAAAACAAAACTTCCACACTGTTCTAATTGTAAGTGGTCAGACCATTTTGTCTCGTGCAAGCAATGAATGAGAGTTTCTGTCGCTCCACATTCTCATCAGTATTTTGGTGTCGTCAGTGTTTGGGGTTTTAATCATTCTAGATGCACAGTGATATCTTGTTTTAATTTGCAGTTCCCCAATGCCCTAAGATACTGGGCAGCTTCTCATGTGCTTTCATTAGCCCTCTATTTTTTCTTCTCAACTTGTGTCCTTTTATGTACTTTTGTTTCTTACTATGTTAGCCAGGACTTCCAGTACAACGCTTCATAAAGAGAGTGAAAGGCGATCGCCTTGCCTTATTCGTGATCTTCAGGGGAAAGTATCTGGTTTCTCGCCACTAAATAGGACATAAATAGTTTTAATTTAAATCAACTTGATTTCTTGCCCCTCTATGTCTAGCTGGAAGTTTTTGTTTTTTTAATCATTATGGTATTGCATTTTTCAAATAATTCTTCTATATCAATACAATTTTTCATGTCTAACATGTTGTAATGGATTATAAGAATTTTAAAATATTGACACAGCCTTATATACCTGGAATCCATTCCACTTGTTCTTGGTGTATAATTGTTTTCATACAGGGTCAAATTTTATTTACTAATGTTCTGTTGTAGGTTTTTATATCTGTGTTCGTGAAACATCTTCGTTTGTAGTTTTTCTTTGTTTTTTCATGTTGCCATCCAGTTTTGTTACTGGAGTAATACTGACCTCACAGAACGAATTGGGAAAGGCTTGCTAGCTATTTTTTGGGTAGATTGTAGAGAGCTGGTATTATTATTATTGAAATGTTTGTCAGAATTCACTAGTGAAACCATCTGCAACAGGTAATTTCATTTAGGAAGGTTGTCAATCACTGAATTGGTTGTTTTAATAGCGATCCATTCAGATTCATCTTCTTGTGTGAGTTTCTTCAGATGATGACCTTGAGGGAATCTTCTGTTTCATCACGTTATTGAATTTGTGGACATAGAGCTGTTGATAATACTCATTTACTAATGTTGCAGTGTTCATGGGATCAGTAGTGACGGGCACCTTCCAACTTCTGATATTTGTGATTTGTGTCTTCTCTTGTAATTTTTATTTCCTTTGGTAACCTGACCAAAGGCTTATGGATTTTACTGTTAAAGAAAACTGAAAAAGTAGCAGTCCATTGTTTGTTTTGGCAAAGTTACAAGTGTTCGCCTGGTTAAAGCAGGAGGTAGAAAATACACCCAGCGAAGTTCCTTTGGGAGAACAAGTTTGAGACAGAATGTTACTACTGCAAGTGATATGTTACTAATTTCATCTTATTAATGCCTATAAGAAGTTGAATTCAAAAGGGAGTCTAACAGTTGGCAATCGGGGACTCACTGAAAGAAAAAATTTTCTAGAACAATCAGCATGGACGTTTGTGACTGTTTCTTAATAAAATCATAACAGATTAGTTTGAGAAGGGCAAGGAATAACATTTTGCTTCTTACAGTGCTGTCTTGGGCAAAGAGAACATAAAAGGAAGCATGTTTTTGAAATTCATTCCTAATATATGTGCATTAATTTAGTTCTTCGGGCATATTTTCCTATGGACATCCCATTTCAAATTTCCTATAAACCAGTCAAATTAACAGAGCCTAGATTTTTTTTTTCCAAATGATTTTATTATGTAAGAACTTCCTTAGGGAAAGTATTTCTTTTTTTAAAGATTTTATTTATTTATTTATTTATTTGACAGGTAGAGATCACAAGTAGGCAGAGAGGCAGGCTCCCCACTGAGCAGAGAGCCCGATGTGGGGCTCGATCCCAGGACCCCAAGATCATGACCTGAGCCGAAGGCAGCGGCCCAACCCACTGAGCCACCCAGGTGCTCCGAGCCTAGAAAATTTGAACCAACTGTCTGAGCTGCAACCATCCAGCAGACTTCACAAAGCATGAGTTAAAAATAAATATTATGTTTGTGATTCATGGAGAATTGATAGTTTTTGCAGCAGAAAAGAAGTTGTGTAGTACAGGGACAAAGAATTATTAAAACTATTATTTCTCTACAGAAATTCTAACCTTCCCAATATTTTATGTATACTGTGCATTTTTTTGTCATTAAAAAGTGCTATCACACTGGGCACATCTATCTTCATAATGTTGTGAGTTAGACCAAATTTCTAGACTCAAAATTTTAAAGTCCAGAAATAGAGGTAATTTTCTAGCTCCGATGAAAGATGAGGAAAGACCTAAGTCTTTTGATAATACAGCTAGTATTTTTATGACACTAACTTATTTTGAAATGTGTTATGCATTAACTATGTAATTTTACCTGGTTTATACTGCTATTAGCCACTTAAATGGCAATATAAGAAATGAAAACATTCTTCAAAGAAATACTGTTATTATTAAGATCTTCATTGGTTTGAGAAGAGCATAACCAGAAACCAGACTGTGTGTGGTCATAAAAAGCACATAGATCACCTTGATTTTTAGAAAATTTCCCTGCACCTGGCTTCCTGATTTGCATCAGAAGTGACATTTAAGATACTAAGCAAATACTAGTGTTTTCTTCCGCTGTGCACCACACATTCTGACACTTGATTTTATTTTCCTTTGTTTTCACCTGCAAGATTTACATATCTCTGATGCCCTTTTATAGATTAAAATCTTTTAAGGACAAAACCTTTTTTTCTTTTAATACATTCCCCATGACTTTAAGAACAAATGGTAGATGTTTAAAATTTTTAATTCATTAAGTGACCAAATAAATGTAACTTTCACTTTTCTTACTAAAATTTGTGTTTAATTTTGTTAAAATGGTACTAGTCTATGCAGAGGCTAAATTTAAATTGTATTTATTTCCATGCATGAGAATTTTTCTTCCAATTAAGGAGTAGTAAATGGATAGCCCTTCTTGTGTTCTATATTGACTTTGTTGGAGATGACCTATTACCATAATACATATGTATCTGTCAGACAAAAATAAGAACACGGTTCTGACCTCAGAGTCTGTACATTAGAGAATAATTTTAGTAAAACGTGGGTACGTGGATAGTTGGTATTATTAATTAAAACCTTTAAAGGAAATTTATAAAATTCATTAATTCTCCAAAAAGGAAATAGTTGCACTCTACTTCATATCCATGAAATTTAATTTCATGGTTATCCAAAAAGTTCAAACCTGTCAGTGAAAAAATGTCTTCAGCCTAATTAATGTCAAATTTTGGAAGCACACTGTCCATGCTTTGAATACGATACTTCTGGTTAAGAATAACAAAAGTAAGACTTGGTAGAATTTAAGAGGCAATGAAACCTGTTAGTTTCGAAAAAGATGTTGATCTATACCTGAAACTTGTATGTAAGTCTTCAGTGCTGCGTCACTGCTACTTATATCCATTTACAAGTTACTCTACCATTGCTCTCCTCAAAGAGGAGGTAGTTTGTCCTGATTCCCCATAATCCAAAATGTAATAGTTCACCTGAAGATTGTTGAGGGTCGCCTGAGGGTTGACTGCATGCAGTCTCAAAATGATCCTGCTTTCAACAGCAGAAGGAGACATCGATATAGATATTTAAGTCAAGTTTTTCCCAAATTTCATTAGAATGCATAATGGATTTATGTGTATATAAACAATTGCCCCCTGAAAGGTTAACATTATGGTTTTTTGTTTGTTTGTTTGTTTTTATTTTTTATTTCTTTTCAGCATAACAGAATTCATTATTTATGCACCACACCCAGTGCTCCATGCAATCCGTGCCTCTCTAATACCCACCACCTGGTTCCCCCAACCTCCCCCCGCACCCCCTTTCAAACCCCTCAGGTTGTTTTTCAGAGTCCATAGTCTCTCGTGGTTCACCTCCCCTTCCAATTTCCCTCAACTCCCCTCTCTCTGCATCTCCCCATGTCTTCCATGCTATTTGTTATGCTCCACAAATAAGTGAAACCATATGATCATTGACTCTCTGCTTGACTTATTTCACTCAGCAGAATCTCTTCCAGTCCCGTCCATGTTGCTACAGAAGTTGGGTATTCGTCCTTTCTGATGGAGGCATCATACTCCATAGTGTATATGGACCACATCTTCCTTATCCATTCGTCCGTTGAAGGGCATCTTGGTTCTTTCCACAGTATAGCAACAGTGGCCATTGCTGCTATAAACATTGGGGTACAGATGGCCCTTCTTTTCATTACGTCTGTATTTTGGGGATAAATACCCAGTAGTGCAATTGCAGGGTCATAGGGAAGTTCTATTTTTAATTTCTTAAGGAATCTCCACACTGTTTTCCAAAGTGGCTGCACCAACTTGCGTTCCCACCAACAGTGTAAGAGGAAATAAAACAGCAATGACATATCCTCTCATTGATTCAGAAACATGCTTCCAATAATTCCATGTTTCGGAGGAAACTCCGAGCTGCTCTCCACGGCGGCCGAGCATGTCACGTTCCCGAAACAGGGCACAAGGCCCCCCTTGTCCCACGGCACCGCCGGCCCGGGTGTCTCGTCTGTTTGACATAACCATGTTATCGCGCGCGAAGCAGCACTTCAGGGCGGTCCTGCCGGGTCTCCCTGATGACGGGATGCGGCCACCGCTCGTGCACCTGGTCCCCGCCATGTGTCATCTTCGGGAAAAAGTCTATCAGGTCCTCCACCCGTTTTTGATTAGCTTGCTTGGGTTTTTGCTATTGAGTTGTGAGCATAATTTATATAGATTTTATATTCACTCCTTATCCCATAGATGGTTTTTAAAATATTTTGTTTGTAGATTACCTTTTTGTTTTCCTAATTCTTTTGCTTTACAGAAGCTTTGAAATTCAATCTGGTTCTATTTGATCATTTTGTCGTGGTTGCTTGTGCTGTTGTTGTCATGTCCGTAAAAGTCATTGCCAAGACTCATATCAAGAACATGTTCCCTGTGTTTCCTTTTGGTAGTTTTACAGTTTGGGATCTTACCTAGAAGAATATGAGCCACTCCAAGTTCATTTGGGGGGTGGCGTCAGGCAGGAGCCCAAGTTCATTCTTCTGCATGTCACTGTCCGGTTCCCCAACAGCACTTAGGGAAGAGTCGGTCTTTCCTCTGTTGAATCTTCTGATTTCCTCGTGAAATAGGAGTTCATATATGCCAGGGCTCATTTCTGGGCTCTAGATTCTGTTGTGTTGCTGTGTGTGTCTGTATTTATGCCAGAGCCATTCTGTTTTGATCACTACAGATTGTCTTGAAGTCTGGAATCAGAAAGTATAATGACGAGAAGCTCTGTTTGTCCTCAAGATTCCTTTGGTGATCGAGAGTGTTTTGTTGTTATAACATCAAATGTTAGGAGTTTTCCTCGGACTATGAACACGGTCATTGGAATCCTGATAGGGCTTACACTGAGGCTGCAGACAGCTCTGTGTACTATGGACATTAGAACAGTGTTCATTCATTCATCGGTGAATTCAGTTATTTCATCAGTGTCTTAAATTTTTTAATGAAAAATATTTGATATAAAATACTGTAAAATTTAAGTTGTATAATATGTTAACTTGACACATTTATATGTCGCAATAAAATTGACATTGTAGCAATAATTAGCACCTCTACCATGTTACATTATATTTCTTTTTAGTGATTAGAATAATTGTTTTGATCTCGTGGCAAGTTCGATCGTTATAATACCACCATTGTATTTCCTGTCCTGTGCATTAGATCTCTAGAGCTTATTTCCTACTCGTTGTGCGTTTGTCACCTTGGTCCATGTTCATCCTTTCCCTCTGTCCCCCCGTCCCTGGCCAACTCCATGTTACTGTTTCTATGAGTTTGGCTTTTTTAGATTCCGCATGTGACTGATACGATAGAGCTGGTTTTTCTCTGACTTACCTCACACAGAATAAGGTCCTCAAAGTCCATTCATGTTTTCACAAATGGCGGGATGTTCATTCCTAGGTTAAAGATATTCCAATGTATTTTGATGCTCTTGTAAATGGAATTGTGTTTCTTTTTCAGATAGTTTTTTCTTAGTATATACAAACACAACTAATTTTTTTAAAAGATTTTATTTATTTGTTTTTCAGAGAGAGAGAAAGCAGAAGCAGGCAGAGTGTCAGGCAGAGGGACAGAGAGAAGCAGTCTCCCCACTGAGCAGGGATCCTGACTCGGGGCTCGATCCCAGGACCCTGGGGTCATGACCTAAGCCGAAGGCAGACACTTAACTGACTGAGCCACTCAGGTGTCCCCACAACTAATCTTTTTATATTAATTTCATATCCTGCAACTTTAATTTGGTGATTAGTTCTAATAGTTCTTTCGGTAGGGTCTTCTGGGATTTTCTATGTAAGATCATATTTTCTGTAAACTGAAAGAGGTTTATTTCTCCCTTTCCAATCTGGAGGCCTTTTATTTCTTTTTTTGTCTAATTGCTCTAGTGGGGCTTCCAGTGCTGAGTAGGAGCTGAGTGGGCACCTTGATCTTATTCCTAATCTTAGGAAAGTTTTCAATTTTATACCATTGAAGTTTATTTATATAGATTTTGTTATGTTGCGGTGCATGCCTTTTATACCCAATTTCTTGAGTGTCTTTAACATGAAAGGTTGTTGCATCTTGGCAAATGCTTTTCTGGCATCTAGTGAGATGATTATAAGATTTTCTTCCATATTTATTTTTATTTAAATTCAGTTAATTAACATATAATGTATTGTTTCAGAGGTAGAAGTCTGTGAGTCATCAGTCTTATGTAACACCCGGTGCTCAGTACATCACGTGCCCTCCTTAATGCCCGTCACCCAGTTACCCCGTCCCCCCACACAACTCCCCTCCAGCAACCTTCAGTTTGTTTCCTATGATTAAGAAGTCTTTTAAGGTTTGTCTTCCTCTCCGATTTTGTCTTCATTTTATTAACTTATTACATTTAATTATTTGCATATATTGATCTACCCTTGTATCCCAGGGAAAAATCTCACTTGATCATGGTGTACGGTCTTTTCACTGTCCTGCTCGATTTGGCTTGCTAGAATTTTGTTGAGATTTTTTGCAAATATATTTATAAGAAAACCACAGGCCAGGAGGTCACTGGCATGGGGCAGTTGGTTAGTGACAGGCTCTTGGTTTCAGCTCAGGTCATGATCTCATGGTCATGAGATCGAGCCCCACATCGAGCTCTGTGCTCAGTGTGGAGTCCGCTTGAGAGTCTCTCCCGCTGCCCCTCCTGCTTATGCACACTCTATCTCTCTAAAATAAATAAAGAAATCTTAAAAACAAACAAGAGCCCCACATCGAGCTCTGTGCTCAGTGTGGAGTCCGCTTGAGAGTCTCTCCCGCTGCCCCTCCTGCTTATGCACACTCTATCTCTCTAAAATAAATAAAGAAATCTTAAAAACAAACAAAACCACAGGTCAATCTCCATATAGGTAGTGTCCTAATATGACTTTGCTATTAGGGTAATGTTGGCCTCATAAAATAAAGTTTAGTTTAGGGGCACCTGGGCGGCTCAGTGGGTTAAGCCTCTGCCTTCAGCTCAGGTCATGGTCCCAGGGTTCTGGGATCGAGCCCCGAGTAAGGCTCCCTGCTCCGCAGGGGGTCTGCTTCTCTTCCCACCACCCCCTGCTTGTGCTCCCTCTCTTGCTGTCTCTCTGTCAAATAAATAAATAAAATCGTTATTTTAAAAAATTTAGTTTAGGAGTGTTCCCTCCTCTTCTGTTTTTCAGAAGAGTTTGAGAAGAACTGGCAGTAATTTTGTTTGATGTTTGGTAGAATTGACCGGCAAAATCATCTGGTCCTGGTGTTTCCTACTGGGTGTAATGTCTACTCTTTCAGTTCGGAGTCTTTTTTTTAGTCTAGCTAAGCAATGATCAACTTTGTTGTATTTTTAAAAACACACCTTTTAGTTCTATTTTGTCTTTTTAATCTCCATTTACTTTTGCTCTGACCTTTGTCATGTTTTTTTCTTCTAACATTGGACTTAAGTTCTTCTTTTTCTAGTTCATGGAGGTGTACATGTAAATGGCTTATTCGAGAGCTTTCTTTTAAGGTAGACAGTAACTTCCCTTTTAGAACTGTTGCTGCTGCACCACATAGATTTTGGCATATTGGGTTTCCATTTTCATTGGTTTCAAGTTTTTTCAATTTCTGGTTTTATTTCTTTGATGCATTGTCAGTTCGGGCGCATGTTTCATTTCCACATACCTGTGAATTTTTTCCTCTGACTGATTTCACCTTTCATAGCATTGTGGTCAGAAAAGATACTTGGTTATCATTTCAGCTCTCCTAAATTTGCCACCATGTGTACTGGTATACTGGAAAAAGGTCTATTCATGCTTAAAAAGAATGTGTATTTTGCTGCTGTTGGTTGAAATGATCTGAATATGTGTTTAGGTCCATTTGGCGTAGTTCAAGTCCAGTGTTTCCTCGTCGATTTTCTGTCTAGGTGATACGCCCATTGTTTAAAGTGGGGTTTTCAAGTCCCTTACTAATATCATATTATGCTTCTCTGTAGTGATATATTAATATCTGCTCAGTACATTTACATGCTGAAGGACTGGATGAATACTTCTGTCTGGTTATTACAGTCTATTGATAAACTGACCCATGTATTGTAAAATGACCTTTTTGTTACAATTTTTTGACTTATTGTATATATTTTTTTCCTTCTGTAAGTACATCTACCCCTGATTTCTTTTGGTTTCCATTTGCATGGAATGTCTTTCTCCCTGTCTTCACTTTGAGCCTATTTGTGTCCTTAAGGCAAGTCACTTGAAGGCAGCATAAAATTCATTTTTTAAATCCATTTAGCCACTGTGTCTTTTGATGGGAGAGTTTAGTCCATTTACCATTTTAAAAAATATTTATTTGAAAGAGCCTTTGTGTGAGCAGGGGGAGGGGCAGAGGGAGAGGGACAGGCCGCCAGCAGATGGCCACGGAACATGGAGACCAAACGGGGCTTCATCTCAGGAGCCTGAGATCGTGACCTGAGTTGAAATCAAGAGTCAGCCACTGAGCCCACTGCGCCACTCTGGTGCATGTAAGGTAACTTTTAATAGCTAAAGCCTCACTAATGCCATCTTATTCTTTTCCTGGCTGGAGTCTTGCCAGTGGAAGCCTTTTGGGACCATGGTATGTGCCTGGGTCCCCTAGAGCCTAGAGGGAGTGACCTAGGAAAATGGGCACAAGCCTGGTGTTGGGACAGGTCGGCTCTGGTGTCTGCCCTGGAATCAGACACTTACTTTACCATCCCCTTCCCATGGGAGAACATCTGTCTCACTCTTCCGTCTCTGATGGGCCGCCTAGACGTGGGCGGGGGGGGGGGGGGGTGGTGGTGACAAGAGATGCGTGAAGCAGTCCTTCCTACTCTTACCAACCCCAGATTTGACTGCCCCTTGCTCAAGAGGCCAGTACCCAAGAGAGGAGTTTTGACCGGAAGGAATGTGAGTTTTATTCAGGAGGCTGGCAACCTGGGGAGAAGGTGGGCTCTTGTCCAAAAGCCAACTCCAAGGTGTCTACCTCACGCAAGTGTTTTTAAAGGGGTTTAGGGCAGTAAATCAGAGAAGGGAGTAGCGGCCTGCAGCATTTCTTGATTATCTCTGTGGGAGGGGTGGCTGCGAGGGGCTCTGACTTCTTTCTGCAAAGAGGGAAAGGCCTCCAGATCCACAAAGGAAGATTAGTAAGATCATTTATGTGACCTTAACAAGGAAAAACATTTTCCTAAAAACACGCGGGGCTAATCAGAAAGCCCAGGTGGCTTCCAACAGACTTGCTGGCCTCTGTGGGTGAGAGAAAATCTGATCGTTCACTCCTCGAGGGCCGTAGTCTGCAGACACCAAACAAAGGAAATTTGTTCTGCTACAGATCAAGGGTCTTAAGGCAGCAGGTGAGGAGTGCGTTGTCCTAAGGCAACTCAACCCTTAAGACCACCAGGAGTGCTGTAATACCGTCTTCCTTGGTTCATCTTCGTAAATGCCCGCCTTCTAGCTGTATGCTTGAACCCCGGGCCTGAATCTTTGGTTCTGAGTGTGAAACAGTTGTTGAGATCAAGGTGTGTGTGTGTGGTGTGGAAGCACGGTGCTGTGCCGCCATTTTGTCTAGTGGTTCATTTTAAGTTTACCATAAACTGTACATGTTCCATAGTCAAATAATCATCTTTAATGTCCTGTTGGACCATATTAAACAGTATTCATTTGGGGGCACCTGTGATGCTCAGTCGGTTAAGCGTCCGACTCTTGATTTCAGCTCAGGTCATGATCTCAGGGTCCTGGGATTGAGCCTGATGCGGGATGGGAGGGTTTGCTTGGGATCCTCCGTCCCCCTCTCCTTCTGCCCTCCCCCACTCTTGCTTTCTCTCTAAAATAAGTGAGTGTGTTAAAAAATATTCATTCAAACTTCTTATGGAACTGTGTGAATGAGTTATTTAGTACCGAGTACCCACATTTAAGTCACCACTCCATGCATTTATTTAAGTTTATGTGGGCTAATTTTTTTTTAACTTTGGCCATTTTGATTTACATTTGAGAGAAATTCTGAGAACTGACTCAATTTTGAAGATTTATTTTTTATTCCAAACCATCGGATGAAATATAATACCTGTAACTTGGTTACAAATTCTGAGAATTGGCACCAATATGTGTTGTTCAAAGTCAACTACTTAAGTAATTGCAAATACTGGGTTTTTTTTTCATGTATTTAATTACTATAATTTGAATTGATAATTTTCCCAGTTGAAAACAATGGTAATTAAACCAAAATGTAATTCACTTTGTAGGTGTCCATGAGAGATGTTATAGGAATGAACTGAATATACATCCATTCTTTAAAGATAATGTTATATACACAAGATGTTGGTCTTCAGGATTTCCAATGCATAGGAAATGTAACTATATTTATAATGCAAATAAATATAATAGTCAATAAGTGAGTTTGTCTAACTAAATCCCAAAACATATTTTAATGGTTTCTAAACATTTTCCATTTAAAGTAACCATGTATCATGGTAGTTCTTAAATATATTAAGTCTGATTGACAATTATTAAATTGTGTTTTTGTGATGGCACCTTGTAAACCATTGTGGGGCTTTTTATGAGAAATTCAGTTATCCAATAGAATAGCTTCAAAACTGTGAGAGTATCTTGATCAGTTTTTAGAACTGATTATCAGTAGTATAACAAATACTACTGGGGAAGGAATGTAATTTAGACTGAAAACAGAAATATTAATTCTCCTCACACTTAGAATCTTTTACTCAAAGGTCATTGAATTGGTATACATGTTAGAAGACAGATACAGATACAGGTAGACAGCCAGAACTTGAAGGGAACTGAAAATGCTGGTGAATAGCAGTAAAACCAGTGACTCAACACACACAACCAACTCCACGAATAGACGAAGTTGTGAAACAAATGACCACACTTATGAATGCATGGGCAGTATTTGGGGAAAAAAATCTATATACCACTTAGGGATGTCTTTTGTTTTTTTGGACTATGTGTTTGTGTTTTCTGGATACTTTTGTTTTTTATAAATTATAAATTACAAGACCAACTGACCAGACTGACCAGATTTAAGACTAATTTATAAATTATAAGACTAACTGACCAAGTCCATATTTGTAATTATTCTCCTACTCTCAATTCAGTATTTTTTTTAAAAGATTTTATCTATTTATTTGACAAAGATCACAAGGAGGCAGAGAGGCAGACATAGAAAGGGGGGGAAGCAGGCTCCCTGCTGAGCAAAGAGCCCGATTCAAGGCTCGATCCCAGGACCCTGGGATCATGACCTACGCCGAAGGCAGAGGCTTTTTTTTTTTTTTTTTACGATTTTATTTATTTATTTGACAGACAGAGATTACAAGTAGGCAGAGAGTTAGGCAGAGAGAAGGGAAGCAGGCTCCCCGCTGAGCAGAGAGTCCGATGCAGGGCTCGATCCTAGGACACTGAGATCATGACCTGAGCCGAAGGCAGCGGCTTAATCCACTGAGCCACCCAGGATCTTTTTTAAAACAATATTTCATTGATTTACTTGGGAGCGAGAGAGTGCACAGAGGGAGAGGGAGAAGCAGACTCTTTGCTGAGGGGGGAGCTGCCAAGGGACTCAGTCCCAGGACCCTGAGATCATGACCTGAGCTGAAGGTTGCCCCTAATATAACACAATCTAACAAGTGAAATAAAATCAATTTACAAATAGTATAAAAACAGTACAAAATATACTTAAGTAACTCCCTTCCCAAATTTTATTTTTGTTATATAATTACCACATATCCTAAATAACATTATATCACTGTTTTTTTAAAAGTCAATGTTTTAACAAATTTTAAATGATACAAAAAAATGTATTAACCCATGTCCTTACCCTGTCTAGTACTCCTCATTCCTTTGTGTGGATTCGTATTTATACATTACCATTGTTCTTCTACCTTAGAAACTACTTTTTTATCAAAGTATAGCGAACACACAATTTCACATTCGTTTCAGGTATACAGCATGTCTCGACAATTCTATGTTACGACACTGTGTCCCCCTAAGTGCCGCTGCCATCTGTCACCATACGATGCCCTTAAAACACAGAAGTGACTGTTTTCCTACGCTGCACCTTCCAGCCCCAAGACTTCTTCATTCCGCATCCGGAAGGCCAAACTCCTCACGCCCCCTCGCCCGCGGTGCCCACCCCCAGCCCCACTCCTTTTGGCAAACACCCGTTTGCTCTTTGTGCCTAGGGGTCTGTCTCTGCTTCTCGTTTGTTTAGTCATGGATGCCTTTGCTTTCCTCTTTAGATCGCACAGGAAAGTGAGACCATATGGCCGTCGTTTTTGTCAATCTAACTTCCTTAATTTACCGTATTACCCGGGAGGCCCATGCATGTGGTCACTAAATGCCACGATCTCTTCTTTTTATGGCAGAGTAACGTTCCTGGGTGTACGCTCGGTCTTTAGTCATCTGCTGGTGCATACCGGATTGCTTCCACATCTTGGCTACTGTAAACAGTGCTGTAATAAACAGGAATAGCTTATCTTTTCAAATTAGTGTTTTCATTTTCTTCGAGTAAATACCAGTAGTGGAATTACTGGATCATAGGTTACTTCTGTTTTTAATTTTTTAAGGGCTCTCCATACTGTTTTCCAGTCTGGCTGCACCAGGCTGCATTCCCACCAGCAGTGCATGTGTCCTTTTTCTCCACATTCTCACCAACACTTGTTTTTTCTTACCTTTTTAATTCTAGACACTCTGATAGGTGTAAGGTAGTATCTCACTGTGGTTGTGACTTACATTCCGTGGTGACGCAGCCACCCGTCTTTTCACACGTCTGCTTGCCATCCGCATGTCTTCTTCGGAAAAATGTCTACTACATCTTCTGTCCTTTTAAAAAATTGGATTATTTCATTTTTTCAGTGTTTTTTGGTATAAGTTCTTTCTGTACTTTGGATATTAACTCTGATCAGATGATTTGCAGATGTTATTTCCCACTCGCAGGCTTGCCTTTTCTTTTGGCCAATGGTCTTTCCACTGTAAGTTTTTATCTTGGGTAGCCCCCGTAGTTGATTTTTACTTTTGTTCCCCTTGTCTGAAGAGACATATCTAGCAAAATATTTGTGAGATATATGTCAAACAAGTCACTATGTTTTCTTCTAGTTTTAAGGTTTCAGGTCTCACATGCAGGTCTTTAACCCAATTAGAGTTCACTTTTTAATGTGCTATGAAGAAGTGATCTAGTTTTATCGTTTTGCATGTAACTGTCCAGTTTTTCCACCAAAGTTTTTGAAGACATTGTTTTCCTCATTGTCTATTCTTTTTTTTTTATTTATTTATTTTCAGCATAACAGTATCATTATTTTTTCACCACACCCAGTGCTCCATGCAATCCATGCCCTCTATAACACCCAACACCTGGTACCCCGACCTTCCACCCCCCCACCACTTCAAACCCCTCAGATTGTTTTTCAGAGTCCATAGTCTCTCATGGTTCACCTCCCCTTCCAATTTCCCCCAACTCCCTTCTCTCTAACTCCCCATGTCCTCCATGCTTTTTGTTATGCTCCACAAATAAGTGAAACCATATGATAATTGACTCTCTGCTTGACTTATTTCACTCAGCATAATCTCTTCCAGTCCCGTCCATGTTGCTACAAAAGTTGGGTATTCGTCCTTTCTGAGGGAGGCATAATACTCCATACTGTATATGGACCACATCTTCCTTATCCATTCGTCCGTTGAAGGGCATCTCAGTCTCTTCAATAAATGGTGCTGGGAAAACTGGGCAGCTATATGTAGAAGAATGAAACTCGACCATTCTCTTACACCATACACAAAGATAAACTCAAAATGGAAAGAAGATCTCAATGTGAGACAGGAATCCATCAGACTCCTAGAGGAGAATATAGGCAGTAATCTCTTCGATATCAGCCACAGCAACTTCTTTCAAGATATGTCTCCAAAGGAAAAGCAAACAAAAGAGAAAATAAACTTTTGGGACTTCAACAAAATCAAAAGCTTCTGTACAGCAAAGGAAACAGTCAAGAAAACAAAGAGGCAACCCACGGAATGGGAGAAGATATTTGCAAATGACAGTACAGACAAAAGGTTGATATCCAGGATCTATAATGAACTCCTCAAACTCAACACACACAAAACAGACAATCATATCAAAAAATGGGCAGAAGATATGGACAGAGACTTCTCCAATGAAGACATACAAATGGCTATCAGACACATGAAAAAATGTTCATCATCACTAACCATCAGGGAGATTCAAATTAAAACCACATTGAGATATCATCTTACACCAGTTAGAATGGCCAAAATTAGGAAGACAGGAAACAACATGTGTTGGAGGGGATGTGGAGAAAGAGGAAACCCTCTTACACTGTTGGTGGGAATGCAAGTTGGTGCAGCCTCTTTGGAGAACAGTGTGGAGATTCCTCAAGAAATTAAAAATAGAGCTTCCCTATGACCCTGCCATTGCACTCCTGGGTATTTACCCCAAAGATACAGATGTAGTGAAAAGAAGGGCCATCTGTACCCCAATGTTTATAACAGCAATGGCCATGGTCGCCTCATTGTCTATTCTTGCCTCCTTTGTCATAGACTAATCGACATACAGCATGTGTGTTTGTTTTTCTAGGTTCTCTATTCTCTTCCATTACTCTGTCTACCTTTGTGTCGTTACCATACTGATTTGATTACTACAGTTTCCTAATATAGTTTGAAATCTGGGAATGTGACGTCCCAGCTTTTTTCATCTTTCTCAGGATTGCTTTTCTTTGTTTTGGAGCTCCATACAAAATTTTTTTACTATTTGTTCTACTTCCGTGAAAAATTCTGTTGGTCTTTTTTAAGATCTTATTTCTTTGAGAGAGCAAGGGAGAGAAAGTGCATGGGCAGGGGGAGAGAGAGGGAGTAGCGGACGCCCGTCTGAGCAGGGAGCCTGACCGAGCCCCCAGGCACCCCTGTTGGTGCTGTGATAGGGATTGCATGAATCTGTAGGTTTCCTGGGCTTTATGGACATGCTAACAGTACTGATTCATCCAATCCATGAACCTGAAATAATTTTCCATTTGTATCCTCCTTAATATTTTATTCTTTTTGTTAAAATTATAAATGGAATTGTTTTCTTAATTTGTCTTTCTGCTACTTTGTGTTAAGAAACCCAAACTCAATTTCTGTGTATGTATATCCTGCAGCTTTACTGAATTCATTTATTACTTCTAATAATTTTTGATCTAGCATTTAGAGGTTTTTTTAAATTTTTTCCAATTTATTTCCAGCATAACACTATTCATTGTTCTTGCCCCACACCCAGCGCTCCATGCAGTCCGTCACCCTCCCTGCCTCCCTCCCGTCCCTCCTCCCGCCTTCCCCCTTCCTCTTCTCTTTCCTTCCCTCTTTTCCTTCCTTCATTCAGCAGATCTGGGGTGTCCCTGCCCTCTACTGAGGACTGGGGCTTCCTCAGTGAGCAGCCCCCAAACCTCGGGGTGAGGTCCACTGTGGGAGGTGAGGGAGGCAGTCCTCAGGGCTGATGAGCACCAGGAACCTGCTCCTGAAAGCAGAGGCCGGCCGCACAAACAATGGACAGACCCATGCTCAGCGCGCCCTCTAGAGAAATCCGGTCCTGAGAAGGGATGAAAAGTAAATATATCCTAGACTTCATGCACTGTGACAGTTAGTGGCCTGTACACCCTGATTCCTAGAAGCAATGAAGAGTAAATCAGCCAGTGTCGACTGGGGGATGGTGACAACTTTTCTCACCAAATGACCGCATTTCCGCCAACATCTCCAGAGCCTCCAACCTTTCCCTAGGGCTTCTGTGATCCTCCCATTGACCTCCTTGGAAAGCTCTGTCCTGTTGTCTTGTCTCCTGCCTTTTCTGAGCCACTTCTGTGGTGTCCCCTCCCCCGACCAGGGCCACCCTCCCCAGGATTCCCCACGCCCCTTGGCTAGGTGCCCACACCCTACGCTGGGCTCCATGAGCCCCATGTTTTGTGCAAGGCCTGTGCGCTCCCTCTGGAGCCAGCTGGCATCTCCCATGTAGTGGCCTGCATCTCCCTGCACTGGGTCTCCTCTGACGAGTCTGTGAGGCCTGTCTGTGCCCACGTCACGGGCATGGAAGGGCGAGTCCAGAAGGTACAGACAAGCTGCTCCCAGTCCCAGCGTGTGGATCCTGGGCCGAGAGCGGTCCCTGGCAGAGGAGGAGTTGGGCCCAGGGAGCCTGAGAAAGGACGTGGCACAATGAGCCCCCAGGAGAGTGAGCCTCGTGGGGGTCTGGCGCTCAGGCCTGCTGGGAGACCACGTCCCACCCACACTGGATCTGTCCCCAGGGCTGGAGGTTGTCGAGGTACCCACCCTCCCAGGCTGCAGGCTGGCAGTGACTGGCAGGGGAGGGGCACGGCTGGTGCAGGAGAGAGCCCTCAGGCAGAGAGGAGGGGGCAGGTGCCCCCCCAGGGGCAGTGCACTAGGGCAGACTGGGGCGGGGGAGGGTGTGCGGCAGCACACAACAGTGTCTGCAGCTGGGGTCTCCACACAGGCCCTCTCCTGAGGCTCAGCACAAGCTTGTCTGGATGGCCTGTGCTCCCAAACACAAAGTCTGACCCAGGACCTCTCCTTAAGCTCCGACGGCCAGTCCTTTGTACTCAGCTCATGCAAGAAATAGCCAATATTGAGGTGGTGTTGGGTGCACAGAGACGATTTTCTGGCCCACCCTGTAACACTGCTGGCATTTTAAAGCTCTCAGGCTTTGAGTCAAAAACCATAGGATGCTGGGGACCCCAGACAGCTTTCTGGAAACCTGCCTCTGTGCCTTGCAACCCTCTCATCCCATCAGCGCCCCATCCCATCAGAAGCCCTCCAGGCCACAGACCCATGGTCTAGGGTCCTCAGACAGCCCAGACGACATGCCTTCAATCAGCGATCCAGGAGGGGCAGCAGGACACACTGCGGATTCCAGCTAACCCCCCTCCCAGAAAGTGAGGGTGCTGCTGAATGAGCTGTCTGGAACCAGCCAGGTCCAAGTCCCAGGAAGACACCAGAGGCACAGGAGTAACTGAGGAGCATCTGAAGGTCAGGTAGGGACAGTGGGAATCTCGGGTGGTTTTGCCTGGGGGCAGCTCCCGTCCCCCTAAATCCTCAGTGTGATGGCTCCGCTGAGGGATGGGGGAGGGACCAAGCCAGGAGCACACATGGCTCTGCTGTCAGAGGTCGCCAACTCAATCTGTGCACAGGTGGGGAAACCCGGCCACACCCCAAAGAATTTCTGTAAACAGGAGCCAGCTCAGTGGCAGCCGACCTGGGAGTTCAGCCTTCCAGCTGCCTGAGGTGGGATCGACCCACAGACCAGCACACTAGCCAGAAATGGACGAAGGAGACGCAGTTCTGCATTTCAATAGTTTCTGAATTACCAGTTTGTTCCTATGGTTCATATACTGTGCGAGGCCTTGAAAATGTTCTTCTCATGCTCTCTGCTGGAGAGGTTCTTGAAAAATCTCTGGTTTACAGGTAAAACCATCCAGAATTGACCTTGGTTGGCACAGCTGTGCTGGGAAAAGTATGGAGTTTCCCCCAAATACTAAAAATAGAACTCCTGGGGCGCCTGGGTGGCTCAGTGGTTTAAAGCCTCTGCCTTCGGCTCAGGTCTTGATCCCAGGGTCCTGGGATCGAGCCCCGCATCGGGCTCTCTGCTCAGCGGGGAGCCTGCTTCCTCCTCTCTCTCTGCCTGCCTTTCTGCCTACTTGTGATCTGTCTGTCAAATAAATAAATAAATGACTTAAAAAAAAAATAGACTCCTGTATGATCCCACTACCAGGTAGACATTTGCAGGAAATGAAGTCAGTTTCTCGAAGTAAGATCCGCACACTCTCATCCAAGGTCCTGGAGGAAGGGCGGCCACCCTTCGCAACAGAGCCCGGGTGTGGGAGTAGTAGGCAACCTGCCCCTGGAGGCAGGTGCCTCCCTGGACAAGGGACTGCCCCACGGCTGGGCTGTATCCACAGCAGCGCATTCAATGTCCTGGATACTAGGAGGACACGGAGTACAGCACCAGGCCAGTGAGTGTCAGGACACACTGCCCCAAATACAGCACCTTGGCAAATTAAATACCTCAGAAAGATCCCTCTGATAACCAGCCATCAGCCCTCCTTCCCTGAAGCAGGTCGGAATACTCCCACGGGAACTTTCTCTCCCCAGACCGCAGGGAGGACGTGCTGATCACCAGAGTCCAGGAATTTAGGGCCACAAAGGCTGTAGGAACAAACCTGGTTAAACGAACCTTTATCTTCCTAGTTACGTTTTTACCGTTTGCCAGACCTAGCTCAAACCCCGTGTCTCAATTCTTATGCACTGATTGTTTCTTTGCCTAAAACAGAACTGTCTGCTCCAGTCGCCTCTGCTGGTCTCCGTGTTCCTGTGAGGCTCCCACCAGAAAAGTCAATACACTCCGCCAGCTTTTCTCCTGTTCATCTGTCTTTGTCAGTTTCCAGACCCAGCAGAGACCTTAAGAGGAGTTGAAGAAAATTTCCTCTCTTGCAGCCCTGTGTCGGGGGTGGTGGCAGGGGGAGTCAGGAAAACCCAGCCCGTCTTCCTGACCTTGGTCAAGCCGCCCTCTGCTGGGAAGCAGCACAGGGCTGCGGGTGGCTGGGGGAGCCCCGGAGAGGCAGGTGGAGCATGTAGGCAGCTCCCTGACCCCAGCCAGGGGACGTGGCCCCACTGACAAGTCCAGGGTGTGATGCTGAATATTATCATGGAAGCATCCCGAATATCAGACCTTCCCCACCCCAGGCTTCATTATTGCTCCTCATTGTGGTTGCTGCTGTTGGCTTAGCGGCTTTTCTGAGCTAACTTGGTCCAGTCTGTGTTCTGTGCTGTGTGTGGCCGCTGAACCCCCGTGCTGTTAACTTCGTGGTCAGCCAGGGGCTGGGCAGAGGGGTCACCCGTGTTTCTGAGCTATGGCTACAGACTGGAGGGCCCCACAGCCTCCTCCTCAGGTTCAAATAGTCTGCTCGAGCGGCTCACGGAACTCAGGGAAACACGTTACTTACTAGACGACCCGTTCATTCAAAGGACGGAACTCAGGACCAGGCAGCTGGAAGCGAAGAGCAGGGCAAGGTGTGTAGCAGAGGCTCAGAGCTCCCCTGCTCTCGGAGGGAAAAAGGCCTTTACCCACCTGCACTCTGACCTTCGTCTGTTCTTCCGAACTGATGACGTCCCTCCTTCCAGCTCATCTGTTAACTCAAGTCAAAGACCTGGCGGGCACCAAAACGACCCCTCAAGCAATAACCACTGCCTGACCCCAGCCAGACACCAGCAAGATCCCAAGACAATGATTGACCGGAACTTTACTGACCCCCTGCACCTGCCCACCAATCTCTGTCCTAGATTTTCCTCATATAAAAGCTCAGGAGTGTTTTCAGCACCTTGAGACCGTGCCAGTCCTCGGCCTTCTGGTGTCACCTGCACCGAAATACATTCCTTTCCCGTGTCACCACCACTCGTCTCTCTGCCTTTGGATCTGGGACACTGTGGACACTGCAGTGTAGCAAGTCAAATCCCAGTCCTGCCCCTCCCCGGGGTTCACCGCCGCTGCTGCTGCTTGCTGCAGTTCTGCTGTGGCTTAGTGACAGTTCTCAACTGATTTTGTCGAATCTGTATCCCTCGTCGTGTGTGGCCATGGAAGTGTCTGGTCTGTGAATGTAGTGGTCAGCTGTTGATTGGGTGAGATTTCCTTAAACATCTGGAAACTTCCCTCCTTCTGGGAAAAAAAAAAAAAACCTTCTGGTCCTTGCAGATGGGGAGGAGGGCTCTGGGTGCATGGAAGTCAGGATGCACCTGCAGCACCAGCCAGGCCTCTTAGCACCCTGCCTTGGCCTTCGCTTCCTACTTCCCGAGTCTGACAATTGCCAGAGGGCAGAGCCTAGGGTCTTCTCAGGTCTGCCCTGAGCAGGCACCCAGCCCATGCATGCAGTGTCCCAGGGGCTCAGGAATAAGTCAGAGCTTCCAGGCCCTTCCTCCCGAAAGCTCCTCATCACCCAGCCTTTCTTCCAGTGATTCTGCTTGGTTTCTCTTTGCCCCAACTCGTATCCATTGCCCTAGCAGAGACACACATAAGCCTTTAAATGGTTTGGACCCCGAATGTCCTCCAGTAGCCACCTCACTACTGGGAGAGTTGGTGGAAAGCAGCAAGTCACAGAGGAATCCAAGGGTCTGGACTAGGTGTTTCCCTCTCCTGAGATGGGGACATCTGTGAGAGGAACAGGTGGCCAGCTGGTGGGGGCGGTGCAGGCACCTGAAGTGCACGGGACAGATGGGGTAGGTGAGGCCGAGATCCCCCGGGTATGTTCCTGCATCTGGGTTGAACTGGTCCTCAGAGCTGCAGATTGGCTGGGACCATCTTCAGGCTGAGGAGGAAAATGAGGGGCGCAGAGGGGACTGAGGAGGCTCGGCTTAGACAGGAGAGGGCTGAGCCATTCCTTTGGGGGAAAGGCAAGTCAGGTCCAGGCTCATGGGGCGAGAACTTGAGTCCACTGCGCTCTGTGAAATAAGCCAGTCCCTAAAGGGCTGATACTGGAGGAGGCCACTAGAGAGGGACAGAGAGCGCTCCAGCGCATAGAGATGGAAGGAGCTGCTGGGGGCCGGGGCTGGGGAGGGGGAATGGGGATTCGGGTCTCGTGGGCAGAGGTTCAGCTTGGGATGATGAAGAAATGGCAGCGATGGATGGAGGTGGCAGGTGCAGAACAGTGAGTGTATTTATCGCCACTGAACTGGACCCTGAAACGTGCTTAACAGTATCAGTTGTACGTCAGTTACAGCACAACAGGAAAGAAGTGAGGCAGGAGGACGGAGACATCCCAAGTCCTAGGAGGGCGGGGATCCTGTATCTTAGTTCTCACTCTCGTGCTCTGAGCCCTGTTGGAGCTCACAGCAGGCACTCAGTGAATGCTCGCTAAGATGCTGTGCAGGCAGATGAGGGCACAAGTGCAGACCCACCGGTGGGCACTGAGGAATCCCAATGGGACGCGCATCCAGACTGAGTAAGCACCCACATTTCACAAGTGTCAGCACAGAAACAGCCATTTAAAACCAAGGCAGGTGACCATAAGCTATATTACAAGGCAGTAATCATCAAGACAGTATAGTATCAGCACAAAATCAGACACAGATCAGCAGAACAAGAGAGAACCCAGAAATGGACCCTCAACTTTATGGTCAACTAATTTAACAAAGCAGGAAAGAATGTCCAATGGGAAAAAGACAGTCTCTTCAATAAATGATGCTGGGAACACAGGACAGTCACATGCAGAAGAATGAAACTGGACCATTTCCTTATACCACACACAAAAGTAGACTCCAAATGGATGAAAGACCTCAAGGTGAGACATGAATCCATCCAAATCCTTGAGGAGAATGGAGGCAGCAACTTCTTTGACCTCAGCCACAGCAATTTCTTGCTAGACATGTCTCCAAAGACAAGGGAAACAGAAGCAAGAATGAACTGTTGGGATTTCAAGACAGAAAGCTTTTGCACAGCAAAGGAAATGGTCGACAAAACCAAAAGACAACCAACAGAATGAGAGAAGATATTTGGAAATGACATATCAGATAAAGGGCTAGTATCGAAAATCTAGAAAGAACTTATCAAACTCCACACCCACAGAACAAAATAATCCAATCAAGAAATAAGGACAAATAGATAAGGAAAATGTGGTCCATATACACTATGGAGTATTGTGCCTCCATCAGAAAGGATGGATACCCAACTTTTGTAGCAACATGGACGGGACAGGAGGAGATTCTGCTGAGTGAAATAAGTCAAGCAGAGAGAGTCAATTATCATATGGTTTCACTTATTTGTGGAGCATAACAAATAGCATGGAGGACATGGGGAGTTAGGAGAAGGGAGTTGGGGTAAATTGGAAGGGGAGGTGAACCATGAGAGACTATGGACTCTGAAAAACAATCTGAGGGGTTTGAAGGGGCGGGGGGTGGAAGGTCGGGGTACCAGGTGGTGGGTATTATAGAGGGCACGGATTGCATGGAGCACTGGGTGTGGTGAAAAAATAATGATACTGTTATGCTGAAAATTTTTTAAAAATCAATAAATGCAAAAACATTAAAAAAAGAAAGAAAGGAGAAGACATGAACAGATATTTCTCCAAAGAAGACATCCAAATGACCACCAGACACATAAAAAACTGCTCAACATCCCTCAACATGAGGGAAATACAAATCAAAACTATAATGAGATCCACCTTAAACCAGTCAGAATGGCTAAAATTAACAAGACAGGAGACAGCAAGTGTTGGCGAGGTTGGAAAGAAACAAGAACCCTCCTACACTGTTGGTGGGAATGCAAGGTGGTGCAGCCACTCTGGAAAACAGTATGGAGATTCCTCAATAAATTGAAAATAGAACTGCCCTATGACACTGCAATTGCACTTCTGGATATCTGCCCCAGTGATACAGATGTAGTGAAGAAAAGGGCCATCTGCACCCCCATGTTCATAGCAGCAATGTCCACAATAGCCACACTGTGGAAAGAGCCAAGATGCCCTTCAACAGACGAATGGATAAAGAAGATGTGGTTCATACGTACAATGGAACATTCCTCAGCCATCAGAAAGGATGAACCCCCACCATTTGCACTGACATGGGTGGAACTGGAGGGGATTGTGCTGAGTGAAATAAGCAGAGAAAGACAACTATCACAGGTTTCACTCATACGTGGGACATGAAGAATAGCGTGGAGGAGCACAGGGGAATGAGGGAAACTGAATGAGCAGGAATGAGAGGGACACAAACCATGCGAGACTCCGGACTCCAGGAAACAAACGGAGGGTGTAGAAGGGAGGGGGTGGAGGGGAGGGGTAGCCGGATGATGGGTATTAAGGAGGCCACGTGCTGGGATGAGCGCTGGCTGTTACAGGCAACTAGTCAATCACCAAACACATTAAAATCTACTGACAAGTACTACATGTTGGCTAAAGAATTTAAATTTAATTTTTAAATTTAAAAAATTAAATTAAATAAAAAAATAAAAAATAAAACCAAGGCAGAAACCATACATATCCCAGAGGGCTCTGCGCTCCTGGAGGCTGAGCTAGTGGCCATGGCCAAGGCCTCTGGCGGTTAGGGGACTGGGGGTCTGACAGGTGGCTCAGCACCCCATGGCGGTGGCAAGGTGCAGGGACTGGGAGGGAAGACCCAACCATAGGCCAGTCTGGCTCCCCTGCCGCTGCAGGACCACTCCCACCCCCCAGGCAGTGTCTGTCTAGAACCAGGAAGAAAACCTTTCCATTTGATTGTTCTTTTTAAAGATGGTTGCTCAGCCTGGACACAGGAAAACATCTGACATAAAACTAGAGCCGTTAGCAGCTACAAATGACCCAGCAGTTATCAGAACGTAGTGACCACAAAGAGAAGACCTTGTGTCCCCAGGGGGGCCTCCTGTGTGTGGGTGCAGCTGGGGGCCCTGGACATGTCCGTGTGCGCAGAGCTGGGTTCCACAGTCTCCCTCGAGGGACAGGAGTAGGAACCTGCTCTGACAGCTCTGCTCAGGATGGCACACACCCCCCTCGATGGAGACAGAACAGGCCCTCATGAGCCCCGGATGTCCTGCTGATTCTTGGACATGGCCCAAATCGCAGCTTCTTCATGAAGGGTTGGGGGAGGGCAGCCTGGCCTCTGCGGATCACACAGGTCCTCCTTGGAGGGCTTATGGCCCAGCAGATAACCTGTTCAATGGCTCTCATCACGCCACACAACCTCAATCCCATTGGCCAGGTCAACCCCCATCGCCTGGTGACAGGCCAAGGTCAGTCAGTAAATCACCACCACCAATCCCCCAAAATAGGCCCCCGTGTAGTAAATGTCGCCCTGGTCCCTGGGGATGTGGGCCTGGGACAGTGGCCTGCGCTGGTAGCTGAAGTCTTCATTGGACAGCCAGTGGAAACTGGGGTGCAGGGTACCAAAGGGGGAGACAGGATCTCCATGTCCACATGGTCGCAGAACTTCACGTCCACATCCGCACAAACCAGGTGGTCCACCTCACAGAGGAAGCGCTGCTCACAGAGGCGGCTGACCATCGCCATGCGCTGCACGGACATCCTGCAGTGCAGGACACCGGGGACCTCGAGGACCACCACTCTCCAGCCCTCCCAGCAGGGCACACGGGCCCAGCAGCCCGCTGGTCAGTGAGGACCTAGTAGGTGACCCTGTGTCCCACCATGATGGGCTTCTGTGCCCTCTGAAGGAACAGGTCTAGGAAGACCACCTATCTACAGGGACGAGGGACAAGGCGGGGGGAGGGTCACTCTCAGAGGCTGGTGGCAGGACCCCAGAGCTGGGGCCCATGAACGTGTGCACTTTCTTCACAGGGACAGGCCCTGGGCCGCTGTAAGCAACAGCCGCTCTCCCAGCCTGTCCTGAGCAAGTCTGCTCATGGGGCCTCCCTACCTTCTGCTCCCAGAGATGGGTGCCATCAGCACCCCATCATGCAAAGGGGAGCCTGAAGCTTCAGCGGTGGGAAACCAACCCCACAGTCAGCATGCTGGAACCAGGAACGCTCCCCCTGTGCCGAGCTCCCAGGCAAACCCTGCAGGTGCCCTCCCTTGACCGAGCCCCTGCAGGTCCTGTCCCCACCGGCCAGGATTGGAGCACCTTTGGGCACAGCCTTCCTTTCTATGGCCTACAGACTGGCTAGAATCAACACGGCTGGCCTCCTGCCCCACTTCGCTTGGAGTGGGCAGTCGCTGGCCCCCATAGAGCTGCCCCACCGCCATAGGGTCCTCCCGTGAAGGCTACTGGGCCTCTTGCTGACAAGGTCCATCAGTCAACCACTGCTATTCCTAGGGCCACCCTCGAACTCCCTCAGATCAGAAACCAGGTCCAGCCCGTGGGCAGGGAAGGGGAAAGAGGACTGCTGGGAGAAGAGGGGGCTTGCTTAGGCCACAGCCGTGAATCTGCGGGTAGAAGCCTTCAGGTCCAGGTCTACATCTCCCCAACCCCAAGAAGTTGGAAGTCTTGTCTCTCTGAGGGGACTGCCTGTGGGGACAGCAGGTCCCCCGGTGTCAGCAACGGTGGCGAGCCCCTCTGAGACTGATTTTTTAAGGTTTTATTTGACAGAGAGAGAGACAGCTAGAGAGGGAACACCAGCTGGGGGAGTGGGAGAAGAAGCATGCTCCCCGCTGAGCAGGGAGCCCGACACGGTGGGGTTCAATCTGAGGACCCCAGGATCATGGCCTGGTCCGAAGGCAGATGCTTAATGACTGAGCCACCCAGGTGCCTTGAGACTGATTTTTTCACACAAGCACAAAGGCTACTTCCCTGTGCCTGCCCCATTCCTGGCAGGTTAGTAAATCGCTCACACAGGAAAGTGGGCACTACGTTTAAACAGGGGATAAGGCCACACACACCCAGCGGACACGAGTCAGGTCAAAAGGGGGCAAGTCCAGGTCAAGCCAATGGGGGAACAAGCCAGACATGAAACAGGGGGAGAGGAGAGTGCTCCTGGCAGGGGGCAGAGAGAATGTCAAGGCTTAGAGTCAGGCCCAAGGCACACGTGTGATGACCACACACTTGGGGAGGCCCACGGGGGAGGGGGGAATACGGTGGGAGAGGTGAGGCTGGAGAGGACAGGCAGCTGAGGAGCAGATCACAGAGAGGCTCAAAGGTTATGTCCAAAAAGATCACTCTGGTTACCGGGGAAGAATGGGCTCTGTGCAGCGGAGGACAGGGAGACCCTAACCCTAAGCCCTAACGCTAACTCCACCCTAACCCTAATCAAACATCATGCTCAGTTTTGAGGACTGAGCTCTACTCTGAAATCACTAACGAGTTCATCATGCTGGCTTCCACTGCTTGCTCAGTATTGTTCTTCATGAAAGTTCTACCCAGAACAGTAAGGCAGGAAATAGGGAATCAACATGTGAAAGGAAACAGTAGAACTAGGTCTATTCAGAGACCAGAGATGGCAGCATCTTATACACAGAGCTTTCTTAAGAATCAACAAAAAATGATCACAGCCAGTTCCCTAATTCCGCAAAGTTACAGGACTAAATATGAATACACAGAAATCTCTCTTGTTTGTATACACTAGCAATGAACCGTCCAAAAAGGAACTTAAAAAACAATTCCATTTTAGGGAACATCAACATTGACCCAATACTTAGGAACAGATGTAATGAACACGCACGTCTTGTATGCCGAAAGTTATAAAACATTGCTGAAAGCAAGCAAGGGAAACCTAAATCAACCTGAGGACACCCCCTGGTGATGAAAAGACACACTATTTATAAGATGGCAACAGTACACAATGCGATGTGGACATTCAATGGCTCCCAAGAAATTTCACCTTTGGGAAGAAATGCACAAGCTAATCCTAACAGTCAAATGGAATTTTAAGGAACCACAAGATAATCAAAATCGCCTTGGAAAAGAAAATCAATGGTGAGAGGTCATACTTCCAAAGTTCAAATCTTAATTCAAAGCAACAGTAAATAAAACACTGTGATTCTGTCCTAAAGGTATGCATATACCCTAAAACAAAATTTACAAAAACTTTTTAAATAAATGTTTTTTTTTAAAGTATGCATACCGATTAGTGGGACTTAACTGGGAGCCCAGAAATAAAACCCCTCATCTACAGTCCTCTGAATTTTGACGAGGATGGACAACATTACACTTGGGAGATAGAATGGTCTTTTCAACAAAGGGTGTTAGACAATCAGGGCCCTTACCTCACACCACATATAAACACTAACTCAAAACAAGTTAAAGGCTTAAATGAAAGAGGTAAAGTTATAAACCCTAGAAGAAACTAATGGGGATACGTCTTCATAACCTTGGAATTAGCAATGCTTTTAGATCTGACACCAGAGCATAAGAAGGGAAAGAAAAAAATAGATAAAATAATATCCTCAAAATTAAAAATTGACAGTTGGTTAACTGTCTGACTCTTAATTTTGGCTCACATCATGATCTCAGCGTCACGAGATCGAGCCCTATGTCAGGCTCCACACTGACTATGGGGCCTGCTGAAGATTCTTTCCTTCTCCCTCTGCCCCGTTCACTCACTCTTAAAAAAAGAACTGTAAAAATTTTTTTTTAATATTTGTACATCAGAAGATACTACCCAGAAAGTGGAAAGACAGCCCCCAGAATGGAAGGAAATATTTGCACATTATTTATCTAATAAGAGACTGCCGCCCAGAATATGTAAAGGGCTTTTACACCTCCTCAACGAAAAGACAACCCATTTTTAAAAAAGATGAAGAACTTGGAGAGACCCTTCTCCAGAGAAAACATACCAAGGGTGAACAGCACAGAGTAGATGTTAAACATCGTTAGTCTTTATGGAAATGAGGATTCAAGCCAGTCAGATGTCCTCTTACGCAGAAGCACTAAGATCAAGAAAGCTAAAAATAGTAAAAGGATGTTGAGAAACTGAAACCCTAACACCTCGCTTTGAAAAATGGTGCAGTCTGGGTATAAAACAGTCTCCTCTCTCTGCCTGCTTCTCTGCCTACTTGTGATCTCTGTCAAACAAATAAATAATTAAAAAAAAAAAGTCTGTCATTTACTCAAAGAGCTCAAAGCAGAACTACGGCAGGACTCATCAACTGCACTCCTGGATGTACCCCCAATACGGAAACACGGGTTCAAACACGCACGCGAACAAAAACGTGCAGGAATATTCACAGCAGCGGCGTTCCCAAGAGTAAAACCCAGAAACGAAGCAAACGTGGGTCCGTGGGGAAAGGACAAACCGCGGGCGGAAGATGCATAACCGGCCACCTTGTTCTGCCCTATGAAGGCACGAGGGAAGATGCCTCATTTGTGGGAAAACTATGGTGGTTCCTTAAACGACCGAACACAGACGTCCACGCGGCCCATATGCCCCAACCGCAGCACTGCGTGGCTCAGAGCAGCGCTTCCCACAGCGGCCGAGGCGGGGAAGCCACCCGAGCGACCGCGGACAGACGGCGGACACACGGCGGACAGACGGCGGACACACGGCGGACACACGGCGGACGGACCGCGGACACACGGCGGACAGACGGCGGACACACGGCGGACGGACCGCGGACACACGGCGGACACACGGCGGACACACGGCGGACGGACCGCGGACACACGGCGGACACACGGCGGACACACGGCGGACGGACCGCGGACACACGGCGGACACACGGCGGACACACGGCGGACGGACCGCGGACACACGGCGGACAGACGGCGGACACACGGCGGACAGACGGCGGACACACGGCGGACAGACCGCGGACACACGGCGGACAGACGGCGGACACACGGCGGACGGACCGCGGACACACGGCGGACACACGGCGGACACACGGCGGACGGACCGCGGACACACGGCGGACAGACGGCGGACACACGGCGGACAGACGGCGGACACACGGCGGACAGACCGCGGACACACGGCGGACAGACGGCGGACACACGGCGGACGGACCGCGGACACACGGCGGACGGACCGCGGACACACGGCGGACGGACGGCGGACACACGGCGGACAGACGGCGGACACACGGCGGACGGACGGCGGACACACGGCGGACACACGGCGGACACACGGCGGACAGACCAGCGGCGGCGGACAGACGGCGGACACACGGCGGACACACGGCGGACAGACCAGCGGCGGCGGACAGACGGCGGACAGACGGCGGACAGACGGCGGACAGACCGCGGACACACGGCGGACACACGGCGGACAGACGGCGGACACACGGCGGACACACGGCGGACACACGGCGGACAGACCAGCGGCGGCGGACAGACGGCGGACACACGGCGGACACAGGGCGGACAGACCGCGGACAGACGGCGGACAGACGGCGGACACACGGCGGACAGACGGCGGACACACGGCGGACAGACGGCGGACAGACGGCGGACACACGGCGGACAGACCGCGGACAGACGGCGGACAGACGGCGGACAGACGGCGGACAGACGGCGGACACGACGGCAGGACGGACACGGCGGACAGACGGCGGACAGACGGCGGACAGACCGGCGGACACACGGCGGACAGACCGCGGACAGACGGCGGACACACGGCGGACACACGGCGGACAGACGGCGGACACACGGCGGACGGACCGCGGACAGACGGCGGACACACGGCGGACAGACCGCGGACACACGGCGGACAGACCAGCGGCGGCGGACGGACGGCGGACAGACGGCGGACACACGGCGGACAGACGGCGGACACACGGCGGACAGACCAGCGGCGGCGCCTGCACCGCGGAACCGATGCAGCCGCAGGAGCGAAGCGGGTCCAGACTCGGGCGCAGCGCGGCGGCCACGGAAGTCCTAGGCTGAGTGAAACGAGCCCGTCGCGGAGGACGGTCGCTGGGTGACCCCGCTCGGGGGGCGCGTCCGCCACACAAAGCGGCCCGGGGCCGTGGGGGACAAGACGGCGGGGCGCGGGTGTTGCGGGCGCGCGGACCCGTCGCGGGGAACGCGGTGCGGCCGCGGGACCCAGCGAAGGCCGAGAACCGCGCGGCTGAAGGGTCTTACGGGGCCGGTGTTCACGTTTGTCACCGTGGAACGCGAGCGCGGACCGGAGACCGCGGACTGAGCCGCATGGACCCGCCCCGACGGCGCCGCCCGCGCCCCGCAAGTCCGTCCGGCGCCCAAGCACCGAGCGTGCTGGAAGCAGCTCCGCGAGGAGAAGCCGCCGAGCGGGAAGACGCCCGGACGCGGCGGCAGGCGGCGGCCGCCGACGTGGTCCTGCGGTCCGGGGGCCACCGCGGGCGCCGTCAGCCGCTCCTCGCCCGGGGTTCCGTGGGGTTCCGCGGGACGGCGGCCCCGTGAGCGGTCAGACGCCCCGAAGCAGCCCGTGCGACGCGGCCGCCGCGGTTCGGAAGCGACGGCGGGGGTCTGCGTGCGGGGGTGACGCGTCTCGGGGCGGCGGCGGCGACACCTCCCGCAGATCCGAGGTCACCGCAGGGGACGCGACGCTCGCCGACAGCCGCGGCCCCGCGTCGCAGCAGCAGAGACGACGTCGGGCTCTGGGAGGGAGGCCGAGCCCGCCGGGTGCGGGTCCCCCGCGCGGACGGGCCACTCGCCCTCGCAGGAGGCCGCGGCCGCCCGAGACTCGCGGGAGGCCCGAGTCGGGGCCGAGCCAGACGCGGCGGGACTCGGGGTCCCAGGTCCCCGCGGCGCCCCCACAGCCCGGTGCGAGCCTGCGGAAGCGGGTCGGGCCTCGGGCCGGCGGCCGGGGAGTCGCAGCGGCGGGAAGGCGGCGGCTCCGCGTCCGTCCTCGAGCGACCGTCCGCCCCGGACCCGCGTCAGACGCCGCCGCGGAGAGACGCCCCCGGCCCGGCCCGCGGGGAAGCGGCGGGTCACGTCCCGCAGGGAGTCGCCGTCCCGCGCCGGTGAGCGTCCCCGGGCCCCGAGCCCGGCCTGTCGTCCTCCCGGGACCCGCCTTCCCGGCCGCCGCCGCCTCCGCGAGGTCGCGGTCGCTCCGCGCTCCCGGCGCCGCCCGCGGAGCCGCCCTGAGCCGGGGCCGCCCGGAGCCGGGGCCGCCGCGCGAGGCGACGAGCGAAACCCGCGGGATCACCTCGGCGTCCGCGACCCACGGCGTCTCCGCGGCCCGGAGCGACCGGCGGGGGAACCTCGGGGCCGCCTCGTCCGCCGCGTCCGGAAGATCGAGACACGGGGAGCCCCGACCCGGGGGGGACGGGCCGGTCCTCTCACAGCCGCCGCCGCTGACCACGGGCACGGCGGGGACGCGGGGACGGAGACGCGCGGGGCTCCGGGAGGAACCGCGGGAAACCCCCGCCGTCCCCGCCGCCGTCGGCACAGTCCGCCGCCGCTCCCGGACGCCCGGACTCCGGCCCCGCGGCGGGTGTGGACGCGGGAAGGACGCGCGGGGCCGGGGGGCGGGGCGGGGGGAGCGCGAGCCCCGACGGGGCGGCCGCGCCCGGACCGCGGACCGTCTGCGGAGCCCCAGGAACCGCGTCCGCGGCTCACGGACACAGCCGCGACCCGGGGCGCATCCGAGCCCGGAGAGGGGGGACCCCCAGCCCCGCGGGAGGCCGCCGCGCCGCACACAAAATCGCGCAAGCCCAGTGTCCACACGGCGCGCCCTTCCTCCGGGGGTCCTGACCACACGCGCCCCCTCGCCAGTGCCCCCTCAGGTGGCTTCTGCTCACCTTCTGCCGCCGCGGGTCCCCAGGGGGCTGGACGGCTGGCAGCGTGGACGCCGCCCCGCGTCCCCCACAGCGGGTCCTGGCAGCGTGGACGCCGCCCCGCGTCCCCCACAGCGGGTCCTGGCAGCGTGGACGCCGCCGCGCGCGCTCCGGAAGTCTCCACAGCGGGTCTCCAGGAGGCGGGGCAGGCTGCGGTCCGGCGCCCTCTGCAGGCGGCGGGGGGTAGTGCAGGACTGGGGAGCGCACCCTTCAAAGGAAGCACCTGCTCCCTCCCAGGGTCCATTCTGGAAACTGCAGCTGCATGGAGCCCAGTATCCCCCAACTGCTCCAAAAATAGCTAAGGAACAATGAATTGGAAACAATATGGAATGACAACAGTCCCTGACCCAAACGGTGGCATGACCCTGGCCCTGACCAGACCCACACTCTGACCTCAACTTACTACTCTCAAGACTGGCCCTGACCCCAATCCGAGACCCTAACCCTAGCCCCCAACCCAAATAGTGTTCACAAGAATCAAAAGGTAGAAACTAAATATCCATCACTGCTGAATGCATAAACAAAGTGTGGTGAAGGGTTTGAAATTGGGTTCAGGTTCCAGGCAGAGTATTATTTTTTTTTTAATTTTATCTATTTATTTGACAAAGAGGGAGATCACAAGTAGACATAGAGGCAGGCAGAGACAGAGGGGGAAGAAGGCTCCCTGCTGAGCAGACAGCCCGATGCAGGGCTCGATCCCAGGGATCATCACCTGAGACCAAGGCAGAGGCTCTAACCCACTGAGCCACCCAGGCACCCCTTCAGTCAGGGTTCTAGATCAGGCTTGGGTTTAGGGTCAGGGTGAGGATTTAGAGTGAGGGGCAAGGGAACACTTAGAGTTTAGGGCTTTAGGTTTAGGATAAAGGGTTTAAGACTCAGGCCTTCTGGGATAAAGCTGAAGGTCAAATTTATGGTTTGGGTTCATGCTGGGTTTTGGTTCAGAGTTCATAGCTCAGAGTTCTGGTTTAGGGTTTGGGCTCATGGTTCGAGGCTTGGATCCAGGACTCAGGTTCAGAGTCCAGGCTTCGGGTTCAATTTCAGGTTTGGGATTCAGGGTTCCAGGTTGGGCTTTAAGGTCAGGTTAGGTTTCAGTGTTAAAGTTAGGGGTTAAGGTTAGGATGACACATTTTCTTCAGTTGTCATCATGGACACAAAATTTCTATCTGAAGTTTCTAAATCTGAAATATATTTCATCTGGATATGAGAAGCTGGTTTAGAGCTTAAGATCACAGTAACTCCCTACCGACATCATTCTGATCCTAGGGTCTCCCAGTCACCCAGAATTCACTATTGTCTTGGCTCAAACATACCCTAAGCAGAGAAGGGCGAGCTGCTGCCGAAGTCAGGCTGACTTCACAATGGTAGCGGTGTGAAACCCAATATTGTGGAACTGTTCATGGAAAATGAAACAGGAGATGAGTAATTGGTCGACTCCTGATTCTTCCACAATAACCAAGACCAAGTTTCCAATAGAATCTGATAATGTTCCCTAGGAAGGCCTATAGTCCTCATTACCAGTACCAAAAGAGAGCCCCCTCCCAAGTTTTAAACTAAGAATCAGAGCAGGATACTTCCTACTTTGTGTCAAAAATAAAATTTTATTATTTGGCTGTTCCACTGTACAATTTGTGGAAGCACTGACAACATTTTCCTCTGTCAAATCAGCATCAACGCACAGGTAAAATGCAGGAAACGTTGTAATGCACTGCTCGTTGGAATACCAAGTACAAGGAGGGCTATTAGGAATAATAAAAAGATATTGAATATGAACCTCAGAACAAGCGCCCTTGATGGGCACTTAATGAGGATCCCTAACCATAAGATCTAATCTCTCATCCTATGGAATTCACCCATAAAAATCATCACTAAGAAGAGCCCGCTGACCGCTGTAACCACCTTGCCATTGAACTCTAGGCTTGTAATACACACTCCAACCGCTAGGGACACACTTCTCAGCAGCAGAACAGGACTTGCCCACATCGCTGTAGACCATCTCTTGCAGTGAAGCCAGACAAAATCCCATAGCTTGGAAATCCCAGCCATTAGGACACAGTCGCAGAAAGCACACCCAGAACTCAATAAAGGACAGACCTCATGAAGTGGACGCTGCAGATCACCCCCATCCCACGAAGTAGCTCTACAGTGGACCCGGGTCTGTCCCCTTCCCAGGATCACACAGGGCACCTCATTCTTCCAATACTCCATTCTCAGAACAAAACTGAGACTGTCCTCATCAGTCCTGTATGCAGTCACAGTGAGCCCTGCGAAAGCCAGACACCTTCTTGAGAGCACCCAGCCTCTCACACCGATCCTAGCAGATGGAGGGTGCGGCTCTCCCCAACTTCCGTACCAACTAGAGAAGACTTGGAACGGGTCTTGCCATACTCCATGCAAAGGCATGTTCTTCATCTGCAAAATGCTGGACAATGAAATACCACAGATTCCCTGCACCTTCTTGAACCTAGGTAAATTGAAGATACAGCTTAGCCAGAGATTATATTTTCCCCAACCCCCTACACACACACACACACACACACACACACACACACACACCCTTCCCTTGTGCACTCCAGACCCATTTCCATCCACTTTGCTCATTGTCTCTGCAGAGTAGTACAGGAGTACCAAGGTGCTGGGACTGAGGGGCTGGCTGCTAAGCCAGCATCTTGGACACACTTACTATCAGAAATTAATATTCATTTTATTAACAGATGCATCCCAGAAGATCTTGCCACCATGGCCGTTAGAAAACTCATTACAACAGAGGTCCTAACAACCTGCGCCAGTCTCCACGCTCCAATCCCTAGCCCCTGGAAATGGCTCATCCATGAGCATGTGACCTGATCCCAGCCAATGAGAAGAGAGGAAACTCAGGTTTCAGTCTGCAGAGCCAAGGATGGGGTGGACCACCCAGGGGAGGGGCTTTTCCATCACGACTGCAGACATGGCCTAGACCACGCCTGTGCCAGTGACACAGAGGGCCCAGGAAGCCAGGCGCTCCATAACATTGCTGAGGGCTGGATCAGACTCATCCTGAAGCCTGCATGTGCTAGATCCTTCACTAACTCAGGAGAACCCCCAATGTGCTCATGGTCTTGGCCTGAATGAGATGACCATCTGTGTGGTATATAACCCAGAATATCTATCCACCAGGCATGGGGACTTACTCAGCCGCACAATACCTACATGGAATTCAACCACAGACAAAGGCATTGTGGGAAGCTTGAGGCCTACAGAGAAATGGGGGGTGGGGGTTCCTGAGGCCTTAATTGTTGGTCAATCTCACAATCAGCTTTTTCCTTTCAAGTGGAGGGGTGGGGTCAGGCAGGATAGATCCCAGTGTATTCCCACTCCGCCACTGGAAAAGAAGAGCCCTCTCCTGCATCATCCATCATGTTGCAGATCTGGGGTGTGGGCAACTACCACCCATGGGCCCCATGGGGCCTCCCCCCGTATTCCCTCAATCCAGTGTGGCTGGGACATGAGTTATGGATGGTTTGTGGCTGCTCTCTAGCCACAATGCAAGAGTGGAGTCATTGTCAGAGACACCACGTGGACTGCAACACCTTACAGGAAATCTTTCCAGAAGACTTTCCAGAAAAGTCTGTGCTGATCCCTTGTCTCAAAGACCCTAGGATCATGTCCCTTCTTTGAGTAGAAGGTAGCGCCTTCTGGGTCAGATCTAATGTCCTCCCCCCCAGAGGCAAGGACGTCCATCCTTTCAGCCAGAACTGCATCTCCGTCCTCTACTGACACCTGGAATGGCATGGCTACAGGTCTGCAGCCCAACAGGACTTCACTGCCATTTCCCTGCTCATCATGCTCAGAAACGGAGGCGTCAGTGTGAACTTGTGAGGGTGAGCGAGCGTTTCCTCTTTGTTAGCCAGAGTGTGCAAGGAGAATCCAGTAGAGCAGCATGCTTTCTGTCCCACAGGAATGGCTGGCCACGCCATGTGGGTCCACAATGATCTTGGAAGGAGGCCGACTTCACCGAGCATACTTCATCTGGGAGGACTCCCAAGACCCCTGTCCTGGACACTATGTTCCACCAAGGCTGGGGGCACACAGAGGGACAGAGACTCCCCCTGCCCATCAGGGTTTGAAGGACACCTGCTGTTCCAGGACAAAAGATCGTGAAACCATTCATGGGCCTGCCATCCAGCCAAGCACCTGGGAGACAGATCTACTCCAAGCAGGAAGGACAGACGGAGAGACAACTGACAGCGTTGTGTGACATGTGTCATGACAAAGGCCCCTCGGGAGGACTGGGGCATGCAGGGTTGGCCAGACGGGGGGCAGGGGGACCGGGAGTGCTCCAGGAGGATGCCCTTGTGTAGCTACACGTGCAGTGTGACTAGGCATTGGCCAGACCGGAAATGATAGCGTGGGCAAGGGGCAGTGTCCCTAAACTGTCTTCTGCAAGGCAAAGTTCGGTAATGAGATTTTTTTCAGTACAATTTCATGTCACATGCATCCGGGAATCCTTAAAGCTGATTGTGTAAAACATGAAGTACATAGTTGGCCCTTGTGCTCAATCCTGAGGTGTGGGGGGCAGAGCACACTGGATATTCACACTCTTACTTTCAGAGTATGGTGACTTTTCCTGCCTTTATCTCCGACCCAAGCACAGGGAACAGAGGCAACACAGATCTATACGTGGCAATGTCAACAGAAATCTGAAAACCCAAGTTCTCCCAGGAGCTAAAGCTTCAGGACCAGCATGATGGAGAGGGGAAACAGCAAGAAACCAAAAGAACAGGTCATGTGCCTGTGAGCAGGCCCACTTCCCTACCTGTCGGAAGTGAGCCATCCCTGCCCGGAGGGAGCCCCGCCTGCACCCAGTCCTTCTGTCTGCTGCCCTTGAGCAGAGCAGAGGATGTGCTGAGCTGGGTGTGGGTGTCGGGGGGAGATGGCCCGCTGGCCACAGATGCTCCCTGCCGAGTACCTATAGCACCAGCTCCTGGTCCTCAGCTAAGATGAAACAATATTTATGTTTAGTGACCTATTTCCGGGGACAGGGAATGTGCTCAGTGCTTTGGTGACTGACTCCGTCGTCTCCCACTGTATTTTAAAAACCCCTCAGGCAGGTAAGACTGACATACACAAAGCTGTCCATACTTAATGTATGCAACTTGACCCTGATCCTAACCCTAATATGTAGTCAAGATATACTCAATTTAGAATATTGCTCATAAGTTAGAGGGTGGCTTTCAGGAGCGAAGGAATTAAGGGACCAACCTTCTGTCTTCTCCCTGGAAGCTGGTACATCGGAATACATTCGGCCGCGTGCCATCTGGAGAGTGGCCACACGGGGGCAACAGGGAGTCAACAGTGCCCCAAACCCCACTGCAAAGCCCATGCTTCCCTTATCCTGTCAAATTTTGTTCATTCAATGTTTACAGATCATGGTATAGGTTATGAAAGGTCTGACTTTGCTGAATTTTTTTAAAAACCAAACTAATTCTTTCAACCTGTTCAGAATAAAAGATGTTTTCTAACATCTCAGAGTTGGCGAGCAGAGGAAGGCCCAGGGGCCTGGGAAAAGGCTATGACTGTTGAATCTCTTCGGGTCTACTTAGGAAACAGGGATGACTTCTACTCCACTTCTCTTCAGCAAGAATTTGTGTCAACTAAAGGCACTGAATCCACACAAAATATTGCCGCTCGGAGAAACACAAATGGAGAACCAACAGTCTCCAGCAGAGAAAGAACCACACCCAGGAACCAAGGAGACAGACCTAGGAGGCTCTGCTCAGGCCAATTTGCATTTCTGAAGATCGTCTGGAGCTAGACCGCCCCCAGTACCCCCGGGGGTCGAGGGTCAGGCCCAGTGCACGCCCTGATGCTGCGCTGTTGGAACCCGCGACTAGGCTCCCGGTCCCTTCCTCCACGAGACACCCCCTACCCTGCACGACCCCAGCCTGCTTCCTGGACCTCCCATTCCCCTTTCTGACCCCATCGTTCACTTTTCCCTTCACTGCTGTAATACTGAGTATGTTGAACTACTTACTTTTCTGGCATTTAAGTGTTTTTTGGTCATGTTTGCTGGGAAACTAAACCTTGCATCATCTACCCTGATGCAGAATCACTTGTCACTTTGCATGACATAACTGTGGACTCCGAGCGCCCTCACAGAGTCACGGGGCTAGTGTCCGGGAAGAGGTCCTCACTAAGCCGGCCCGGCCGCTTCAGTGAAGGATTGATCCAGGCACTGCTGTTTTTGTGCAAGTAAGGCAGCACAGCCAAAACCTTGCTTTGGGTTCAGAGCTGCCCATGGCCCCTCATCTGCATCAGATGGCATGGGGGCACACCCTGAAGACACTAGCTAGTCCATTGTCACCCTGGGGAATTTCCATGGAACAGCCATTGTGTCCAAAGAGGGAACTCAGTAGGAGTGGGGACCATGGCAGTAGGAACTCCTCAGAATCCACCTTGGAGACCACCCGGAACTTTCTCGGGGTTCATTCCATCGTCTCGCATGAATCAATTCATCTAAAAACATTTCCTTGTTTTAGGAATGATAAGCCTCAAAGTTCAGTGACATGACTCTCCTGGGTTGTACTGGACATCAGCAGAGGAGCCAGACTGAGCCTGGAGACGGCCTCCAGCGGGATCCCCCAGAGCGGCTTCAGCTGGAGCCGTGATCACGCATTGATCTTCCCTGCACTCCCCGACTCGCGTGGGACTCTTCATGGGGCCTATCTGGGAACAAGGGTCATGTCAGGGTGACAGAAACCTCTGACACTGGTTGTAACGAGACTCTGGGATGTCAGTGGAGTCCCGAGCCACAGGCCATCTCAGAGTTTGTCTGCGGACACGGTTGTAGGGAAACCACATGCTGACAGAGGGTAGAGGAAGATGGAAAATCCAGGGAATGAAGAGTTGCTCACGTCCCATCTGGCCCCACATGAGCCGTGGTGTTCAGCAGTGTAAGCCCCCCAGTGCCTCCCAGTGGCTTCACAGAACTCACCCCTACGTTTTGAAGCTGAGCTCACACACGGGTCACGAGCATCCCGGCCAGTGGGGGCAGCAGGTCGCTGTGAAGCCACAGCCCTGACAGATGGACCGTCGTGGAGCAGTAGCTTTCTCCAAATATATTCTGATATGGTAACAAATTCATTGATAAAACATGGATATTTCTTATTGAAAAGAAAGCCATACTTGTTGAGTTAATAAATATGGAGTATCTACTCAGTGCGGATGGACAGCTCTAGCCCCACCTGGGAGCTTGCAAAGAGCGTGGGATACAATCAATGGACCAACGATAGGACGGAATGCAGGCTAAGCGCTAAGAGAACCGTCCAATTCAGAGACGCCCACTGAGGAAGCCCACTGAGAAGATGATTTTAGCCAAGACCAGAAGCACACGGCCAACGAATCCATCTGGCAAAAGAGTGACAGAGTCCCTTGATTTTTAATTATTTTGACCATAAAACATAAATGTCAAGAAATACTATCTTAAATGTTGCTTTGGAACATCTCCCTAACAACTGGGGTTATCTGCTACCCTTTACTCACTGTAAAATACTCTAAGAAAATGTCTTATTTAAGCATAAGCATCTTGTATTAAAAGGCAAATAGGGGTGCCTGAATGGCTCGGTCGGTTGAGCCTCTGCCTTCGGCTGAGGTCATGATCTCAAGGTCCTGGGATCCAGTCCTGCATCAGGCTGTCTGCTCAGTGGGGAGGCTGCTTCCCCCTCTCTCTTCCTGCCTCTCTGCCGGCTTGTGATCTCTCTCTCTCTGACAAATAAAAAAATAAAATATTTTTTAAAAGGCAAAATAAATAAATAAATAAACCTAGCAAAACCCTACCCCTACCCCACCACAAACCCTAACATAAACCCCTAACCCTAACCTGTGATCCAAAATCCTGACCCTAAACCTGACCCCCAACCCTGGCCCTAGGTTGGGCTTGGAGGGGTCTGTCCCCAGAGACCTGGTGCCAAAGCCCCAGGAACTGGAAATCCAAGCAATTCCAGAGGACTCCGCCTGCCACCCAGAAGGAAACCATGCTCTTTGGAACTCCAGAAATGATTCAGAGCAGGAGAAATCTGCATGGCCCCCTGAGGCCATCCACACATTCCATGGCCCACTGGACACAAGCCACACCCTCAATGCAGCCCCCTGGGAGTCTTGCCACACAGCGGGCGGGTTGAACCTGCCATGATCCTAGGCCCCAATCCTAAGCCTAGGTTTGGTTCCTAAAGGACCATTCCCAGAGGCCTGGCTCCAAATCCCCAGGGAATGGGGACACCTGAGCGAAGCACAGGCTCATCCTACAACAAAGTCAGAAATCATGCCCTTGGGAACGGCAGAAAGGATGTAGAGCGGAGAAATACGAACGACATCTCGAACCATCCCTGTGCATTATACTTTCATACCAGACTGAACACAGAGCCTGGGCCTGAAACTCTCCTTAACTCTAGCCCTCAATTCAGATGTCTCTGAAGGTCTCCACACCTAAGCAGACAATACCTTCCATGCTCCTGGGACTACCCCTAACTTAGCTGAAGACATAGGTGAAAACACGAACACACCTTTCTACCAAAGGACTTACAAGTGACACATGAAAAAGTGCTCCACAGCAATAGCATCAGGGAACTACAAATCCAAACCACAGTGAGATCCCACCTTACAACACCTGGCACGGCTGAAATTATCGAGGCAGGAACAACAGATGTTGGTGGGGACATGGAGATGGGGGAACAGTCTTACACTGCTGGTGGGAATGCACTCTCGTACCGCCACTCTGCCACATGTTATCGAGTTTCTTCCAGAACTTAAAAATAGAGCAACCCTGGGGCGCCTGGGTGACTCAGTGGGTTAAAGCCTCTGCCTTCAGCTCAGGTCATGATCCCAGTGTCCTGGGATCAAGCCCTGCAATGGGCTCTCTGCTCGGGGGGGCGGTGATTGCTCCCCCCGCCCGCCTGCCTCTCTGCCTGCTTGTGATCTCTCTCTCTCTCTGTCAAATAAAATCTTTACAAAAAATACAGAACGAGTGAAAAGAAGTAGCATTTGTCCCCTAATGTTCATTATAGCATTATTCACTCTCGCCAAACTATGGGAAGAGCCCAGATGTCCATGGACAGATGAATGGATAAAGAAGATGTGGTTCATATCTACCATGGAATGTTATTCAGCCATCAGAGAGGGTGAAGACGAACCATCACATCCCCTGGATGGAACTGGAGGGTACTACGCTGAGCGAACTAAGGCTATCAGAGATAGACAACCGGCACATGGGCTCACTCATGTGTGAAATAGGAGAAACACCACAGAGGACCAGAGGGGAAGGGAGGGAAAACTATATGAGAAGTCATCAGAGAGGGAGAAAAACCACGAGAGAGCCTTCATTTCAGAAATGAACTGAGGGCTGCTGGAGGGGAGGTGGTTGTGGGACGGCGTAACTGGGCGGTGGGCATAAGAAGGCACGTGACGCAGTGAGCACTGGGCGGCATACACGTCCGATCTGTTATCGAACATACATCTGAAACTAATGATGGACTGTAAGTTGGCTCATTGGATTGAAGTTAAACAAAAAGAACTCCAACAAACACTCCTAAAAATCTGAACGGAACCACTGAAGATGCTGAACAGCCAACGCAATGTTGAGAAGAAAACAAAGCTGGAGGAGCCACAATTCCAGATTTCGAGTTGTACGACAGCTGTGGTCATCCTAACAGCATGGCACTGGTGCAAAAATGCACGCGGCGCCCTGGGGAGCAGGAGAGAAGCTCAGCCATAAACCGCAATTGTGTGGCCAATTAGTCTTCCACAAAGCAGGCAAGAATATCGAAAAGGAAAAGGAAAAGTCTCTACAACAAACGGAGTTGGGAAAACTGGACAGCTATGCCCAGAAGAATGCAATTACTCTGCTTCCTTATGCCATACAGACACAGAAGCTCAAAACAGTTTCAAGACCTCAATGGGAGACCTGAAACCATAAAAATCCTACAAGATGGGACACCTGGGTGGCTCAGTTGGTTAAGCAGCTGCCTTCGGCTCAGGTCATGATCCCAGCGTCCTGGGATCGAGTCCCACATCGGGCTCCTTGCTCCGCAGGGAGCCTGCTTCTCCCTCTGACTCTGCCTTCCACTCTGTCTGCCTGTGCTCACTCTCGCTTGCTCTCTCTCTGACAAATAAATAAATAAAATCTTAAAAAAAAAAAAATCCTACAAGAGGGCACAGATGGTAACTTCTTGACATGGACCAAAGCAACATTTTTCTAGACTGTCTCCTGAGCAAAGGAAATATAAGCAAAACTAAACTACTGGGACTGAATCACAATAAAATTTTCTGCACAGCAGAAGAACTAGGAAGAACTAATAATAATAACAAGACAACCTACTGAAAGGGAGAAGATATTTGCAAATATACTGCACAGTAAAGGGACCATGTCCTAAATATGTGCAGTGGATACAACTCAACACCAAAAAACAAACAATCCAGTTAAAAAATAGTCCGAAGACATGAACAGACATTTCTCCAAAGAAGTACAGATGGCCAACAGTCCCATGAAAAGAAGTTCAGCATCACCCAAGCTCAGGAAAACGCAAGTCAGAAGTATAATGAGATATTAGCACAGACGTGAGAATGGCTCCTGTCCATGGCACAAGGAACGACGGGCGCTGAGGATGAGGGAAAGGGAGCCCTCGTGCACTGCTGGTGGCAAAGCAACGTGCTGCAGCCACTCTGGGCAACAGCATGGAGGGCCCTGCAGACGTTACAAACAGAGCTGCCCTGGGCTCCAGCAACCACACTATTGGGTATTTACCCAAAGCATATGAAAACAATAACTCAAAAGCATACACGCACCCCTGTGTTGCTTGCAGCATAATTTACAAGACACAATACAGAAGCAACACAAGTGTCTGTGGATAAAGTGATAAATGAGATGACAGATGTGTACACACACGTGCGCACGCACACACACAGAGACAGACACAGGAATATTACTCAGCCAGAAAAAGAGTGAAATCCTGCCATTTGCAGGCACACGGATGGATGTAGAGAGGAGTATCCCAAGTGAAATCAGTCAGAGAAAGACAGTACCATAGGACATCACTCTTGTGTAGAACTGAAGAAACAAACATATGTAAATGAAGGAGAAAAAAGAGACAGACCAAAATACAGATTCTTAACTACAGAGAACAAACCGACGGTCAGCCCCCGGGCGGCGGCGGGAGGGACAGGTGAGGCAGATGAAGGGGCCTGAGAGCATCTGTCCTCGGTGAGCACTGAGTGACACGGAGAGCTACCGACTCACGCTACTGCACCCCTGAAACTCATACAACACCGCACGCTAACTCGCTGGAATTAGAATAAACAATAAAAAAGATGTTTCTTTCAATAACCTATTCGGAAAAGCTTTGGTACACAACGTTCATATGCCCGTCTTGGGAGCATTTCCTCGACAATATTCATTCACTCTCAGCCTGGAATTTAAATTTCACTGAATTCTTCTATTCTCCCTATTATCCCTATTATTTCCCTTCTATCTTCCCTATTATTATTTCCCTATTATCCCAGGCCACAGGAGTCATGGCCCCTTTCCATCCAGAATCAGCACCTATGCATTCAAGAGAGTATAAGCAGAGATAGAAGCCACGTCATAATCCAGAGAGCTAGTACTGTTTCTGTTCTAGGATGCGGTGGTCACAGAGTGAGGGACAGGTTTCAGAGCAGGTTTGTTCTCTCTCCTGGATCACTAATTCAGTGGTCGTTCCCTGGATGCATCTGGCTAACAGGTTCCCTGAGGATGATCTTCCAAGCACATCCATGGAAACACAAAGGTGGGTGGGCTCAGTGCGGGATAGGAAGCGGGTTAAGCACAGACAAGGGTACGATCCACGAACTGCCATGGGTGTGGGTATGGGAGACAGAAGCAACGGGAAACCACCAAGCTCACCAGCTGAATGCAGGAGGCACAAGTCAAGAGATCTCCAGATGTGGGGTGTGGAGGTCGCTCTGAGCTCCCTCTGGGAGGGAGAGGCAGAAGGCATGAGAAAGAGGAACTGCCTGCACCGCTCATGCCAGCTGCCCACCGTTCCTGACACAGCCCGGGCTCAGGAGTGTGTTTCAGGTCCCTCTGGCTCCGGGGCTCGGGGACATGCTGAGGGAAGTGCAGCGAAGGCTCCCCTCCCAGGCCATCGCCTCTTTGAGCAGACAGCCCCGCAGGACAGCTGAAACCCACTGAGAAGTTCGACAGACAGCCACGGATGAACGAAGGCACGCAGACACAGGAAACAATATTGTTATTAAGGCCAGAGCTGTCATCTCAGGAACTGGGGACCGCGTCCCAAAACAGGACTGAGAGGCGGGCAGGCCAGGCTGAAAAGGGAGACGTGGCTCTCCTGATTGGGGACCTGCAGCCTCCTTCCAGGCAGGACATCGTCCTCACCTCACAGGGGACTGATGGAAGTGTTCCATCAGGGGTCTGGCAGCGCTGCCTCTTGAGAAGGCCACCCTGGCATTGGGTTGCACAGGGCAGAGGATGAGGGCAACTTGGAGGGAAGGCAACACCCTGGGGGGCCATGGGGCAAGAGCAGAGGCTCATGATCATGAAGATGATGAGAAGCAGGAGGTGGCAGCATGGGAGACCCCGGCAGGAAAGTGCCACGGGCACAGTGCCCACAGCTACAGTGACTGGGCGCCTTCTGTGCCAGGCATGGCTCACGTCAGCGGAGTCCAGTTTAGTGCTGACCACAACCCTAGGGAGTGTGCACCACCATCTTCCTCTCCCCATGCTGCTGCCAGGATCCACAGTCACCAGATCCCGACAGTCTTCATGGAAACTGAGCACTGGCTCCCACCACACACTGTCCCTCTGGTGGTGGTCTAGTGTGACCCTTGTGCCTGGCCAGAGACTGCTGTCTACCTGTCTCCACACAACACAGGCAGGTGTCCCTCAGTTCCACAGGTTCTCAAGAGACAGATCCACAGGCCCCACTTCCCCACCCACCACCAACCCCCAGTGGGCCACTCAGGACCTCGACTATTGTCATGAAACCCACCATGCCCTGTTTCTGTCACTTATGAGAAAAGTTGGGTTCTGATACCCTAATTTGCTATACATCCTGGTTGCTGACTTGGGGTCATGCCATGAACCCACATGGCACCTTTCTGTTAGAGAAGGCCACCCTCCACCTCCTAGAAAATGTATCTAAGGAAGTACAAGTCCATCAGGGCTACAGTGTTAGGACACAGCCTGCATGGTAGTAATCAGTAATCTAACAAGAGCTAACCACCTCTGCCCCAGTCTCACAAACCCTGTCCCCATAGACGTCATGGTCTGCCCTCAGAAAATACACCAACAAACTAACCTTTAAACTGAAAGCTCCCTTCACGCTCTGGTTCAAATCTTGTCCAACCACAAGAGTATGAAAGTAGAAATCACAAGAAGTACAAGTCACAAGAAGAAAATGGGACAGTCAGAAATATGTGGAAATTCAACAACATGCTAGTGAACAACCAATAGCCAAATAAGAAATCAAAAGAAAATATGAAACTACCCTGAGACAAATGAAAAAGAGAATCTATGAAAAGTTATGGGGTGCAGCCAAAGTAGCTCTAAGGTGGAAGTTCAGAGAAATTCAGTTCCTCATCAACCCACCTGAACGCTATCCAATAAGCAACCGGATATACATGGGAAAGAAGTAGAAAAACAAACAAACAAAGCCCCAAATCCGTAAATAGAACGAAATAACAAAATGGACATTGGAAATAAATCCAGTGGAGACTAAGAAGACTAAAGATCAACGAAAATATGAGCTGCCTTTTCTGGAAAGATAAACCAAACTGACAAACTTTTAGCTAGACTCACCAAGAAAGAGAGAGGGCTCCAATACAATCAGGAAAGAAAGATAATTGGTTTTTGTCTCAAATCAAAATCCTAGAGGAGAACACAGACAACAACCTCTTTGACCTTGGGCACTGCAATCTCTTTCAAGACACGTCTCTAAAAGCCAGGAAAACAAAAGCAAAAATGAACTTTGGGACTTCATCAAGATAAAAAGCTTCTGCACAACAAAGGAAACAATTAACAAAACTACAAGGCAACCTACAGAGTGCGAGAAGATATTTGCAAATGGCACGACAGATAAAGTCTGGTATCCGAGATCTACAAAGAGCCGCTCAAACCCAACACCCAAGAAATAAGAATCCACTCAGTAAATGGGCAGAGGACAGGAAGAGACACTAAATGGCACATTTAGTGTCATAAATGGCAAACAGACCATGAAAAAATGCTCCACATCACTTGTCATCAGGGAATTCAAAACCACAATGAGATACCACCTTCTAGCAGTCAGAATGACTAAAATTAACAAAAGAGGAAACAAGTTTTGGAGAGGATGCAGAGAAAGAGGAGCCCTCTTAGACTCTTGGTGGGAAAGCAAGCTGATGCAGTCACTTTGGAAAACAGCATGGAGGTTCCTCAGAAAGTTAAAAATAGAGCTGCCCTACAACCCACCAATTGCACTCCTGAGTAATTACCCCAAAGATACTGATGCAGTGAAAAGAAGGGTCACATGCTCCCCAAGTTCATAGCGGCAATGTCCACAAGAGCCACACTGTGGAAGGAGCTGACAGATCCTTCAACAGGGGAATGCACAAAGAAGATGTGGTACATACATACCATAGAATAGTCTTCAGCCATCAAAAGGGATGAATGCCCACCATTTGCATCCACATGGATGGAACTAGAGAGGGTTATGCTGAGTGAAATCAGTCAAGCAGAGAACGACAATAATCATACTGTGTCGCTCATGTGGAGCACAAGGAACAGTGTGGAGGAGCACAGGGGAAGGGAGAGAAAACTGAATGGGAAGAAGTCAGAGAGGGAGACAGACCATGAGAGACTCTTAATCATAGGAACAAACGGGAGGAGAGTTATAGGTTGCGCGGTGGGGTAGCTGGGTGATGGGTATTAAGGAGGGGACACGTGGTGATGAGCCCTGGGTGTTACATGCAACTAACGAATCACTGACCATTACATCAAAAACTACCTTAGCTAACTGAATTTAAATTTAAAATGTGAAAAACTTAAAAAAAATAAAGAATCATGAGCTATTACAAGGAATATCACAAAAATACAAAAGATCGTTAGAGAGTACTGTGAGCAAGTAGAGGCCAACACCTTGGACAACATAGAAGAAATGGTAAGTTCCTAACAACAACCTAGAATGAACCATGAAGGGAAAAAAAAAAATCTGAAGCGACTGATCACTAGTGAAAAGACTGATTCAATAATTAAGTCCTCCCAGGAAACAAAGGCCCAAGGACAGACAGTTTCACTGAGGAGTTCAACCAGACAGTACAAGAAGAATTAATACCAACCTTTCCCAAACTCTGTTTAAAAAAGGAGAGAAGGGCATACATCCAAACTCATTTCATGAAGGCAGCACCACCCTGCTACCAAAACAAGACAAGGACGCCACAAGAAAAGGAAAGGCCACTATACCCCATTAACAGAGATGCAAAAATCCTCAACAAGTTATCGGCAACATCAATTCAACAATCAGGAGAATCACACAACATGATCCAGTGGGATTTATTGCAGGGACACAGGGATGACTCCACACCTGCACATCCACCAATAGCATGTATCACCTTAACAAAATAAAAGATAAAAATCCTAGGACTGTTATGATAGAGCAGAAAGAACATTTGACACAATTCAATATGCATTTATGATAGAGACTCTAAACCATCCGGGTACTGAGGGAACAAACCTCCACCAAACAAAGGCCTATATGAAAAGCCCACAACTGACGTTATACTTGATGGTAAAATGCTGAAAACTTTCCCACTACCAGCAAGAACAAGATAAAGATGCCCACTCTTACAACTTTCATTCATCGTTGTACTGAAAGCCCTAGCCAAACCATTTAGACAAAAAACAAAACAAAACAAAAATATGAAATCTAAATAGGAAAAGAAAATGGTTACTATTTGCAGATGACATGATACCATATGCAGAAATTCCTGAAGAGTCCACACACACAGACACACACAACCCTAATAGAATAAACAAATTCTATAAAGCTGCAGGATAAAAAGTTAATATACAGAGACATGTTGTTTTTCTTTCTTTAAAAGAATGCATTTATTTGTCACAGAGAGAGAGAGAGCATAAGCATACGTTTATTCATTCATATATTAAAGGGTATTTAAACTTAGCTCTGATAGAATTATTAACGCTGAATGGGAATTAATAATATTTATGTCATGTTCCAACCATTGCTTCCAATAAGCGCATTTCTGTAAACATGTTCTTTCATATAAATGTATATTATAAAATAAGGATGATTTAGAATCCACAGTTTTAAGAGAAATTGAATTCACTTTAATAAACCTACCACAGAAAAGGAAACAGATATCCACCATGGCAACTGAGAACATCACAAAAGAAGACAAGCAGACACAATCTGGTGTCTGACTGTAGAAGAGAATACTACTTAGGATGTCTCCCAAATGTTCAACCTGTTGAAAGCTATAGATCTATCTACTCGTTTACAAAAACAGAGCTGTCACAGAGAAGTCCCAACAAAGAGTATGAAGAGGTCACCAATGAAGTCCACACTGCGTATATCCCGACAGGAAAAATATTTTCCCAACAAATAAACTGTAAGACCAGAAAGAAGGAAGGAAGGAGAAAGAGACAGAAAGGAAGAAAGAAAGAAAGAAAGAAAGAAAGAAAGAAAGAAAGAAAGAAAGAAAGAGAAGAGAAACCTCAGAAACTCACCCACACATGGACAGTCTTAACTTATGACACAGAAGCAGAAAACACACAATGGGGAAAGGACTGCCTCTTCAGCGAATGGTACTGGGAAAACTGGACACTACAAAGGGGCACCTGGGTGACTCAGTGGGTTAAAGCCTCCGTCTCCAGCTTGGGTCATGGTCCCGGGGTCGTGGGATCGAGCCCGTTATTGGGCTCTCTGCTCAGCAGGAAGCCCACCTCCCCGTCTCTCTCTCTGCCTGCCTCTCTGCCTGCTTGTGATCTCTCTCTGTCAAATAAATAAAGAAAATCTTTAAAAAAAAAAAAAAAAAGTGGGCACTAAATGCAGAAGAATGTGACTGGATCACTTTCTTACCACAATAAAAAATTATGAATGGATGAATGACTTGAACATAAGAACTGACTCCATAAACCTCCAAGAAAAAAACACAGGTAGTAAGTTTCTTGATACTGGTTTTGGGGAAGAGCCTTTTACATCAGACACCAAAAACAAAAGCAAAATAAACAAGTGGAAGGACATCAAACTGAAATTTTTGCATGACCAAAGAAGCCATCAAACCCTTAAAGGAAACCTCCCCAATGAGAAAAAATATCTGCACATCATATCTGTGAGAAGAGGCTAATATCCAAAATACACAAACACCCCTTCAGAGCCAAACAAAAAATGAATAAAACACTGGGGGGAATATGTGAATAGACACTTTCCAAAGATGGCATCCGGGTGGCCAACAGACACAGAGAAAGTTGTTCCACATTACTAATTGTCAGTTGATGACAATTACTAATTGTCGTCAAGGAAACAGAAGTCAAAACCGCCATCAGCTATCACCTCACAACTGTGGGCATGGCAATTGTCCCAGAGACAGACACCCAGTGCAGTCAAGGGTGTGGACCCAAGGGGACCCTGTGCACTGCTGGTGAAAATGGAAATGGGCACAGCCACTGTGACAAATGCTATGGAGTTTCCAAAAACCTGAATACAACTACCACATGTTACTCAGTAACGGCTCTACTGAGTATTTCCTCAGAGAACACAGAAACACTCCCTCCAAAAGAGAGACGCACTCCCATGTTCATGGCAGCATTATGCACAATAACCAGATATGGAAACATCGGCCTTGGGAGCCTTATGCTAAGTCACTCAGACACAGAAAGACACACACCAGATGTTCTCATGGACATTCCACATGGAATCCAAAAAGTACGGAACTCATGCATACCGAGAACAGGTGGGTGGTTGCCAGATTCGGGGACGGTGGGGGGAAACAGGTGAAGGTAGTCCAAGATGCCATGTTTGAGTGATGACGTCCGCAAGTCATGGAATGTTCTGTGCAGCATGGAGACGAAAGCTAACCGTGCAGGATGGGGTGCAGGCTCCCCTCTACTTGAAAGTACTGTGTTCCTAGGAAAACTTTCACAGCAGAAGTGGTGTCAATGGAAAAAGGAACCACCATTCATTTCTACAGAAAAACGAGTGAGCATGCTCAGACACCAGAAGTTCCTTCTCTTTGGCTCTTCTTAGGTCTCAGGACACAGCATCCTCACGGAAGCCCGAAACAAATAGAGAGAAAGCACAGCAGATGCTCACAGACACAACTGAAAGTGCTGGTGGCTGGATGCACAGAGCAGTGCCCAGGAAGGAGCCGGTTGGGGTCCACACCGCCTCTGCAGTGGTTCCCCACACAACAGAGGCTGAACACGATGCCCATGTTTTGACTTTTTTCATAGGAGGGAAATCCTCTTCAGGTTTCTTCTGCTACTGAGGCTAATGTAGGTGTCTCCAAAAAGCCAAGTGACTTACCGTGAACTTTGAGAAAAGTGGGGGAGATTTGTACTTGAAAGCCTAGCTAATAGGATCCAACAGTACGTTAAAAAGATTATCCACCATGGCCAGGTGGGATTTATCTGTGGGATACAAGGGTGGCTCAACATTTGCAAATCAGTCAATGTGATAGAACAAATCAATAAGAGAAGAACCACATGGTCCTCTCAATTGATGTAGTAAAAGCACTTGACAAAGTACAGCATCCTTTCCTGATCAAAACTCTTGGGCGCCTGGGTGGCTCAGTGGGTTAAGCCGCTGCCTTCGGCTCAGGTCATGATCTCAGGGTCCTGGGATCGAGTCCCGCATCGGGCTCTCTGCTCGGCAGGGAGCCTGCTTCCTTCTCTCTCTCTCTCTGCCTGCCTCTCAGTGTACTTGTAATTTCTCTCTGTCAAATAAATAAATAAAATCTTTAAAAAAAAAAAAAACTCTTCAAAGTATAGGGATAGAGGGAACATTCCTCAACTTCATAAAATCTATCTATGAAAAACCCACAGCAAATATCATCCTCAGTGGGGAAAACTGACAGCTTTCCCTTTGATATCAGGAACATGGCAAGGATGCCCACTCTCACCACGATTGTTCAACATGGTACTAGAAGTCCTCTCTCACCACGATTGTTCAACATGGTACTAGAAGTCCTAGCAGCAGCAATCAGACAACAGAAAGATATAAAATGTATCAAATTGGCAAAGAATAAGTTTGACTCTGATACTTCATTTGAAAAATCCAAGCTACTAGAACTCATACAGCAATTTAGTAATGTGGCAGGATACAAAATCAATGCACAGAAATCAGTTGTTTTCTTATACACTAACAATGGAAAATATAGAAAGGGAAATTAGAGAACCAATTCCATTTACTATAGCACCAAGAACCATAAGATACCTGGGAATAAACCTAACCAAAGAGGTAAAGGGTCTGTACTCAAAGAACTACAGAACACTCATGAAAAAAATCGATGACACAAAATGATGGAAAAACATTCTATGCTCATGGATTGGAATAAACATTGTGAAAATGTCTATGCTGCCCAGAGCAATCTACACTGTCAAGGCCATCCCTATCAAAATACCACTGACATTTTTCATGGCGCTGGAACAAACAATCCTAAAATTGATATGGAACCAGAAAAGACCCCAAATCGCTGGGGGAATATTGAAAAAGAAAACCAAAGCTGGGGGCAACACGTTGCCAACCTCAAGCTCTATTACCAAACTGTGATCATCAAGACAGTATGGTACTGGCACAAAAACAGACACATAGATCAATGGAAGAGAATAGAGAGTCCAGAAATGGACCCTCAACTCTGTTGTCAACTAATCTTCAGCAAGGCAGGAAAAAATAGTCAATGGAAAAAAGACAGTGTCTACAATAAATGGTGCTGGGAAAATTGGACAGCCACATTCAGAAAATGAAACTGGACCATTCTCTGACTCCATACACAAGGAAAAACTCAAAATGGAGGAAAGGCCTCAATGTGAGACAGGAATCCATCAAAATCCTAAAGGAAAACATAGGCAACAATCTCTTCCACCTTGGCCAGAACAACTTCCTGCAAAACATGTCTCTAAAGGCAAAGGAAACAAAAGAAAATATGAACTTTTGGGACTTCATCAAGATCACAAGCTTCTGCACAGCCAAGAAAACTCAGTCAACAAAACAGAGGCAACTCAGAGAATAGGAGAAGATATTTACAAATGACATTACAGATAAAGGGCTGGTATCCAAGATCAATATAGAACTTCTCAAACTCAACACTCACAAAACAGATAATCATGTCAAAAAATGGGCAGAAGACATGAACAGACACTTCTCCAAGGAAGACATACAAATGGCTGACACATGAAAAATTTTTCATCATCATAAGCCATCAAGGAAATTCAAATAAAAACCTCATTGAGATACCACCTTACACCAGTTGGAATGGCCAAAATCAACAAGACAAGAATCAACATGTGTTGGAGAGGATGTGGGGAAAGGGGAACCCACTTACACAGTTGGTGGGAATGTATGCTGGTGCAGCCACTTTGGAGAACAGTGTGGAGATTCCTTAAGAAATTAAAAATAGTGCTTCCCTATGGCCCTGCAATTGCACTACTGGGTATTTACCCCAAAGATACAGATGTAGTGAAAAGAAGGGCCATCTGTTCCCCAATGTTCAGGGCACCAATGGCCACAGTTTCCAAACTGTGGAAAAAGCCAAGATGCCTTTTAATGGATGAATGGAGAAGGAAGATGTGGTCCATATACACTATGGAGTATTATGCCTCAATCAAAAGGATGAATACCCAACTTTTGCATCAACATGGACAGGACTGCAAGAGATTACTTTGAGTGAAATAAGTCAATCAGAGAAAGTCAATTATCATATGGTTTCACTTACTTGTGGAGCATAAGGAATAACACAGAGGACATTAGGAGAAGGAAAGGAAAGTGAATTGGGGGAAATCAGAGGGGGAGAATAAGCATGAGAGACTGTGGACTCTGAGAAACAAACAAGGCTTTGGGAGGAAGGTGGGGGGTTTGATGAGCCTGGTGGTGGGTTTTAAGGAGGGCACGGATTGCATGGAACACTGGGTGTGGTGCATAAACAATGAATCTTGGGACACTGAAAAAATAAAATTTAAAAAAGGAAAGAAAATTGTTGAGGGGGTAGAAGTTCAGAGTTGTCTCACACACAAACATCCACTGTGAAGGTCCACTGTGAAAGGCACCTTCCTCAGGAGGTGGAACACAGACTCCCTCCTTCCCCCAGAAACATCCTCCTTTGCCTCACTCAGGACAAACCACAAGAGCTGGGAGTGACCTCAATTCTTCCTTTCAACCATTCCCAATATCGAACCCATCAGCAAATCCTCTGAGCTCCATCTTCAATAGGTATCCACAAAAGCACTAACCCCTCCTTCCAAGGCCACATGTCTGGTCCAGGCTGGAGCCCATCTCTGCTTGAGTTCCTGGAAAAGCTTCATCATTGACCTCCCTTGCCCATCCTCAACACTGTGTCCATCTGTTCTCAACACTGTAGCCAGGATGGCACCGTGAAACAGGTTCCCATGGGGTCATGGCCCTGCAAGGGCTTTCTGTCACTCTACCGTCACCTCCCTGAGGTCATGTCCTCAACTGTCTCCTGTGACTATAGGATCTTGTTGCTACTCCTGGACATACCTGGTATGCTCCTGCCTCAAGGCCTTTGCATATGCTTTTCCTTCTGTTTAGAAGACTCTTGGTGTGATATCACTCACTTTCTTTCAAACTTGACTCAAGCATCAGCTTCCTACTGAAGTCCCACCACCGCCGCCACCTCCCCTTCACCACCTCAGCCCTGTCTGCTGCTTTCCAGAGCAGTTATCACAGTCATCAGGCCATCTCAGCAAGAGGGAAACAGAGCCCTACTTGGATGGTGTCACCACAGACTCCCTCCGATTCTAGTCCGGAGCCCTGGGGGAAAAGATGACTGAGCTCTTGCACAGCCAAAATGCATTGGGTCTCCCTATGGCACCCTGTAGACCATCAGGAAAACGAGCCAGAAGAGGAATCCACTTGCATATGAAACCTGGGACCAGACACCTTCTTCGATTCCAGGGGCGCACACACACGTGCTCCCCTTGCCTGATGTGCTCACCGGAGAAAGCTGGGCAGAGAAGCATCCCAGGGTCCACACCTCCCTCCGGCCAAGGTCCTGGGAAACAGACAGCCCTCCTCCCTGCACCAGCCGCCTGTGACAGACGTCCGGCGTCCCCCTGGGCTGGGGCAGAATGGTGCACCTGTCCTCTTTCCTGGGACGTCATCACACACCAGCTCTGCTGCCCAGTTTTCAGGAAGGAACCTGCAGCAGCCACCACCGCCCAGGTTCGGTCTCCGTCTCACACGTGAGGCCCCATGTGGACCGAGAGCTCCAAGGAGACTGCTGTGCCGTGTGGCCTTGGAACCTAACGGCAGGAGCTGAGATGTCAGTTCCAAATGAACGCTGGCCTCTTCCAGACAGCACAGGAAAGCGGAGGATTTCTCAGGGGTGTGTCTCTGAGAAAGAGAAGAGCTTCTGCCGGCCAGAGAGGACACCCGCGGTGCCTCATCCGAGCAAGCAAGGGGCACGCTGGGCAAGAATCCAGAATGCGGCCTGTGGGCTGCTTCCCACCAAGCCCCTTGCTGAGACAAGCGCCTGAGAACCCGACAGGAAGCCAGTTTCCTATCCCGTCGGCGGCAGGAGGGCTGGCTGGGAGCAGAGCCCCGTCCCTGGAGCAACCTGGCCTGCGCGTCCAGAGCAAAGGCAACCACCATGGCTCACAACCTCCCCGCTCTGACCTGACCCCCAGGCAAGCCCGCGCCTGCAGACTCGGTGACTCCCGACACCCGGAGACGGCTCTCCTCCCCGGCGCAGTGCTGCTCGCAGAGAAGCCGTCTCCAGCCTCAGAAACGTGTTCGTCATCAGCTCTGGAATCCCCTGGTCTTATCCACACTGGCCCGCCCAGGGATCCCTCCCAGAGCAGAGCATTCCTCCAGTGCCCACCATAACCCACGGACAGGGAGCACAGTGCTGAAGCTGGGGGATGGCTCTGGGGCTTGTTACCATCACGCCTGTGCCTGGGGTGGGGGAGAAGGAACCTGGAGGACCTTCCTGACAGACCCTGACAGCCCATTACCACCATCCCAGGGGACACGGGAAACAATGCTGAAGTTGGGGGTGGCTCTGGGGCTTGTTAGCGCCACACCTGTGCCTGAGGGAACAGGGGACACCCTGCTGAACTCCGGTGCTGCTCAAGGCCCATTACCTGCACTGTGCCAGGGAACGGGGCACCCCCTGAAGTTGGGGACCGTGTGCTGTCTTTGCATGCACTCTTCCTGGGGAACACGGAAAACCCTGAAATGTCTGCAACCCATCCCACAAAAGCTTGGGTGAGGGGGCGCCCTGGAGTTCAGGGATCCGGGGGATGCGGCCAGTTGATGCGTATCAGGCAGAAGAAATTTTCAAGGGAAAAAGAAAACTCAGATGTCCCCACAGTGAACTCACTTGATGTGCCCTTCGAGGACCCTGCCTCCCACCCAGGGCGCACACTAGCCCCAGACCCCACCCCACCACACAGCACGCACTCACCGGGCCAGGGTCCCTCAGAGCTCGCCTTGGCTGGTCCCCCTTCTGCAGCCCTGCGCAGCTCCAGATGCGCCCGCAGAGAGGTAGCTCCACCCCCCACACGGTAATTGGCCGAGCAGGGCTGTGCCCCGAGCCCATTGGATGCCGGCTGTACCGGCTGCGCTTACACCCGCCTCCTTACGACTGCAGGTGGTCCCGTGCGCCTCCTCGCCCCAACACCGGCTCTACGCTGCAGGCACCGGCGGGTCACGGGCAGGGCCCCTCAGACAGCCGGCCGCATCCACGGACCCCCAGGACTGCAGACCACCCCCGGAGCCCGGCCCCTTCCCTTCCTGCCGCGGTTCCTGGCTCCCAGCAAGTTCAGCGGCTCTCAGACCCTCCCAGGCTTGGGCTTTGGGAAATGCAATGGTTTCCCCCATTTCCAACGCAGTTTTAAGACCCAAAAAGTAATGCTCTAAGCGGGAGGAGCTTCACCTTGTGGTCTCACCCATGGAGTGGAGAGCGCTTCTCAGACCTTCCGAGCATCCTTCTAGGATGAGCCCATTAGTGCTGGAAAATACACACACGCTCGGTTCTGCAGGGAAGCGCGAGGATGAATGAGAACAGCCGCCCTTCTGCGCTGCTGGAGGTGTGACCCAGGAACACTGGTTTTCACTTAAAAAGAAAACATATTGTTATCATTGACACTAAAGGAACAAACTCCCTTAAACATTTGAGAGAGAAAGGAAGAGACCAAGTCAAGACAGCTGCCTGGGAGACACAATCTTCACAAGGAAGGGAGTGCTCCGGGGGAGGAACATTAGGGCAGGTTTCTATATTCGCTCTGTTTTGTTTTACATACAGACTTACACATCATCATGAGGAAGAACATTCCAGAAAGTTACAGACCTTTTCTTATGTTTCCAGTATGTACATGACCGTATGACATTAATCTTATGGGAGCCAGAGAGGTTCTTTCATTTTTCTTCTTCTGTTTACGCTTGCAATGGCATTTTTTTGGATAATCTTTTTCTTCTGGAAGCAGATATACAACATAGGCTTGGGGCACAAATAGGGCCCATGCTCTGAGGTTTTGCCCAGTCATTTTGAGTTTGGTGAAATGGTAAAGGATAGCTTCCCTGGGAGCCCAGGATCTGGGTCTACGGATGGTAAAAGACAGAAATTTCCACTCTCATTCTAATTACTACTAAAGGGAGGGACTTGAGACAAAAGCACCCTTAAAAACAGTACCAAGAAATAAAAATGATGCCTACAGAAGTGTACCTGTTCCATGGTCAACACAGGCCACAGAGGTGTTCACAGACACTGGGCTCCTTCCCTGCTCCTGACCACATCTCTGAAGCACACAGATAATTTCAAGTCAGAATTTTAGAACCTCCCAATATCTTAGAGATGTCTGGCACCATTCCCTTGGACTACAGAATAAAACAGAGTAGCTCATTGTCTCAACACTAATTTAAACATGAAGTCCCCCTAAAGCTTGGATACACTGTCTTAGTTCTTTCCCTGCAGATTTTGACTAATGGAAGTCATAGTCATACCATATAAACACTATGATGGTTGGCAAGTAAGTAATCGTTGGTAAGGGAATATTTTAGCAATGTTTATAAACATTGTCTCACATTGTAGAAGAAGGTTGAGCTGAGTGTTTTAAAATATTATTTCAGACCGTTTTTTAAAGATTTATTTATTTATTTGACAGAGAGAGAGAGACAGTGAGAGAGGGAACACAAGCAGGGATAGAAAGAGAGAGAGAAACAGGGCCCCCACCAAGCAGGGAGCCTGACAAGGGGCTCAATTCCAGGACCTGAGCTGAAGGCAGACGTTTAATGACTGAGCCACCAAGGTGCCCCTATTTCCGACCTGTCTTAAAGCAGACTCTGAAAATACCAGATACTGAATCAATTTTAGAAAGATAGTTCTTTCAGTAATTTTAATAGCAGAAAAATACAATCTCTCTAATCCTAGGAATCATTGGGTATCTTACTCAGAGGTCCTCCACTGAGATAATTATCTTAATGATCATGATTGGCAGAGGTTAAAAGTCCAACAAAATCTGCTCCACTTGGCCACATAAGAAAATCCTGAGACCTGACATGTTTCCTGACCCAGAATACCAGAGATAAGAGGGAAATACTACCACGTATGGAATAACAAGGGATTTGGAGTCAGTCTGGGGATCCCACGTAGGTTTCTGACACGCAAATCCTCTGTGACTCGAATCATCTCTGAGCCCCTGTATAACCACCTAGAAAATGCGACTGATAATGTCTACATCATAGTTTGGATGTTCACGAGGGAGAATCCCACAAAGAGCCGGTGCGCTGCTCTCCAGGCAGGTGCTCAGGAAGCCATGACGGCTGTTTCAGTCCATTGCTTTTCCAGAAGAAAGAGCCCATGTTGAACCCGTATTTCTAATGGATGAATCCCAAGATGATTTTCAACCCCTAAGGAAGGAAGCGGCTATTGTGCCGTATCTCACTCAGAAAGCGTGCTGTTGCACTGGTGAGGACGATACAGTAGCGCCGTCATCACTAGGGCTGTGCAGCTTCCCATTTCCACAAGGCCATGTTGTCCCACTTGGCTCAGGGCCACCAGAAAGGGCGGCTCTGGGGAGACCACAGGCCAAGCTGCCAGGTGTGGCTGGGGCAGGCAGAACTCTGACCTAAGGCTTAACTCCGTCTAGCTAATCGCACTGCTCTTCACAGACAGAGTGGGATTGTCTGCGAGCTCGGAGGCAGGAAAGGTGGAGGATTTCCCCTGTGATTCCCTCTCTCTCCCGTAGGATATGCAGCAAAGTTACATTTAATTTTCAAACATTGAGGGACTTCCCGGTTTCTTTTCATTATGACTATGGCTCAATTCCCCTGTGGTCTAAGAATATAACCTAGTTAATTTCAGGCTTTAAACTGCGTAGACTTGCTTCATGGCCCAACATTTCATCTACTTGGGGAAATATCCTAGGACCACTTGAAAATAATGTATTCTGCACTAACTATGTAATGTTCCATATATGCCAATTACATCATATTAGTTACCAATGTTTTGTCTACTTTTCTGTCAGATATTGAGAAAGGTATATTAAAATCTTCAAGTGAGGGGCACCTGGGTGGCTCAGTGGGTTAAAGCTTCTGCCTTCGGTTCAGGTTGTGGTCTCAGGGTCCTGGGATCAAACCCCACATCGGGCTCTCTGCTTGGCAGGGAGCCTGCTTCCTCCTCTCTCTCTGCCTGCCTCTCTGCCTACTTGGCTCTCTGTCTGTCAAATAAATAAATAATGTCTTTTCTTTTTAAATCTTCAAGTGAGGGGCACCTGGGTGGCTCAGTGGGTTAAGCCTCTGCCTTCAGCTCAGGTCATGATCTCAGGGTCCTGGGATCAAGCCCCGAATTGGGTTCTCTGCACAGCAGGGGGCCTGCTTCCCCCCTCTCCCTCTCTGCCTGCCTCTCTGCCTACTTGTAATCTCTGTCTATCACATAAAGAATCTTTAAAAAAAAAAAAACTTCAAAGGATGCTACTCTAATCAACATTGCATTGGAGAATCTACCAAGTGCTATAAAGCAAGAGAAACAAAAAGAATAAGAATTGAGGGGATAATTCTGACTATTCACAGATAATATGAGGGTTTACATAGAAAATCAAATTAGTTTATAGGGGCGCCTGGGTGGCTCAGTGGGCTAAAGCCTCTGCCTTCGGCTCAGGTCATGATCCCAGGGTCCTGGGATCGAGCCCCGCATTGGGCTCTCTTCTCAGCGGGAAGCCTGCTTCCTCCTCTCCCTCTGCCTGCCTCTCTGCCTGCTTGTGATCTCTGTCCACCAAATTAAAAAAAAAAAAAAAGACAGGACCCATCCATATGCTGTCTACAAGAGACTCATTTTGTACATGAAGATACAACCAGACTGAAAGTGAGGGGATGGAGAACCAGTTCTCATGCCAACAGACCTCAAAAGAAAGCTTGGGTAGCAATTCTTATATCAGACAAATTAAATTTCAAACTAAAGTCTGTAGTAAGAGATGCAGAAGGACACTATATCATAATTAAAAGGTCTATCTAAAAAGAAGACCTAACAATTGTAAATATGGTGCCCCCAACATGGAAGCAGCCAACTACATAAACCATCTTTAACCAAAATAAAGAATCATATTGATAGTAATACATAAATATTAGGAGACCTCAACATTCTACTTTCAGCAATAGACAGATCATCTAAGCAGAAGATCAACAAAAAACCAAGAGCTTTGAATGACACATTGGACCAGATACATTTCCCAGACAATTACAAACGATTCCACCTTAAAAAAAAAAAAAAAAAAAAAAAACAGAATACTCATTCTTCTCAAATTCACATGGAGCTTTCTCCAGAACAGACCACATACTGGGTCACAAATCAGGTCTCAACTGATACCAAAAGATTGAGATGACTGCCTGCCTATTTTCAGACCACAATTGTATGTAACTGGAACTCAAACACAGGAAGAACTTAGGAAGGAACTCAAACACTTAGAAGTTAAAGAACATCCTGCTCAAGAATGATTGGGTCAACCAAGAAATTGAAGAATAACTTAAACAGCTCATAGAAACCAATAAAAATAAAAGAACATCCATTCAAAACCTATGGGATACAACAAAGGCAGTACTAAAAGGGAAATACATAGGCATCTAAGACTCTCTCAAAAAATTAGAAAAATCTCAAATGCACAAGCTAAGCTTACACCTAAAGATCCTAGCAAAAGAACAGAAAATGAGACCTAAACCAAAGAGGAGAAGAGAAATAATAAAGATCAGCACAGAAATCAATGAAACAGAAACCTGAAAAACAGTAAAAGAGATCAATGAAACTAGAAGCCGGTTCTTTGAAAGAATTGGTAAGATCAATAAACCTCTGGCCAGACTTATTCAAAAGAAAAAAGGAAGGACCCAAATCAATAAAATCATAAATGAAATGGAAGAGATCATGACTAACACCAAGGAAATAGAAACAATTACACGGAATTATCACCAGCAACTATATGACAACAAATTAAGCAATCGGGAAGAAATGGATACATTCCTAGAAACTTACAAGCTACCAAGACTGAAACAGGAAGATATAGATCATCTGACTAGACAAATAATGAGCATGGAAATTGAAACAGTAATCAAAAGCCTCCCCAAAAACAAGAGGTTAGGGCCAGATGACTTCCCAGGGGAATTCTACCAAACATTTAAAGACAAAATAATATCTATTCTACTGAAGCTGTTTCAAAAAATAGAAATAGAAGGAAAAATTCCAAACCCATCCTATGAGACCAGAATTACCCTGATCCCAAAACCAGGCAACCCATCCAAAAGAAGAATTTCATACCAAGATCCCCAATGAACACGGATGCCAAAATACTTGACAAGATCCTAGCCAATAGGATCCAACAGTCCATTAAAAGAATGATTCACCAGGACCAGTGAGATTTATGCCTGGGTTGCAAGGATGGTTCAAAATCTGCAAATCTATCAATGTGATAGAGCATATTAACAAAAGAAGAAACAAGAACCATATGACCTTCTCTACTGATGCAGAGAAAACATTTGGCAAAATACAGCATGGTTTCTTGATGAAAACTCTTCAATGTGTAGAGATAGAGGAAACATACCTCAATATAATAAAAGTCATTATGAAAACTCCATGGAAAATATCATTCTCAATGGGGATAAAATGAGAGCTTTTTCCTTAAGGTCAGGAACACAACAGGGATGCCACTCTCACCACTATTGTTCAACACAGTACTAGAAGTCCTAGCCTCAGCAATCAGACAACAAAAAGAAATAAAAGGCATTTAACTTGGCAAAGAAGTTCTCTCCTCACAGAAAACATGATATTTTACACAACAGACTCCACCTCCAAATGACTAGAACTCATACAGCAATTCAACAACATGGCAGGATACAAAATCAAGGCACAGAAATCACTAGCATTTCTACACACTAACAATAAGACTGAAGAAAGAGAAATTAAGGAGTTGATTCCATTTATCATAGCACCAAAACCTGTAAGATACCTTGGAATAAACCTAACCAAAGAGGGAAAGGATCTCTACTCTAGGAACTACAGAACACTTAAGACAGAAATGGAGGGGAAGATACACGAGATGGAAAAGCATTCCATGCTCATGGATTGGAAGAATAAACATTGTGAAAACGTCTATGATGCCCAGAGCAATCTACATTTGCAATGCCATCCCTATCAAAATACCACTGACTTTTTCATGGAGCTGGAACAAACAATCCTAAAATTGATATGGAACCAGAAAAGACCCCAAATCGCTGGGAGAATGTTGAAAAAGAAAACCAAATCTGGGGGCAACACATTCCCACCCTCAAACTCCATTACAAAGGTGTGATCATCAAGACATATGGTACTGGCACAAAAACAGACACATAGACCAATGGAACAGAATAGAGAACACAGAAATGGATCCTCAACTCTATGGTCAGCTAATCTTCAGCAAGGCAGGAAAGAATAGTCAATGGAAAAAAGACAATCTTTTCAATAATTGGTACTGGGAACATTGGACAGCCACATGCAGAAGAATGACACTGGACCATTCTCTGACTCCATACACAAAGATAACTCAAAATGGATGAAAGACCCTGCAATTTCACTACTGGGTATTTACCCGCCAAGATACAGATGTAGTGAAAAGAAGGGCCATCTGTAACCCCAATGTACATAGCAGCAATGGCCACAGTCGCAAAACTGTGGAAAGAACCAAAATGTCCTTCAACAGATGAATGGATAAGAAGATATGGTCCATATGTACAATGGAGTATATGCCTCCATCAGAAAGGATGAATACCCGACTTTTGAATCAACATGGATGGGAATGGAGGAGATCATGCTGAGTGAAATAAGCCAAGCAGAGAAAGTCAATTATCATATGGTTTCACATACCTGTGGAGCATAAGGAATAACATGGAGGACATTAGGAGAAAGAGAGGAGAAGGGAGTTGGGGGAAATTGGAGGGAGAGATAAACCATGACAGACTGTGGGCTCTGAGAAATAAAGTGAGGGTTTTGGAGGGGAGGGTGTGGGGGTTGGGTGAGTCTGGTGGTGGGTATTAAGACGGCATGTATTGCACGGAGCACTGGGCGTGATGCATAAACCATGAATCTTGGAACACTGAAAAAATAAAATAATGTTTAAAAAAATGTATGAAAGACCTCAATGTGAGACAGGAATCCATCAAAATCCTAGAGGAGAGCACAGGAAGCAACCTCTTCCACCTTGGCCACAGCAAATTCTTGCAAGACACATCTCTGGCAAGGGAAACAAAAGCAAAAATGAACTTTTGGGTCTTTATCAGGATCAAAAGCTTCTGCACAACCAAGCAGTCAACCACACCAAGAGGCAACTCACAGAATCAGAGAAGATATTTGCAAATGACATTACAGATAAAGGGCTGGTATCCAAGATCTATAAAGAACTTCTCAAACACAACACCCAGAAAACAAATAATCCGCTCAAGAAAGGGGCAGAAGACATGAACAAACACTTCTCCAAAGAAGACATACACAAGGCCAACAGACACATGAAAAATGCTCCACATCACTTGCACTCAGGGAAACACTTGTCATGGAAACACATATCAAAACCACAGTAAGATGCCACCTTACACCAGTTAGAATGGCCGAAACTGACAAGACAGAAAACAACTAATATTGGAGAGGATGTGGATAAAAGGGAAAGAATCCTCTTACACTGTTGGTGGGAATGCAAGCTGGTACCTCCACTCTGGAAAACAGTATGGAGTTTCCTCAAGACATTAAAAATAGAGCTACCCTACAACCCAACAATCACACTCCTGGGTATTTACCCCAAAGATACAGATAGGGGCGAAAAGAAGGGGCACATGCACCCCAATGTTCATAGCAACAATGTACACAATAGCCAAACTGCAGAAGGAGCCGAGATGTCCTCAACGGATGAAGGGATAAAGAAGATGTGGTCCATACACATGATGGAACATTCCTCAGCCATCAGAAAGGATGAACCCCCACCATCTGCATCAACATGGTTGGAACTGGAGGGGATTATGCTGAGTGAAATAAGTCAAGCATATGGTTTCAGTCATATGTGGAACACGAGGAATAGTGAGGAGGACCTTGCCAGACCTCAAGCCCCTCCCACAGACGAGAACTGTCTCCCCCGTTTTCATACTGACCCCGAGAGTCACTGAGGTCATGCAGCTGCTCAAGGTCCCTCGTCCCCAGAACAATACCCTACACCACTCTGCTAGGAGAACAGGGGCTGGGGAGGAAGCCGGGGCTGCCTCTGGCCTCCGTGCAGCCAGGGACACACCACCCTCCAGGGCCTTTCCCTCCAGAATGTTCCTCCGCTTGCCCTGGGGGACTCCTCTGGACCAATCCGCACAGGTGCTCATTATGGGAGTGGGACAGGGGTTCCCCAGGGCCTCATTCTCTCTTCTCAACAGCACGGAGAATCGCTTCCCCTGACTCCTCTCCAGTGAGCGGCTCACCCACATCCCCGCTGCACGGCTCCGGAGCCTTCAGAATCCGGAAGGCGGTTTCCACGGCCAGCTGCAGCCACCGGTGACCTGTGACCGGCCCAAGACACCGGTCCTTGCCTGGTCTCACCCTGGTGCCGGCTCTCTGGGAACAGACACCGCCACTCTGCCGGAATCTCGGTGCTTCTCCAGACCGGGCCGGCTTCTCTGCTGAAGACCTTGTGTTCACTCCTCGGCTGACAAGCAAGGGCTCGCCTCCCCGAGTCCTGTTCCTGAAGGAAGGACCTGGCTCTGACCTCAGGCACCCAGTCTCGAGATCAACAGTCATGCCATTTGCTCTTTCATCCCCACCACGGCCATCTCCAACTCTGAGGATCCGGAGCGGACGCAACAGACCGACTGATCATCTGGAAAGAAGCGGCGGAACATCAGTGCCCGAGACCCGGACATGAAGGTAGGAAGATGGTCTTGTAGGTGACGTGCACGTTCTAGAATACCGAATGAGGTTTGGGGACACATCCTGGAATATTCTGATGACAGATTTGTCTTCTGGAAGCCTCAGGGTGCGATGAGGGAACACGTATGTGCACATATGTGTCTGAGTATTCGGGAATGTGTGTGTCCACGGGGTACTGGTGTTGGTTGTGTGATTTTACTGTTCTGCGCCTGGTTTCGGGGTTTGGTGTGTCTGGAGGGGAACTGTTCAGGGCCTGGATGGCTGAACGGGTGTGTGTCTACGTGATCCCAGACTTAGAAAACTGGACTCTCTAGAACAACGTCTCTTGCACCTTTGGGCCACAAGCCTGAATGCCAGCTCTCGCCTATATTCCTCTCCCCGAGGCCTCCGTGCTCTGCAGCAAGCTCGGGGTTCGCAGGTCCTCCATCCTCCGCAGCCTCTGGCAGGGTAGAGCCCGGCTTAAACATATGTGCACAGATGTAAAACAAGGCTCTTGGAATTAGGGAGCTTTGGGTGAAATCCTGACAAGCATTTACAAACAGTGTGGCCCAGGCAAGCTGTTTAACCTCAGCCGCCCGCCTACCTTCCTCTTAGGACAGGAGTATTGCCTCACTTGCAGGTGAGTAAAGACCAGAGTTCGTCAATAAAAAGACCTGAACTCACAGCCGGCTCTGGCCCTGACCGGTGTGGGAGCGCAAACAGACCTCTCCTGACTCGCAGGTGCAGATGGGAAGAGCGAGCACTTACTAGACGCCCACTCGGTCCCGGGCCTGTTCTGAGAGCTCTCCGTGCTTCACCCCCCCACCCAGTCCACTTTCAAGGGAGGACACGGAGCCACAGGCAGGTGAAGCCACGTGCCCAGGGTCGTTCCGCTGGGCGATGGCAGAGCAGAGACTGGAGCTCGGGCGGTCTGACGCCCCCGCCCTTGCTCTGACTCACACCAGGAACACCTGTTCCGTCTCCTGAGCATAAAAGGATCCCAATAAGCACGACGTGCTCTGGGGGAAAGAGATTTCCCTGAAACATTTTAAAGAAAATTAGGGCCTCGCGATTTTTAAACTCAGAATAGTGACTACAAAGTTTATCTATCTCCGCACACCTGCCAGGAAGTGTGCAGGAGCGAGATTTCGCTGTAACATTTAGGCATCGCATCTACCGTATGGTTTCTGTACCATTAGGAAATGCGACTCAGTGTCACTCTGCAGGGTTAAAGCCTTCTGTGTTGGGTCCCCTTCTCATTCAAGGACAATTTTTTTTTTTTGCCAATGAGAGCCAGCCTATAAGACAGGAGCCCTGGAGACCCTCTAGGTCAGACTCCTCCTCTTACACGTGGACCAGGAAGGCAAAGGGAAGTGCAGTGACTTCCCCACATCAAATAATCCAGCTGCCCCAAGGCAATTACGCTGGTGGGACCCAGGGCGTCTAGGTTCGTGTCTAGCTTCGTGTTCTGCCGGAGGACTCTGGGTTTCAAGGCCCCCAGATCATGACCACCACACAGGGAGAAGCCAGAGAGGCATGGATGACGGTGACAGCCTAGAACACAGACTCCCCACAGAGCAGCACTCAGTAGTCAGCCGCTAATGGTTGTATTCTCAGAAGTAGAATCCCTGAAACAAAGAAGGCCATAGACCGTTCTCATCTCCTAAGTAACAGCTCTACCCAGCCTAGGGCATGCGCTTACTCACAGGCACTACACACTTTGGAAGGAGGCTCGGAGGCTGGGGGGGACTCTGTCTTCCAGTATCTGAAGGACTAGTCTATGGGCGGGAGATCAGATTCCTGCTTGGCCGGAGGAGTGCAGTTAGAAGGCCGCCAGGAGCAGAAAAAGCACAGATTTGGAAAGGAGACAAGCCCGACTACAAGCCCCACGGGGCCACTCACTAGCTGTGACCTTGGCCAGTCTTCCCTCTCCCGGTCTAAGTCTGCTCTTCCAACAAGTGGAAATTCCTTCTCCCCGACAGAGTCTGCTAAATAATTCATCAGCCAAGCTGTACTGAGGTAGGGCTAGGACTCCCGTCTGTATTGAGAGCGACTCCGCTCCCTCCCAACCGATCCCCCGCCCCGCGGGCCCCTCGCTCCCAGCCAGCTCCCCGATGGCCAGGCCCCCGGGCAGCCAGGCTCTCTTTAGCTCCCTGGGGGTAAACTCACCCTCGCTCAGCCTCCTTCCAAACACTCTGGGAGTTTCCTCCCGCAGGCCAACCACAGCACCGGGGAGCGCTTCCTCCTGCTGGGTTTCTCCGACTGGCCCGCGCTGCAGCCCGGCCTCTTCGTGCTCGTCCTGCTCTGCTACCTCCTGACGCTGGCGGGCAACTCGACCCTCGTGCTGCTGGCCGTGCGCGACCCGCGCCTGCACACACCCATGTACTACTTCCTGGGCCACCTGGCGCTGGTGGACGCGGGCTTCACCACGAGCGTGGCGCCCGCGCTGCTGGCCAGCCTGTGCGGCGCGGAGCTGTGGCTGCCCCGCGCGGGCTGCCTGGCCCAGCTGTGCACGTCGCTGGCGCTGGGCTCCGTCGAGTGCCTGCTGCTGGCGGTGATGGCGCTGGACCGCGCGGCCGCCGTCGTGCACCCGCTGCGCCACGCCGAGCTCGCCTCCCCGCGCCGGTGCCGCGCGCTGGCCTGCGCCTCCTGGCTGGGCGGCCTGGCCAACTCCGCCGCGCAGAGCGCGCTCCTGGCCGCACGGCCGCTGTGCGCGCCCCGCCGGCTGGACCACTTCATCTGCGAGCTCCCCGCGCTGCTGCAGCTGGCCTGTGGCGGTGACCGCGACGCCACCGAGCGCCGGATGTTCGCTGCGCGCGTGGTCATCCTGCTGCTGCCGTCCGCCGTCATCCTGGCCTCGTACGGCGCCGTGGCCCGCGCCATCTGCGGCATGCGGTCCCGGGGCGGCCGCAGCAAAGCGCTGGGCACGTGCGGGTCCCACCTGACCGCCGTCTGCCTCTTCTACGGCTCGGCCATCTACACCTACCTACAGCCCACGCGCCGCTACGACCAGGGCCGGGGCAAGTTCGTTTCGCTCTTCTACACCGTGGTCACCCCGGCCCTCAACCCGCTCATCTACACCCTCAGGAACAAGGAAGTGAAGGGGGCAGCCAGGAAGCTCCTGCGCAGTGTGGGGAGAGGGCAGGCTGGACGGTGAGTGCGGGGCGGGGGCGGGAGGAAGGGGTGAGCCCCGGGCCACGGATGGGAATGTCCATTGGGAAGGCAGCGAGCCCTCGGCCTGTCCGTTTCCCTGTGAGAATCGGCAAGATGTGTCCTCAGGGAGTCTGAGGTCCGTGGGGAGAACCCATTCTCCGCCCCCCCCCCCCAAATGTTCCTCTGCTTCAGGGCAAATCCCGCTATGCTGCATATACAGGTTCAGGGAGGGGAAGTGGCCTTCTGGCTCTCTCTTAAGCTCATGAAGAGAGAAGGCATGATTTCGAGAGGACCTTCCCCGTCCTCAGAGGTCCAGTGACAATGCCCGGAGAGTCCACACGCTGGTAACATCCTGTACGGCAGGACAACTAACGTTCCCTCTCCCCCAGTCTGATGGCGCACACCGTGAAGACCCCACAGTGTCTGACCTCAGGAGTCCCCCAAGTTGACAGAGCAATCCCAGACTCTACCCTGCCAGAGACCCATCCAAAACAAGGAGCCGCAGTTGCTCGTCCAGGGAAATCAGTCCAACCTAATGCCCACCTAACCGGGTCACTAGTGCCACCAAGAGCACTGGAGCCCAAAGCAGAACAAGGAATTCCCCTAAGTAGGGGTGGTGCTGCTGGGATTCAGCTGGGATCTCTTCTGCACAAGGTGGTTCTTGAGCAAGTTTAGAGAGCAGAAGGGACAAGGCATGTCTAAGATGGTGCGAAAAATGTGTTCTTGACGAGTCATGAGACACAGAGGGACAGTGACAAAGGAGTGAGTGAGGAAGATACAGGAAGATCCACATTCCCGAGGGAGGAGCAGACACAGAGGTGGGGGGTGCAGGAGGGAGCCAGGAAAAGGCTCTGTCAGCCAGGAACTGGGCACAGCCTCGGGAGTCATCCAGAGACCAACTGAGAGCCCCCACCTGAAAGATGCCCCCACCCCAGAGAAGACCTGCCAGACCCAAACGCAGGCAGGACAGAGACGGCTCCACGACCACACCTCCCCCAGGGACCCCCCCCCCCCCCCGAGAACAAAATCTCTGAGTCCCCAGGGGAGGTGTCTTCCCACGCGCACCATCATCTCCAGAAATAAGAACAGCTGAACTCAGAGTGGGGCGTAGAGCGTAAGATGGCGCACCGTGCCGGGGATCATTTCCTGCCAAACAACGTTAAATAAGGACAGAGAAGACAGTTTAGTTGAATTTCTAAATTGTTTATTACTTAGATTGTAATCATACCAGAGGAATTATCACACTTCAATCTAAATCCTTTCACTGTTCTCTACAAGCAGAAATTCAATTTAATTCAACATATTGAGTGATATTACAGATGAAATATGCCGGTGGGAACACAGGAGTTAGGGGAACATGGATCCCAACGTGGAACTTACTATCCTGTCAGACGGAAGAAAGAGGAATTTTTCTAAAAATCAGAGGGACGAGGGAAAGGATTGAATTCCAAGCTGGCTTTGATGCTGTCTCTACTGTGCCTTAAAATATTATTTTCTGTTTTCAGTAATACACACAAGCAGACAGCTAATCAACTGTGTTCGATCAAAAAATCATGGAGTTAGAAACTTTTCTGCAGTCTTCCTTCCCACTTCACCCCTAACTTTCCATCTTTCTCTTTCTTGTTAATTTGGGGAAATCATCAAAGGATGTGGGGGGAGTGAGAGCTATCAGCAGGCTCACCCCCCAATGCAGTAGTCTGCCAGCCAGAGTGAAGCGCCCCGTCTGATGCCGTAATCCGCCATGGTCTTCCCGTCTTCCAGCCTCTTGCCGTTGCAAGTCACAATCTGTTGCTCAGGCGCGATCGCGGTCTTGGTCTCGATCATCTGTTTCACCTGGGCCACTGAGCTGGACCTTCGCACCTGGAGGAGGTGCCTCTGCCCCCCATCACATGACTGCACCAGAGTCACGGGCAGCTCCTCATCACTGGGCATCACCACCTTCAGAGTGAGGTGGATGGTCGTCTCCTTGTCAATGCCGTAAGACGACAGCCTCCTCTGGGGCTTCAGCATCTTGGAGCCCAGCAACAGGACCTGGTCCTGCACAGGAATCTTGGTCTTAGCCCGGACGTGTTCTTTGATCTTCCTCACTGTGTCATCCGAGTTAGCAGCGAAGGTCATTGATGTCCTTCCCTCAGAAGAGACCGTCACCTGGACAAGGAAGGCCAAGAGACCGCAAATCAAGGTGCCTGGAACGTCTGCCACCTTGACACCACTGTCCCCTCCTTGCCCGGCCCCGCCCTCCCTGCCTGCCTGGTCCTCCAGCTCCTATACAACAGGCTCTGTCCCTCCCTTTTGTGGAACTTCTCTTTGGGAATCTCAAGCTTTTAACGCAGGAAAATCATCGTTTTCCTTTACAGCCATGCCTCTCATTTATCCCAGCATCGTCCGTGACTTTCCACATTTCGCATGCCTCCGATCCAGATAGAGGTTGTCAAATGCCAAAAACTAAATCCAATTACAGAGCACGCACAGTTATGTACTGGACGCTAAAAACAGCTCCCAAAGAGAATTATCGGCTCGTCAGCTCATGGGACGCTCATCACTGCCCTCCAAGACTACTTCAGAAGGAAACCCTGGACAGGACACATACTCTCCGTACTCCGGGTTTCTTTCTTACTGTCCTGTGGCCGTGTAATGACTCACACGTTATGGTGACACTGTGTTCAGTGTGACTTGTTCCCCTGGACTTCCTGCGTGTTTCTATCTACCTATTGCAGAATATGGTCTCCTGCAGCTAAACCAGGGCCTCACTCACAGAAGGTAGGGCCAGATCGAGGTCTTCCTTCCATAGTCTGAAGCTGGCCAGTGCACCCTGTGTTGTCGCTGGAAGCCTGGCAGGGCCTCCGTCCTGCTCTATTCAAAACTATCTTTGCAGTCACAGACATTTCCTCACAGGACCAACGCCCCTCTGTGCTAAGCAGCCCCCCGATGCCAGCCCACATGTACTGCACGCGCTCCTCAAAGGCTCACGGATCTGGTCATTAACACCTTAGAGTGAAGGAGTTTTGTGTACCTCTCTTTTGGGAGAAGGTGTTGAAGAGCCCAGGGACCCTAATCAAAAGGAGGAGAAAAGGCCCCAGAAAATATTTCCATAGGTTCAGATCCAGCCCTGTGGTCCCAAAGCCCACTCCCTCTTCCCACCATCCTCCCCTAACAGGGCCCAGTCGGGCCTGACACAGAAGAGCCCTGAGGAGCCAAACGAGGCGCTTCTCTTCCCAGAACCTTCCTTCAGCTTCTATAGCGATCAGAGCCTGTCTCAGCCCCTGCAGGACGCCTTCCCAATCACTCTGCCCCCACCTCCCCGAGCTCTGTCCCTCGTGGACTCCTGAAATCACTCCCCAACCCTTGGCGGTGCTTCCCTCTCCGCATCCCCACTTCTCAACCCCGGCTTACATGGAGGCAGGAAGTACCAGACGCCATGTCCACAGCCAACAGAGCAGACTCAGGAGGCTGAGGAATAGGACTGGCGCCCAGCTTATGTACGAGCTGAGCTGGAAATCCCCTGCCTGAGCCACTGTGCCCACGCCCTTTGTTCTCCCACGATGTCATGTATTTTCTTTCACTTTCGCTTGGACAGAGTCATACACACAGAGAATACTCTCTGATCAAAACATTCCTCCCATCCATTCTACCCGCCCTCCTCTTCCAAACATAGGATGGTCCTTCTCTCTGGAGAACGTCCCCACTTAACAACTCACCACTCCCAGTCATGACTTATGACTGCCCAGCCTACAGCCTCACCCACTTCAAGACCTTTACTACTTGATGGTCCTCTCCTGCTGCTTTTGAGAACCTGCCCCATGCATCACTCAGGGGCCTTGTTGAGAGCAAGGGTGCCCAGGGGAGGATGTAGAGTCCAGGAGAAACGATCTGACCATGAGCAGCCTGTTCACACCAGCCAGGCAGAGTGGGAGGCCCAGGAGAGGATGTAGAGTCCGTGAGGAGTGAAGAGGCCGTGATCACCTGTTCACACCAGCTGGGAAGAGTGGGCAGCCAAGGAGAAGACACAGGGGTCCATGGGGGTGATGAGACCGTGATCAGCTGGTTCACACCAGCCAGGCAGAGTGGGAGGCCAAGGAGAAGACATAGGAGTCCATGAGAGTTGATAAGACCGTGATCACCCTGTTCAAGCCAGCTGGGGAGAGTGGGAGGCCCAGGAGAAGACGTACAGTCTGTGAGGAGTCATGAGACCATGATTAGCCCGTTCACATCAGCCGGGCAGAGTGTGAGGCTCAGGAGAGGAGGTGGGAGTACATGAGGAGTGATGAGACCGTGACCAGACTGTTCACACCAGTTGGGCAGAGTGGGAGGCATGCCTCCAGATCACACAGGATACACAGCCTACTCTGAGAGGAGACAGGAGTTTCATTCCCGGGGTGCCACTTGCTCCCTTAACTTGGGCAAGTCTGTTCACCACCTGAGATGTTTGTTTTCCAGTGAACGTGGATTCAGAATTCAGAACACAGTTTGTAAAACGGACCTTACATCCCTGGGTCTTGAGCTCTCTAGCACACTTCCATTCCTGTCCCAGAACTGGCAGCCCAGATCTAGTACTTAGAACAATCCCGGCCCAACAGTCAGGGCCAAGCCCACCTCCCATGAAGCAGAATACGCATCGGCTCTCACACTGCGGTGACTCTGTTTCCCCGCCTTTACTGCTGGACACTCCCTACTCCCTGTGCTCTGTGACCTCACACACACCCATGCTGCTCCTTCCTCCCTGGCTCTGGAGGTTTGGATCAGACAAGAAGGGAGGGCACAGGCCGTGTGCCCTCAGAGAATTTATTTGCTACTCTGATCCTCCTAACATTCCAGAGGAATCCCTGTCCTCCCCCAAACTCCCAGGACAGCGCCACAAAACACATTCTCCAAGAAAGCCTTTATGAAAGGAACTCCCAATTTTTTCAAAGTAAAAAAATCCCATAAAAATGACACTGTCATCTTCTTTGCTGTGTCCTTAGCGGCCATTTACTGTATCTTCAGCACCGGTAGATGTCAAATGATCCCATTTTACTGCTGGACTTTCCATCCTGGAGAACGTGGGTTTCTAGAAGTGCCTATGTAGAGTAATGGGATCCAAGAACCAGTCCAGGCTTTCAAAAAACTCAACATAAATCAGGTTCTCCTATTTGAAGCTCTCATCAGATGCCCATAAACTTGGAAAATTTGTATTTGAGTGTACCTTGGGATAAACACCCCTTCAAACACATAGGATGAGTAGGCAGGGAGAAGAGTGTCTGATGCACCAGACAGGAAACCGCGGCCCTGCCAGTCTCCCTTCAAGGCCTCTCCAGGCTCCTACCATCCGCTCTGTGCAGAAACCAAGACTGTGATCTTGGATCTGCAGCTGGCGCCTCCCACCACGCATGCAGCGTCCAATGGGATCTGCGGATTCTGAAACATCACCAGTAACCGAGCAGAAAAGGTCAGAGCGGGTGGACGGAGGCAGGGAGCAGGTCCACAGCAGGAAGAGAGGGGAAGCTCACGAGCCCAGGCTCCTCACTCCCACATTTCACCTGCGCCCGTCACCTTCTTGGACCTTTGCCTCCTTCCTGGAAAGGGAAGCCGAGAGGAGGCATCTAGAGCTGCTTAGCATGAAGTCATTCTGCTCCTCCTCCCCCTTCTAGTCTTCCTGCCTGGGCAGCCTACACCATCATGGGGCATTGATCTCCTTTCTCAGGCAAGCAGGGAACCTCGAGAGAAGCTCCTGCCCGGAGAGCCCAGGAACCACGTTTCTCAGGATGGTGTCTGTCAGAGCTGTACCCGCAGCCCAGATCCGAGCGGCAGATCTGCAGTCTAGCAGCTTCTGTGCACGGTTCCGAGTTCCCGGCCACCAGGTCAGAGAGCACGTATCTCCTTCCAGTTCTACCCGGTGTCAGGGATTTACACAGATACAAGATGTAAGCTGTGCCTCCTCCGGGAAGCCTTCCCTAGCTCCTGTCCCAGTCTGGGTCATGTGCGATCCTCTGTCCAATTGTTCACCCTCCCCAAGCCCCTCAGAGCAAGTGTCTCCAGCAGGAAGATCATCTGCTTATTTGTCTATTCGCCCTGATGAAACACTGGAGACCTGGGGTGACACTATCCGGGATAGTGTCTTTTTTTTTTTATATTCTTTTTTTTAAGATTTTATTTATTTATTTGACAGAGAGAGATCACAAGTAGATAGAGAGGCAGGCAGTGAGAGAGAGGGGAAAAAACAGGCTCCCCGCCGAGCAGAGAGGACCCTGGGATCATGACCTGAGCCAAAGGCAAAGGCTTAACCCACTGAGCCACCCAAGCGCTCCTCCATGATTGTGTCTTGACTAACTTGGATCTCTAGCACTTCCCAGGCATACTGTCTGGTACACTAAATACTTAGCATTTACCAAATGCTTGAATGAACCTTAAAAAAAAAATGAGTATGTAAGTAAATTAAAAAATTGTAAAATAACATTTAACGAGTACTTGCTAGAATTCAGGAGCTGCACAAGGTGTTCGTAAATGGCCCCTGATGCACTGTTCTAGCTTTCTAATGAGGTACGTATCCATTTCCCCACTGCGCAGCACGCAGTGAGCTCACCCACAATCACATCGGGAGGAGCAGGTGAGCAAGTCTTCAGGTGCGTATCTCGACGGCTGTCCTTCTGCTCATCTCCTCCCAGTGGAAAGGAAGGGGGGCTTGACATGCACACCTTTGTGTTACAGGGAGGGCACACATCAGGGAAGGGGTACAGACAGACCAAGGAAAGCAGAGCCTTCGAGGAGCCTTGTGAGGAATGAGCAAGGAGAGTCTGGGCCCATATGCGGGTAGGAGCCTCCCTGGTGGGGGGACCTGCCTAGACCACAGGGCAGCCACGGGCAAAGAGCCTGTGAGTGCAGCAGGCAGAGGCTGGGGGAGGATGGCAGCCCGCCCAGGACTGGGAGGGTTAACGGTGCCACTGTGACACTCAGCCACAGGATCTCCAGCAGGGAGCTACCTCAAGGGCCAGCCTCAGATGCTCCCACGAGTCACTGATTCAGGGGATTCCCTACCCAGCCAGATCTGGATTCTGAGAAACACTGTCCCTTCAAGGAATCAGAATAACAAGCCTAGACATTGACCTCTCTCTTTTCCCTCCTCCCTTCCCTGTGCAGATCCTTTCCACGCCAAGGGGCGCGGCAAGGGCTGTCCCCCGCTGAGTCACAGCTAGGACTTCTCCCCAGGACCTGACCTCCACCCTGCTTCCTAGCACACTGTCAGTCCGGCTTTTTTCCTCTGTGTCACAGTAATGTTTTCAGAGGTGGAAGGATCACTTTCCATCTGCCCTTCGACAAATTCAGAAAACTAGCCAAGGTAAAGGTCATGAAGACCTCACCAGGTCATAAAACAAAGGTCTCAGATACACTCAGACCTCCCCGTGTGACTCCCTCGCTGATGCGCAGTCTTGGGAAGCTCATTGCCTTGCTGAATCCTTCCTGGAGAAGGAAACAGGCTCTGCCTTCTGCACTCACAGGCTCTTTGCTCCTGTCTCTTTAATGGTCCCCAGGAAGGTGCTTGTTAAACTGCTTTGACATCTAGAATATTGCTTCAGAAATGTAAACCAAATTCGCTCAGAAACCTACTGTGACTTTTCCTTTATTGATGATTGGGAGAAAATATTCATCCACTCTCAAAGGTCAATTTGGAAATACTTATAAATATAAGTCTTTATTTGTGGATATTTCCATTATGTTCCATTGCTCTATTTGTCTATCCTTACATCACTACGACACTGTTTTTGTCTTTCAAGGTCATAATAAGCTTTGAAATCAGAGTATATAATTTCTTTTTTTTTTAAACAAATCTGTTTTAGCTATTCTCAATCCCTTGTATTCCCATATATATAAGTTTTAAGATTAGCTTGTCAATTTCTAAAAACAAAAAAAAACCCTACTTTTTAAATAGGTATTTTACCTATAGAGAAATTTGAGGAGAATACCCATTCTTTTAAAATACCCAATTTTAAATTTTCTTCTAGAGTTCTTAGAGTTTAGCAGTTAGGTCTGAGATCCCTTTTGAGTGTATAATGTGAGATAAGGAGGTCCAGATGAAAATACTTTTGGATGTTGGTATGTGTTGATCTCTGATTGTAACGGGACAATTTTTTAAAAGACTGTCTTTTCAAGGCAAGGCAAGATGGCAAAAAAGTAGGGGACCTAATTAAATCTGGTTCCTTGAATCTAGCTGAATATCTATCAAAGTGTTATGAATGCCCATGAATTCAGCCTAAGATATAAGTAAATATATCTGGATCTCCACAACTAGAACAGTGACTGCTTTTTACAAGGTAGGACGTGCAGAGTCCTGAATCTGCGAGGAGTCACCAGAAGATCAACGGAGCGGGGAGGGAGCCTCCATAAGCTGGCTCCTGGAAAGTGACAGAACATCGGAAGCACAAAATCAGAACCCTTAGAAGACTGTTCCAATGAGAGACATCCCTCTCTGAAAGGGGCTCAGGGGATGAAAAGGGCAGAATTCTAGGTGAGGCATTGTGGTTTCAGGATCCCAGGAAACACAGACGGAATAGGGGTGCCTGAGCCGGTAGAGTTGCCAAGCAGTGGAGCAGGGAAACTGGTTACGGTCACCAAGCCCAAGAGGGACTCTCAGCTTGGCTCACCATAAACTGTGAGCCGGACCAGTCGGGTGACCACTCTTCCCCTGAGCACCCTGAAAAGGACTAGAACTTGCAGGCCATTTACCATCCCCTGGGAGGGGTCAAAGAGCTGTGCCCATGAGCGACAACAGCTCTCAGGGTGGCGGTGGCCCTGGAAAGGACAGTAGGACTGCTCCCAGCTGTGACCCAGGAGCAGCAGAGCAGGGTGTATGCGTGAGCTGGCAATAGCTAGCAGACCCAAGTACACAAAGGGCAGTGGCACTCTCGGGTCCCAGGGACTCCCCCCAGGGGACTGTAGTGGGCATGCGCCACAAGAGTCTATGAAGTTTGGCACCCACAAAAGGAACTCTTTGTCCCAGAGGGCTGACTGGAGAGGGGGGCGACAATCTTTCAGTTCTAGGCCAGAAATCGGGGCACAGCCCTTGTTGCTCTGACCCTCTGATGTGGTACAGAAAGCCTCCAGGGAACAAAAACCACACAGAGAACCAGCTTACACTGAGCCCAGCCTCTTGACAAGGGGCGGGGCAAATCCATGGATGCAAAGACCCCTGAGAAGCAGCACAGCATATCCCCCCCCAGAAGACAGGCTGGAAGAACAGGTGGACTAGGACTTCATGGATCCACAAGACTGTACACCTCCAGCACCGAGGGAAACTAGTACACTGAGCTCCAGGTGTTTTCTCACAACGCATTCAACTTTCAGTCTAAAGGTTTCCATTTCTTTTTTTTTTTTTTTAGCTTTTTCAAGTAGATACTTATTTTACCAACTTATGTTTTTAAGTCATGTTTAACTTTTACATCTACATTTTATAGGTATATGCTTCATTTTAGTTCTTTGTTCCCTCCATTCAATTATATAATATATGTATTCTTTGTGTTATTTGCACTCTGGGGAGGTGGTGTCTTCTAACACAGAGACCAAAATTCAATCAGGAACAAGTGGGTCACCCTGCTTTGTCCACCCTGGGAGATTATAATCTCCGCCACCTTTTTTTAGGTTTTGTTTCATTTTGCTACTGTTTGCTTTTCTGTTGCGGCTTCAGACTTTTCTAGGGTATATTTTACTAAGGTCATGGTTGATAAATTGGACTCTGCTCATTCGCTCACCCATCCTTCTCTGGGCAAAATGACCAGAAGGTGGAATTCACAACAAAAGAAAGAATTAGAGGCAATGTTCCCTGATACAGAGCTAATCATTGTGAATATAGGTAAGATACCAGAGATGGAATTAAGGGTACAATTATAAAGGTAATAGACAGGCTTGAGAAATGCATAAATGACAGTACAGAATCTCTAAGGGTAGAAATGAGATTGAATCATGTTGAAATTTAAAATAATATGAATGAGATGCAGTCTAAATCAGATGCTCTAACAGCTAGGGTCAATGACACAGAAGAGAGAACAAGTGATCTAGAGGACAGGCTGACTGGAAGGAAGAAAGAGGAGGAAAAGAGTGAAAGACAGCCAATAGCCCATAAAGAAAGGCTTCCAGAATTTAACGATACCTTGTAATGAACCAATGTCAGAATTACTGGGATCCCAGAGTAAGTGTAGAGATAGAGAGGGCTAGAAGGTACATTGGAGCCAAGCATGGCTGAGAATTTCCATAATCTGGGGAAGGAAGCAAGCATTCATGTCCAAGTAGCAGAGAAGACCCCTCCCAAAATCAATAAAAATAGATCAACACCCTGACATGTAATAGTAAAGCTTGGAAATATTAGAGAAAAATAAGTTATCCTGAGAACAACTAGGGATAGGAGGTTTCTTACATACGGAGAGAGGAACACCAGAATATTATCACGCCTGTCCACAGAAACCAGGCAAGCCAGAAAGGGCTGGCAAGACATATTCAGGGTACTGGATGAAAAAAACGTGCAGCCAAGAATACATTAGCCAGCAAGGTTCCCATTCAGAATGGAGGAGAGATAAAGAGCTTCCAGAACAGACAAAAACCAAACAAACATGGGACCACCAAGCCAGCCCTACAAGAAATATTAAGGGGGATTCTGCAAGTGAAGAAAGATCCCAAGAGTCACAGAAACCAGAATGAAACAGATAATCTACAGAAACAATGACTTTACAAGAAACACAATGCCAGTAAATTCATATCTTTCAATAGCTGCACTGAATGTAAATGGGCTAAATACTCCAATCAAAAAACACAGGGTATCAGATTGGATAAAAGAGCAAGAACCATCCATATGCTGTCTATAACAGACTCGTTTTGAAACTAAGGACACCTCCAGATGGAAAGTGAGGGGATGGAGAACCATTTACCACACAATGGACCTCAAAAGAAAGCTGGGGTATGGATGCCTGGGTGGCTCAGTTGGTTAAGACACTGCCTTCGGATCAGGTCATGATCCCAGGATCCTGGGATCAAGTCCAGCATCGGGCTCTTTGCTTGGCAGGGAGCCTGTTTCTCCCTCTGCCTCTGCCTGCTTGTGCGCTCGCTCTCTCTCTCTGACAAAAAAATAAATAATAAATAAAATCTTAAAAAAAAAAAAAAGCTGGGGTAGCAAACCTCATATCAATGAGATTTTAAACCAAATACTATTGTAAAAGATGTAGAGAGACACTACATCATGCTTAAAGGGTCTACCCAACGAGAAGATCTAACAATTGTAAATATCTCTGCCCCCAAAGTGGGAGCAGCCGATTATATAAAACAATGAATACCCAAAATAAAGTAACATGATGATAATAATACATTAATACGAGGAGACCTCAGCATTCCACTCACAGCAATGGACAGATCATGAGAGAGAAGATCAAAAAGAAACAAGAGCTCTGAATGACATATTGGACCAGATACACTTTGTAGATATATACAGGCTACTCCATCCTAAAACAACAGAAAACTCATTCTTCTCGAGTGTACAGGAGACATTCTCCAAAACAGATCCCACACCAGGTCACGAATCAGGTCAGAACCAGTACCAAAAGACTGATATTGTCCCCTGCATATTTTCATACCACGGTGCTTTGGAACTCAATCACAAGAGGAAATTTGAAAGGAACACAAACACTTGGAGGTTAAAGAGCATCCTGCAAAAGAATGAAGGGGTCAACCAGGAAATTAAGGAACTTAAACAATTCACTGAAACCAATGAGAATGAAAACGCATTAGTTCAAAACAGCAAAGGTGGTCCTTAGAGGGAAGTATGTAGCATTACAAGACTCTGAAGAAAACTAGAAAAATTCCAAACACAAAAGCCAACCATACACCTAAATGATCTGGCGGGAAAAAAGCAAATGAAGCCTAAACGCAACAGGAAACGAGAAATAATAAAGATTAAAACAGAAATCAATGAAATAGTGACCAGAAGAACAGGGGAACAGATCAACAAAACTAGAAGGTGGTTCTTTGAAAGAATTGATAAGATTGAAAAATCTTTGGCCAGGCTTATCCAAAAGTAAAGGACACAAATTAATAAAACCATAAAGGAAAGGGGAGAGATCATGACCAACACCAAGGAAATACAGACAAATATAATAACATACTAGGAGCTAATACATCCCCACCCACAAAAATATGGGCATCTGGAAGAAATGAATGCATTCCTAGACATGTATAAACAATGAGACTGAAACTGGAAGAAATAAAAAACTTGAACAGACCCATAACCAGCAAGGAAATTGAAACAGTCATCAAAGATCTCCCAACACATGTGTCCAGGGCCAGATGGGTTCCCAGGGGGATTCTACCAAACATTTAAAGAGGAAATAATATCTACTCTTCTGAAGCTGTTTCAAAAAATAGAAACGGAAGGAAAATTTCCAAACTCATTCTATGAGGCCAGCACTACCTTGTCCCCAAAAGCAGACAAAGACCCCACCACAAAGGAGAATTACAGCCCAATATCCCTGATGAATATGGATGCAAATATTCTCACCAAAATACTAGCCAAAAGAATCCAACTGTACATAAAAAGTATCATTCACCATGACGAATTGGGATTCATGCCTGGGCTCCAAGCCTGGCTCAGGGTGATACAATACATGTATAAAAGAAAGGACAAGAACCATATGACCCTTTCAATTGATGCAGAAAAAGCATTTGATCAAATAGAGCATTCTTTCTTGATTAAAACCCTTCACAGTGTAGGGATAGAGGGAACATACCTCAGTATCACAAAAGCCACCTACAAAAAGCCCACAGTGACTATCATTCTCAAAGGGAAAAAAAAGAGAGCTTTTACCTTAAGGTCAGGAACATGGCAGGGAGGTCCCCTATCATCACTGCTATTCACCGTAGTACTAAAAGTCCTAGCCTCACCAATCAGACAACAAAAAGAAATAAAAGGCATCTAAATCAGCAAAGATGAAGTCAAACTCTCTCTTTGCAAAGACATGATACTCTATGTGGAAAACCCAAAATGCTACCCCCAAGTTACTAGAACTCATACAGCAATTCAGCAAAATGTATATAAAATCAATACACAGAAATCAGCTGCATTTCTATACACTAACAATGAGACACAAGAAAAGTAGTTAAGGAGTCAAGCCCATTTGCAATTGCACCCAAGCCATAAGATACTTTGGAATATACCTAACCAAAGAGGCAAAGGATTTGTACTCAAAAAACTACAGAATACTCATGAAATAAATTGAGGTAGACACAGGGAAATGGAAAAACATTCCATGCCCATGGATTGGAAGAACAAATACTGATAAAATGTCTATGCTACCCAGAGCATGTGTGTACAGTACACATTCAGTGTACTGTACACATTCAGTATAATCCCTATCAAAATACCATCGACATTTTTCACAGGGCTGGAACAAACAATCCTAAAACTTGTATGGAACCAGAAAAGACCCCAAATAGTCAAATCTGAAAAAGAAAATCAGAGCTGGTGGCATCACAATTCTGGAATTTAAGCTCTGTTACCAAGCTGTAATCATCAAGAGAGTGTGGCACTGGCACAAAAACAGGTATATAGATCAATGGAACAGAATAGAAACCCTAGAAGTGGATGGTCAACTAATCTTCAATGAAACAGGAAAGAAAATCCAATGGAAAGAAGATAGTCTCTTCAATATATGGTTTTGGGAAAAATTGGACAGCCACATGCAGAAGAATGAAACTGGACCATTTCCTTACACCACACACAAAAATAGACTCAAAATAGACGAAAGACCTCAATGTGAGACAAAACTCCATGAAAATCCTAGAGGGAACTCAGGGAGCAACCTCTTCAACATTGGCCGCAGCAATTTCTTGCTGGACGTAGTCTCCAAAGGCAAGGGAAACAAAAGCAAAAATGAACTATTGGGACTTCCTCAAGATAAAATGCTTCTGCACAGCAAAGGAAACAGTTGTCAAAACCAAAAGGCAACCTAAGGAAAGGGAGAAAATATTTGCAAATGACGTATCAGATAAAGGGCTGGTATCCAAAATCTAAAAAGAATGCAAACTCAACACCCAAAGAGTAAATGATCCAATTACAAAATGGGCAGAAGGCATGAACAAACTTTCTCCAAAAAAGACATCCAAATGGCCAACAGACACATGAAAAAATCATGAACTTCATTCAGCATCAGGGAAAACAAATCAAAACCACAATGCAATCCCACTTCACCCCAGTCAGAATGCCTAACATGAAGAAGTCAGGAAATGACAGATGCTGACGAGGATGCAGAGAAAGGGGAACCCTCCTACACTGTTGGTGGGAATGCAAACTGGTGCAGCCGCTCTAGAAAATGGTATGGAGTTTCCTCAAGAAGTTGAAAATAAAGCTATTCTATGACCCAGGAATTGCACAACTGGATATTTACCCCAAAGATATAAATGTAGGATCCAAAGGAGCACCTGCACCCCAATGTTCACAGCAGCAATGTCCACAATTGCCAAACTATGGAAAGATTCCAGATGTCTACCAACAGATGAATGGATAAAGAAGATGTGGTACATCCATGCTATGGAAGACTTTTCAGTCATCCAAAAAACGAAATCTTGCCATTTGCAATGATATGGACAGAGCTAGAGGGTATGATGTCAAGTAAAGTAAGTCAATCAGAGAAAAACATTATCATATGATCTCAGTGATATGTGGAATTTGAGAAACACAACAGAAGATCAGAGGGGAAGGGAAGGCAAAATAAAACAAGATGAAACGAGTGAGAGACAAACCGTAAGAGACTCTAAATCGTAGGAAACAATCTGAGGGCTGCTGGAGGGCAGGGAGGGGGAGGGTGGAGTCACTGGGTGATGGGCATGAAGGAGGCATCTGGTGTAATGAGCACTGGGTATTACCTAAGACTGATGCGGGGCGCCTGGGTGGCTGAGTCGTTAAGTGTCTGCCTTCAGCCCAGGTCATGATCCCAGGGTCCTGGTCAGCGGGAAACCTGCTTCTCCCTCTCCCGCTCCCCCTGCTTATGTTCCCTCTCTCGATGTGTCTTTCTCTGTCAAATAAATAAATAAATAAATAAACAAACTCTTTTAAAAAAAGACTGATGAGGGCACCTGGGTGGCTCAGTCGGTTAAGCGACTGCCTTTGGGTCGGGTCATGACCCCACATCGGGCTCCCTGCTCAGTGGAGAGCTTGCTTCTCTCTCTCTCCCTCTGCCTACCTGTGCTCACTCGCTCTCACTCTCTCTCTCTCTCTGTCAAATAAATAAACAAAATCTTTTAAAAAAAAAAAAAACAAAAGACTGATGAGTCACAGGCCATGTACCTCTGAAACCTATAATACATTTTATATTAATTAACTGAATTTAAATTTTAAAAAATGTTTTAGAAAAAGAAGCTTGACTACCATGTCTGAGGGACCATGTGGAGAGGTCCTGAGAGAACAGGTGGGTGGAACGGAATCCAGAAGAACCAAGACTTACGGTTGAACACACCAAGGTACTAATCATAGAGTAAAGCTGTCTTTGGCTCTGGAGCAGTCCATTTCCTGGCCGAACCCCTCCAAGTGACCCCAACTGATGCTACATGAACAAAAGAAACACCAGCCAAACATTCCCCGTGTCTGGCTCACATTATGAGATACCGTTAAATAGTTGTTGGCCTAAGTCCCCAATATTGGGAGCAGCTGGTCACGCAGCAGTAGGCAACTTGGAACACCCCCAGGGCAGCCACCGGTGTGAGTAAAGCGAGGGGTGGAAGCACGAATGTGGAGGGCGAGGGGACCTGACCCACCTGCTCACAGGCCTTGTGCAGCTCTCGGCTGCTCGTTTTTGATCTGGGACATGGAATTTCTATCCAGCGGTGATTAAAGCTGGAACCCCTGAGCTTATCCCTTGATTGGTCTGCTAGAACCCAGCTCATCATGGGCAGTTCCCAACGCCCCCATGGATACGCTGTCCCGTGTCAGGAGCCCTGTCTCTGCTAAAGCCCAGTAGTGGGCCAGGAGCTCTCCCCTAATAGGACACGCCTCTTTGCAGTAGACAGCACGGCTTGATCAGGAACCTGGGGTGTGTGTCGTGCCTCTCTGTTGGGGCCTTACCAGCAGGAACACCACTCTGCCTCTTGTCCCACCTCGGCGACCTCTACAGCCTGGGCGTCTTTTGACTGTGGTGGAGCTCCTCCAGAGCCCCGTTCTGTTCTGGGCTCCAGTCAGTCCCTGGAAATGGTCTCGTGAATGCAAACATGTTGCCTCTGGAATAGAAGGAGGGTGTCCAGGCATTAGTGGTGTTACCATCAACTGTGTTAAATATGACAAGGAATTGGGGCGCCTGGGTGGCTCAGTGGATTAAGCCGCTGCCTTCGGCTCGGGTCATGACCTCAGTGTCCTGGGATCGAGCCCCGCATCGGGCTCTCTGCTCAGCAGGACGCCTGCTTCCCCCTCTGTCTCTGCCTGCCTCTCTGCCTACTTGTGATCTCTGTCAAATAAAATAAATAAATAATCTTTAAAAAAAAATATGACAAGGAATAATCTGTTCTTTACCTTAGAGCAATGACCTGGCATGCTCCAGACCACTGGCCCTCTGGAAATTTTAGGGATGTGGAGGGCCTTGAAACATAACAGGGTTTCCCTCCCAATCTCAGGAGCACACTGCCTTACCAACACCACCAACATATTCACCAATTCTGGCTTATCCTGCTCGTGTAATTATATATCATCAATCTGGTGGAACCAAGTGAGGTTCTGTGGCATGTCCAGAAGGCCCATACCCGGAGGCCAGCCAAGCTGCCTCATATTTTCTCATGAGAGCAGGTAGATTTTCAGGCATTTTGCAAACCACTTGTTAAAACAGCCACTATTAAAAACAAGTCATATAAACTTATAAGTTGTATTAAAAGCAGAGATAATATTTTAAAGTCATCATTTCCTGATTTTTACTATATTCTGTTTTGGGTTTTTTTTTTTTTTTTTGCTTTTATTTGTATTTATTTTATGCAGAATTTACTCCCAGACCATACACTGTTGCTTCTTCAGTTCTTCTGGGACAGCTTTTTCTTCTGGGCAGCCTCCTCTTCTGCTTCAGGAGCAATCTGCTCTTTCTCAGTAAGGATCATCTCAGTGTGGCAGGGAGAGCTCACGTGTGGTTGAATCTGACCATGAACCCAGTAACTTCTGCGTCACATCTTGGGGCTTTGTTCACCTGGATGTGCTCAGGGGCCAGAGAATCTACTAAACTCTTAAGCTCAGCAATACTCTCTGCAGTTTTAAGCGTGTGCAGTAAAATCTGGCACTCTTTTTGGGCCACTGGCCCTATGTGCACCCCACTGTTTGGCCTGGCGACACCTCCCAACACCACCATTGTACCCAGGGAGCAGTGCACGCTGCTTCTGCAGTGACGTCCTTCAGATACTTGGTGGCTTTCTTGATACGCATATTTCTGATGGCCTGGGCAGTTTCAGGTGTGATCTTAAAGTGAACACAAAGATTCAAGCTTCTTCATTTGCATCATTTTGTAGGGTTTTCTGGGTCAAGTGAATAGTGAACTATTTTCAGAGATAACATCAGACTGCTTATGGGATGAGCTATATTTTATGCTAAACTATGCTTATCGACATCTATTATGTCTGTATGATTAAAAAAATACTATAATACACTGCATGGGGGTGTGTTACTGTGTACAGCTCTTCAAATCTGCATTTTCATTAAAGTTACACTTTTACTGGAAGCTTAAAATCAGGTGTGGTAGAAAAAGTCACACTACAGAAATCACCAAACAGGACAAACCACACTTTTCTTCCTGTAGTTCCAGCACATGCTGTCCACGTCCCTTTGGGCCACATTATGATGCCAGAATTATGATATAGTATAGAATCTCTGAGGGCAGAAATGAGATCTAATCAGGCCAAACTAAAAAATGCTATGAATGAGGGCACCTGGGTGGCTCAGTGGGTTGAGCCGCTGCCTTCAGCTCGGGTCATGATCTCAGGGTCCTGGGATCGGGTCCCGCATCGGGCTCCCTGCTCAGCAGGGAGCCTGCTTCCCTTCCTCTCTCTCTGCCTGCCTCTCTGCCTACTTGTGATCTATCTCTGTCAAATGAATAAATGAAATATATTTTTTTTAAATGCTATGAATAAGATTCAGTCTTAACTGAATACTCTAACAGACAGGGGAAAAGATGCAGAGTGATCTAGAAAATAAGCTGAAGAAAGGAAGGAAGCCAAGGAAGATAGGCATAAATCGCTAGAAGTCCATGAGATCAGACTTGGATCAGATATTATGAAACATTCTAATGTCAGAATTATTAGGATCCCTGAAGGGGTGAGAGAGAGGTCTAGAAGATAAACCGAGAAAATCATAGCTGAGAACTTCCTTAACCTGGAGAAGGAAACAAGCATTCATGTCCAAGAGACAGAAAAGACCCCTCCTAAAATCAATAAAAACAGACCAACACTCCAGCACAGAATAATAAAACTTGCAAATCTTAGAGCCAAGGAAGCTACCCTAGAGCAGGTAGGGGGGAAAGATTGCTTACATACAGAAGGAAGAACATCAGAATAGTGTTAGACCTGTCCACAGAGACCTGGCAAGCCAGAAAGGGCTGGCAGGACATATTCAGCATACTGAATGAGAAGAACATGCAGCCAAGGATACCTTACTCAACAAGGCTGTCACTTAGAACAGAGAGAGAGACAAAGAGCTTCCGGGACCAGCAGAAATTGAAAGAATATGTGACCACCAAGCCATCCCTGCAAGAAATTTTAAGGGGGAATTCTATAAAAGAAAAAAGACCCCAATAGCAACACAGACCACAAATTTAGAGACAATCTATAGATACAGGGACTTTACAGGCAATATGATGGCACTAAACTCATATCTTTCACTAGTTATCCTCAATAAGAATGGCCTAAATGCTCCCATGAAATGGCACAGGGTTGCAGATTGGACACAAAGACAGGATCCATTCATATATTGTCTACAAGAGACTCATTTTGAAACTAAAGACACCTCCAGATTGAAAGTGAGGGGACAGAGAACCATTTGCCATGCCAATGGACCTCAAAAGAAAGTACGGGTAGCAATTCTCAAATCAAACAAGTTAGATTTTAATCCAAAGACTGTAGTAAGAGATGTAGAGGGATACTATATCATACTTAAAGGGTCTACCCAAGTAGAAGATCTAACAATTGTAAATATCTATGTATCCAACATAGGAGCAGCCAACTACACAAGCCAACTATTAACCAAAATTAAGAATCATATTGAAAATAATACATAATAGTAGGATACCTCAACACTCTACTCTCAGCAATGGACAGATCATTTATGCAGAACAACAAACAAGAGCTTTCAAAGACATACTAGACCAGAGGGACTTAGTAGATATGTACAGAACATTCCACCCTAAAACAACAGAATACTCATTCTTCTCAAGTACACATGGAACTTTCTCCAGAATAGAACACATACTGGGTCACAAATCAGGGCACAACTGACATCAAAAGACAGAGACTATTCCCTGCATATTTTCAGACTACTATGCTTTGAAACTGGAACTCAACCACAGGAAGAAATTTGGAAGGAACTCAAACACTTGGAAGTAAAGAACACCCTGCTCAAGAATGACTAGGTCAACCAGGAAATTAAAGAACTTAAACAATTCATGGAAACCAATGACAATGAGAACTCACTGGTCCAAAACCTATGGGATACTGCAAAGGTGGTCCAAAGAGGGAAATACATAGTCATCCAAGCCTCTCTCAAAAATATTAGAAAAATCCCAAATGCACAATCTAAGCTTACACTTAAAGATCCTGGAGAAAGAACAGAAAATAAGACCTAAACCAAGCAGGAGAAGAGAAATAATAAAGATCAGTACAGAAATAAGTGAAACAGAAACCAGAAAAAAGTAAAAGAGATCAATGAAACTAGAATCTGGTTCTTTGAAAGAATTGGTAAGATCAATAAACCTCTGGCCAGACATATCCAAAGAAAAAGGGAAGGACCCAAATCAATAAAATCATAAATCAGCAACTTCTCTCACAACATGTCTCCAAAGGCAAGGGAAACAAAAGCAAAACTAAACTTTTGGGACTTCATCAAGATAAAAAATCTTCTCCACAGCAAAGCAGTCAACAAAACTAAGAGGCAGCCCATGGAATGGGAGAAGATACTGGCAAATGACACTACAGACAAAGGGCTGGTATCCAAGATATATAAAGAATTTCTGAAACTCAAAACCCAAAAAAAACAAATAATCCACTCAAAAAATGGGCAGAAGGGGGCAACTGGCAGGCTCAGTTGTTAAGTGTTTGCCTTCAGCTCAGGTCCTGATCCCAGGGTCCCAGGATCAAGCCCTGCAATGGGCTCCCTGCTCAGTGGGAAGCCTCCTTCTCTCTCTCTCTCACTCCCCCTGCTTGTGTTCCCTCTCTTGCTGTGTCTATCAAATAAATGAAAACAATCTTTTTTAAAAATGGACAGAAGACATGAACAGACACTTCTCTAAAAAAAAACATACAAATGGCTAATAAACTCAAGAAAAAAATGTTCGACCTCACTAGTCATCAGGGAAATACAAATCAAAACCACACGGAGATACCACCTTACACCAGTGAGAAGGGCAAAAAATAACAAAGCAAGAAACAACAAATGTTGGAGAAGTTGCGGAGAAAGGGGAACCCTCTTACCTGTTGGTGGGAAGGCAAGTTGGTGCAGCCACTTTGGAGAACAGTGTGGAGCTTCCTCAAAAAATTGTAAAAAATAGAGCTACTCTATGACCCAGCAATTACACTATGGGGTACTTACCCCAAAGATACAGATGTAGTGAAAAGAAGGGGCACTTGTACCCCAATGTTCATAGCAGCAATGGCCATGATAGCCAAACTGTGGAAGGAGCCGAGATGCCCTTCAAGAGATGAATGGTTAAAGAAGATGTGGTCCATTTATACAGTGGACTACTACTCCGCCATCAGAAAGGATGCACACCCACCATTTGCATCAGACACGGATGGGACTGGAGGGGATTGTGCTGAGTGAAATAAGTCAGGCAGAGAAAGACAATTATCACAGGTTTCACTCACAGGTGGAAGATAAGGAATAGTGCAGAGGATCATGAGAGAAGGAGGAAACCTGAATGGAAAGGAATTAGAGAGGGAGACAAACCACGAGAGACTGTGGACTCTGGGAAACAAACTTGAGGGTTTGGCAAAGGGCGGCAGGGGGCTGGGGTAGTTGGGGGACCAGCATTAAGGAGGGCCCAGGATTTGATGAGCACTGGGTGTTACCCGCGACTGATGAGTCACTGAAGGCTACATCAAAAACTAATGTCCTATATGCTGGCTAACTGAATTTAAATTAAAAAAAGAAGACGAAAAGTATACACACGACAGGAAATCATTTCCCCTATGAAATCTGAAAGCACTTCCTCCACCAGGTGAACAACAGTTAGGAGCACAAGGTTAAGCTTCTTTGATCTGTTTCTTCAAAACCCACAAATCCAGTCTAATCAGGCAAAATAGCAGTGACTCCCCTTGCGGAACATTCTACATTCACAGAATCTGGTGCGCCTGTCCAGAGGCCACCTGCCCCGGGCGGTGCCTGTGACTCTCCAGGACCGTGAGGGCTCAAGGAGAGACTGCCCCCTGGGAGCCACGGTGGCTCCCACATCTCTGGTCCTTGTCGAGTCTGACCGTCAAGTATGTGTCACAGCTGGAAGGAAGGGGACTGCTGCACCTGTCTGCGCTGTGGCTGTTCCGGCCAGTGCCACGCTCAGGGCTTAGTGGGCCACCACGGGTCTCGGCAGGCTCGGAGGCTGTGGGCAAGGAGGCGCCGCAACTCCCAATGCGGAGCATCGCAACCCCCACGGACCTGTCCGTTTTCCCAGCAGCACAGTCAGCTCAGCACCTGGCGGTGGGGGTGTCACGGCCCAGGCTGGCCGGGGCGGAAGGACCGGAGATGCCTGCGGCGATGGTGGTGGCCAAGGGCTCGTCCTAACACCTGGACGTGACAGCTGACCCATCCCCAGCTGGCCCCTGAGACGGGACAAAGGGTTCAACCGGTGCCAGGGGAGCCCAGCTGCCCCGAGAAGACAGCTCTCGCAGGCTGGCTGGTCACTGCGCCCAGGCCCGTGCAAACCCAGGGGTGTCCGCGGGATGCCCGCCCCCCCGGGTCGGGCCGCGCCAGAAGCCCAGGCCGCGCAGGCGCAGTGGGGCCGGGAGCCCCCTTCCCCCGGGGCCCCTCACCCTCCGCAGCCCCCTTCCCCCGGGGCCCCGCACCCTCCGCGCTCCGCGGGGCTGACTTGACTGGGAAGGGCAGTGGTCCCGAGGACTGTCTCGCTCCGGCTCTCAGAGCCCAGGACCCGGGATGGGGGTGGAGCAGCGGTCATGTGTGACCCCCGGCAAGTCCCCTCCATCCCGAAGAACTCCGTGCACGTGCAGGAAGGGGAAGAGGGCGGGTACGCGCCAACCCAGCCCTTAACCCCTACCCCCAGCTTCACCCGACCCGGACCCGAAGCCTGACCCTTGACCCTGAGGCCGGTCCTAGTCTTCAGCTTCTAACACTCAGCTCACCCGAGGCCTCCAACCCGGATCCGACCCCGACCGCCCTAGTGATGAGGGAGCAGGAGGCTGGCTGAGAACGGAGCAGGGGCTGGCGCCTTGCACCCCCTCTCCACCCACTCCCCTTGGTAATATGTGTGACATTTCACAGGCACCCCTGACTGCCCTAAAAGAAGAGCAAATGGTTATCTTGCAGAGATCACAGTCCTGCAAGGCAGGAGTCTCTCTTGGTTTACAAATATCCTTGAGATTTACAACAAAGAAGTTGCCTTATCAATAGACTAATTTCCAAAGATACATAACTCAGTTCCTCAAGCCCTAACGTCACCCTCCCCTCCATAAACAACCGAAGGAGACGGAGGTAGAAGGAAAAGTAAATAAAGTTAAATTTCTTCTAAACCTAAATCTCACTAACAAGGACGTTTGATAGCAGGAAGGTAACATTCCAACAGGAGACTCCCAATTGTCTTTATGTTAGTGCCTCATTAGAGGGAAAGTGGCCTTGGCTTGATAGTAACCAGGCCTTCAATATCCTGACAGTCTTCTTTACCCCAGTAGCCCTTCTGAACAACCCTTTGTCCTCACCTACCCAACTCCTGTGTATATAACCAGCCACTCCTCACAACCCGGGGCAGCAGCTCTTCCTGCCCACGGGTCCTGTCCCCGTGTTTTAATAAACCACCATTTTGCACCAATGACGTCTTAAGAATTCTTTCTTTAGTCGTCGGCTCCGAACCTCACCCCACCGAACCTGACTTAGGTTCTGGAACTTCATCATTTTTGGCGAGCCAGCCAGGAGATTTATGAGTCTTTACGTTTGGACTCTGAGCTTCGGTGCAAAATTGGTGAGTACTTTCCCTTTTCCTTTACTCTCATTCCAGGGCTTTTCGAGGAGTATGGTCTTATTGGAACACTTGCCTGTCAATTGCTCAGGCTGTAATCCTCTAGCCCGTGGCTACTCTATGGGGAGGAGAGCGTCTGCCTTTTGGCTGTAAGCTAGTACCCTGGCCGGAATGGCAATAAGACCCAGAAACTGGATGGCCTCACTCTGTTCCTGTTCTTATAGAAAGTTGTCTCTCTTGGGCACGGGACAGCCACCTAAGTCACCAGGACGGCTGCCAATCTTAAGACTCCCGTGTGAGGTTTCCTCCTGATTGATCTAATGTGATCCCCTCCACATCCCTGGTCTAGCCACTTCTGGCCGCGGGACCTCCACTGGGAGCCGGCCGAAACCAGTACCCGATTGAATTAAAACGCAACCGGGGACCGTTTCCTAGGGAAGTTGGCTGTAAGGACCACATGTGCTGGAATGTCGCTTAGACCATGATGGATTTCAGTCCTTACTGTTTCTCGTCAGTGTCGTCTGCAAACCGCTTAAAGCTATGAAATTGGGTAATTTCCCCTTGCCAAACTTTTCTAGTATTTCCATGGGTTAAAATGGCAAAACAGTATGCAGTCTTCAGGACAGACAATGAGCATGGCATGGCACAGCGTTTTGGTCCATTCACCAGGCACCCATCAGCAGCCTAGGATGCGATGGGGAAGTGGAGGGATGCCGGCACCCCTCCAGGGCCTTTTATGGCAGGAATGTCTTCCCAGGGAAGGCAGGATGGTGATCAATAGCGATATCTTGAGGGACGCCTCTGGTCGCTTTTGACACACAGGAACCTCTGACATATCCTGCGTGGGATATGTGGGGATTTGGTAATGGACCTTCTTTACTTTTCTGGAAGCATGGCCTCAGTAGGCTTCCTCAGTTCCCAAGGACTCTACCTTGGGGTGCCTTTTAACCCACTGGAAATAATTTGGATTGCAAAACTTAGGAAAGGACTGAGCTCCTGTAACACTGCATGGCCTCAGTGGGTTCTATCAGTTAGATCTCCTCTGCAGGAAGCAGGGCAAATGGACCTAAGATACCTTCACCGCTCATACCTAGGCCTTCATCGCTCTGCACCAGGACCCCAAGTAAGGGGCTTTTGCGGAATGTGTTTGCCCAAATGAGTCAGCTAGTAAACTTTCTCCTGACATATTGGATGGTAATTACGTAAATAAGCCTTCTTCTAGTAAACCCAGGTTGCTGGGCCATCCCTAGCAAAGGGGACTCTGGCTTTATTTCTCTCTGTTTCTCCTAATAGATGTGGGGGCTTCTCCCTCACTCACTTCCCGTGTTAATGGCTATAACTGGAGCCAACTGGGGTGGGTCTAACTCGAGACAGAGACCATAAGGAATATTCCCAAGCAGCTGCCGAAACTCTCTTTGTTTTGGGGAAGTTTCCCTGTGTTCTCTGGACGACTTGGACTGCTTAGCCCCTCCCCCCTTGCTGGTGGGAAAGCATGGCGTCTGCTCCTCTGTTGGGGCTTATGAGCTCTAAAACCGGGAATCCTTTCTCTGCCTCCTGGCAGCACTTTGTTTCCTGTTTTCCCCTTCTGTTTCTGCACCAAGGTGCGTGCAGCCTGCATGACTAGCCTCTAGATCATGCACCACAGCTCCTTCTCTTTCCACTGTCAAGGAGCAAGAAGAGCAGCCCCTGGACCTAACACTCCCCACTCCAGATCTTCCCACGCATGTCTCAGGTAAACATTCAAAGCGGAGTGGCCCAGGTGGAAAGTAGATCACTAGTTGGAACTAAGTTAAGTTTGTTGGTTTAATTAAGATAGACATGTCCTTTAAGTTATCAGCAGTAAATGTGAAACTTCGAAATTTACTGAAGGTCAGATAAGCTTGTGTTACTTGTTAAAATTTGTTAGCAAAGAAATAACTAAACTGATGGTTAATTGTCTGTCTCAAAGTTTTAATGGGTAATTGCTGAAGTAACTTTCAAAGTCTTTGGTAACCTGAAAGTTTTAAAGTTTTGCTTGGATGACAAATGGAATTAAATTGTGGACATCTAGGTCTTAACCAAACAGGATAAAATGCTAAGTCGTTAATTACTGGATGTAGATTTGTGGTTTTGACTTCTTACTGCAAAGAAACTAAGAGTATTTAAATCTGTTGGTAAATTTGTTTTCCACTTAACTCATTCATAAATTGCCATCTGAAGAATTCTGTTGTAACAGTTCACAATCGGTTAATAACTAAAGGTGTTTCTAAGAATACAAAGTTCTGCTTAGTGTAACTAAGACTGATGGAAATAAGGGAAACTCTGCAGGAAAGTAGATGATATGTAAGAAAGATTTAAAGAAGGGAAATGCATTTTATTAAAGATAAAAGGTAATTTTTGTCCTAAATGAGATGGTTGTTTGGAAGGAAATGGCTTGGGACAAAACCTGAATGCAAAGGAAAGTTGTAGAAGGTTTGTGAAGGGAAATCTTCAGAAAAGGAATTTTAGCTATGGTCCAGAATGGACTAAGATCGAAATGAATGGGTTTTAAAGGTACATTGGTACAAGACTGAAATTGTCTCTGTTCAAAAGGACAATGTTTTCTTAGATCAATTGATCTGCTGTTAAGAAAATGTAAATGGTTTTCTCTTTGCCTTCCCAGAAAAACCAGTTTCTAACCATATCCATCCTGAGTTTTTGTCATTTATAATTGTTTTAATTTTCTTGTAAAATGAGTTTTATCTTCAAGGAGATTCCTATAAAGGACTTTCAGTACAAATACAGATATTTGATATACTTGAAAATCCTAAAACTGAAATGGGTAAGAATTTCCAAAACTGACTAAAGCCGCATTCACCAGATTTAGTAACATGGGACTAAATGAACTAAAAGATTATAGTGTTGTGTCTCTTAATGTTTTGTCTTACTTTAAACAGTGCTGGTTCTCTATAATGTTCGCTCTTCCAGACTAGGGATACTTCCTCCTAGTTATCTGTAACTTATAGAGATGTAAAAGTGCTCATTTGTAAAAGTGCTCAAAGCATTCAAGCTTTTCTCTCTATCTGAACCCTCTGAAACCAAAAGGTCTCAGTAAGTAAGCATTCTTCCATGGCAAGCAGTCATTTGCATAAGTTCAATAAGAATCTGTTCTCCTTGTAACAGGACACCATTGGAAACTGGTTATTTTACCAAGGCTTTGACTGGGATGTCATATTTGAGAAGACTCGGATATGACCAGACAGTTTAAAGGAACTAAGGTTGACTTTATAAAACCTGGAGCCATAAAGCCCCTTGGGACTGCTGGCCTGATCCCTTGCTTACAGAGTTCCCAGCAGCCTCACCAGGTGAGTAAAGAATGTCACTCTTTGGTAGGTGCAGCCTCAGGAAGAGGAATTCGCCCAAAGGTATTGCAGGCATGCCTGATGGCAAGTACAGGGCTTGGCTTCTGGCCCGGAGAGGCTACTAAAAGTTCAACCTAGAGATTCCTTATACAAAGTTCCAGCAAAGCAGATGCTAAAAGATCTATTGATCACACTCACTGTTCTTGCTGAGCTTATCTAAATAATTAGGCCAAGTTTGTAAAAACTGGACTTGTTTCACAAATGAATTAGTCCTGATTTGGCTATCTCTGTAAATGAGGGTTATTTTAGAGAGAAAAATTATGTTTTAGTAACACACCTTTATGGATGTTAAATTCTAGATTTGATTGTCTTTAAATGTTTGTTTACCTAAGCTAAACAATTTGAGGTAAACTTCAGAGAAGTTACACACTATCTCATTTAGATGATCTTCTTGCTTTTTTATTCTGTGGGGATATTAGTAGAACCCCCTCACACATGATTAAACAACTGGAAAATGGGATTGATTCCCCTACAATTGTATAACTTAACTAACACCTTATGTGTGGCTGGGATAATGAAATTGCCTAAAAGCCAGCCTATGCACTCCATAGGATTAACTATGGACTTGTGGAGACAATGGATGACCCCACTTTCTTTATGAGTGGATTGTATGATGCATGGGGGACTCCCCTTATCTCTTGACAAGTTTTCTCCCACTTGACAATGATCCTCTGTAATCAGGATATTGTTAAGGCTGGACCACTCAAAGGTCGTCTTATTGGTTTCATCCCTTAGTCATATTTATCCTAGAGGCCACCTCTGTTGAGGTGCAATTGCAAATAGATGCTTTAGCGAAACCTAGAACAGCCGCCCTCATAAAAGACCCTCAAAGCTCACTATGGGACAGTGCCTGACTGTAATGATGTCACATCAGGTCCAGATTTGTCTTAGAAGCCAAAGGCCAGCAATGGATGATGGAGGCCAACTTATTAAATACTGGGCTACACTAACAGATATGCCAGAAATAATACTTAAAACCTGTCAAACTTTAAACCTAGTTACCTGTATGCCTGAACCTGACCACTGTACTTCTTTCTCTATAGAGCAAAAATGTTCAGAGTTTATTGATCTTGCTTACTCTATTGGTCCAGATTTAAGATGCCCCTGTTAAAAATACGAATGACAGTTGGTTTTCTGATAACAGTAGTTTTCATAAAAAAATAAGATAAGCTAGGTATGCCATAGTGCTCACTAGCACTTTGCAATTGCCAAAGCCTAAGAATTAACATTTATAATGACTCCAAATATGCCTTCCTGGTACTACATGCCCATGGAGCTATTTGGAAGGAAAGGGGATGCTATCAAGCCATAACTCCCCAATCAAATATGGGCCTAAGTTACAAAACCCTCCTTATCGCTATACTAAGGATGGCATATATCAAATCTGGGATACATATCTGTGGCTTACACCCACGATTGGACGGCTCAGTCAGAAGGCAGTTTTATGCTGGGAACAAAGGAATCATACGAGTGATACTTGGGCAAAGAACGCACGATATCTGGGATGGCTATCACTAGAAATGTGTTCCCAAGTAATAGTAATCCAGGCTACTGACTGGTTTGCTACTGACTGGGCAAGGCGACCTGGCATCAGATGGCCAGCTCCAAACGGAACCCACTGGATATGTGGAACCAACCTGTGGCCCTGGCTTCCTCCAGGGTGGATAGGTCGCTGTACTTTAGGATTTGCCTGGATTCATGGGCGCATTACTAAAACCATTACAACTCCAGCTAATCTCCCCAACTTGAAACAAAGATGGACACAATCTGTTTTAAATGGTATGATCACTTAGCATCCATTTTTGTTCCATCTGCGGGACTAGAGGATGTCATGTGGCATGTAGAAGCCCTTAATAAATACACTACAAAGGCACTCAATGATTCACTAAATAGCATCTCCCTACTTAATACCGAAGTCTCACAGATACGAAGGCACTCCAGAAAATAGGATGGCCTTAGATGTCCTGATAGCAGCCCAGGATGGGACATGTGCAATCATCAAAGCAGAATGTTGTGTGTTCATCCCACACTACCACAAAACTCACAGAACTAAGATATGAATACCCAGATTAAGGCCCTACAAGATCCTTCTCTCTCTCTCAGTGAATGGTTAAGTTCCTGGTTTGAATGAGGACTATGGCCAACAATTAGGAATCTCCTTCTCGGGCTTCTCATTCTTATCACCTTATTAACTTTAATATGTTGCTTTATTCCATGTTTCTCTACTTGGTGCCGAGACTCCATTGCTGCAATGACTTCACCACGACAGATGATCCTTACCACAAGCAAAGACACTCCTTCACTGTCAGCGCTGGATTCGGCTGCCTCCGCCTTTCGTAACTCCCCTATACATTCCTCCACTGATCAATATTGACCCCAGTAGGTAGGGACAGCTCTATGCCCCTATTCAGCAGGAAGAAGTTACAGAAGATGAGACCTTCCACCTTCAACCACCTTAAAGATTTAAGGGTCAAAATTGTTCAGGGGGGAATGATGAGGGAGCAGGAGGCTGGCTGAGAACGGAGCAGGGGCTGGCACCTTGCACCCCCCTCTTCATCCTGCTCCCCTCCATATGTGTGGCATTCCTCAGGCACCCCTGACTGCCATAAAATAATAAATAGTTAACTTGCAGAGATCACAGTCCTGCAAGGCAGGAGTCTCTCTTGGTTTACAAATATCCTTGAGATTTACAACAAAGAAGTTGCCTTATCAATAGCCCAATTTCCAAAGATACATAACTCAGTTCCTCAAGCCCTAACGTCACCCTCCCCTCCATAAACAACCGAAGGAGACGGAGGTAGAAGGAAAAGTAAATAAAGTTAAATTTCTTCTAAACCTAAATCTCACTAACAAGGACTCTTGATAGCAAGAATGTAACATTCCACCAGGAGACTCCGAATTGTCTTTATGCTAATGCCTCATTAGAGGGAAAGTGGCCTTGGCTTGATAGTAACCAGGCCTTCAATATCCTGACAGTCTTCTTTACCCCAGTAGCCCTTCTGAACACCCCTTTGTCCTCACCTACCCAACTCCTGTGTATATAACCAGCCACTCCTCACAACCCGGGGCAGCAGCTCTTCCTGCCCACGGGTCCTGTCCCCCTGCTCTAACAAACCACCATTTTGCACCAAAGACGTCTTAAGAATTCTTTCTTTAGGGGCGCCTGGGTGGCTCAGTGGGTTAAGCCGCTGCCTTCGGAAATTCTTTCTTTAGTCGTCGGCTCCGAACCTCACCCCACCGAACCTGACTTAGGTTCTGGGACTTCATCACTAGGAACCCCTAACCCCCCCCCCCCCCCACGACGGGAGCCGAACCCAGAGACTATGCTGGGGCTTCCTGAGGCTCGCCATCCAGCAGCGGACCCCGCCCTCTCGAAATAGTGGGGCCACAGAGCCCTGGGTCGAGGCCAAGAGCCCCGACAATCGGAAAGTGGCGAGAGTTGGCGGAGAGAGCCGAGAGAGGACTTGAGCAGGCTGAGGGTTGACGGCGGGGGCCGAGTGGTGGCGGGGAGAGCCGAGGGGAGGACCGGGGCAGTGCCGAAGAGGGACGGCGCGGGCCGAGCGCTGACGGAGAGCCGGGCGGCGGTGGGGAGGGCGGAAACAGGGTATGTGCAATGTCGGGGACTGACGGAGGGGGCCGAGTGGTGGCGGGGAGGGCCGAGGGAGGATTCGTGTAGTGTCGAAGGTTGGCGGAGCAGGCCGAGTGGTGGCGGGGAGGGCCGAGGGAGGATTCGTGTAGTGTCGAAGGTTGGCGGAGCAGGCCGAGTGGTGGCGGGGAGGGCCGAGGGAGGACGAGTGCGGTGTCGAAGGTTGGCGGAGCAGGCCGAGTGGTGGCGGGGAGGGCCGAGGGAGGACGAGTGCGGTGTCGAAGGTTGGCGGAGCAGGCCGAGTGGTGACGGGGAGAGCCGAGGGAGGATTCGTGTAGTGTCGAAGGTTGGCGGAGCAGGCCGAGTGGTGGCGGGGAGGGCCGAGGGAGGACGAGTGCGGTGTCGAAGGTTGGCGGAGCAGGCCGAGTGGTGGCGGGGAGGGCCGAGGGAGGACGAGTGCCCTGGGGAGCACTGTCGGACGCGGCGGGGTGGCGGCTAGGCGCACCGAGAAGGCCCAGGAGGGCTGAAGGACGGACACCCGGGGGTGCTGGGGGGAGCAGCCGAGGGGCCACGGAAGGCCCAGGACGCTCGATGGGGCTCCAGATGGGCCGTGAGGGCGGAGAACGGACAAGGAACGAGGGGCGGCGCGCGGGCGGGGGGCTCGGGACCCCCAGGCCGGCCCTCTTGCCCAGCCGGGCCCGACCGGACCTGACCCGCTGGCGGCCGGTGTGCGGTTCCGTGGTTGGCGGCGCAGCGGCCCGAGCCCGGGGATGGCCGTGTTCGGGGTCCGTCCGTGGGCTGCGCGCGCTGGTTGTGGGGGCGCTTCTGGGAGTGAGCCTCGGGCGGGCTGGGGGCGCGGCCGGGGTCCGGGACCCTCGCTCTCGGGTGCCCAGCGCCCGCGGGGACCGTCTAGCGCCCAGTGTGTGGCCACACGCCCCCCTGCACCGCAGCCTCCACCCTTCCCCGAGAAGTCCCCGGGGCTCCGGGGTGGCGCCGGGGTGGCCGTGACGACCTGCGACACCGGCCAGGCTCCGAGGGGCCCGCACGGCCTCCGGAAGGGCCGCACACACCCGCGCTGAACCGCGTCCCGAGCCGTCGCCCTGACCCGGAGGACCCCTGCGAGGGCCCTGACCCGGAGGACCCCTGCGAGGGCCCTGACCCGGAGGACCCCTGCGAGGGTGTCCCGGGAACACTGAAGCTCTTGCGGGTTCTTTCAGCCGAACATCCGAACAAAACGCCTGCTTCCACGGAATGACGCTGACCTTAACAAGAAAGATGGCCTCGCCCGCCAGAAACGAGCTGGGAAATAACCGCAATTCGGGGCTAGCGAGTGACGACGAAGCCCTCCGCAAATCCGGCCATCGAAGGGGAGGACCTTTGTTTTATGGGAACAAAGGAAGAAGTTGGGAAGTGTCGTTTGGAACAAAAATCTAATCGACACACACGGGTAGGCGCCAGATTCTCCGCATTCTCCCCATTTTGTTGTAGCTGCTCCTTGGTTTCCTTCAAATCTGCGTGGCACCCACCATAGCTCTGTGTCACCCCCAGTGTCATCTCCAGGGGCACCGCTGCCCAAAGACTGCCCTCCCCCCGCCATGTACAGGCCAACAGCTAGAGCGTCCACTCCTATTTAGGAGTGAGCCGGAAGACCATGGGTCAGCTAGGAGAGCTATCCCCACAGCGGGAGGGAGCCTTTGTCCAGCCCAAAGAGGCCAGTCTAAGCTGGGCTCTAGCTCCAAACGCTTCCCCAGCAGCCAGGCCGCCGGGTAACTATCCCCGAGTGGAGCCTGAGTTCCACCCAGTGCATGGGTTTCGTGGAGCTGCAGTGAGTCCCTGCTGGACCGTGCTGAGAGGCGCTCTGCTCACCAAGCCCTAAGGACAGATGATGCTCCTAGGGGAGTGCTGGGCACTGTGTTCTTGCCCGGATCTGCTACTAAGGTTATAGCACCAGACACAGTCTAGGCTCCTTTTTTTCTTGCTAGCGTTTTTTCTGTTTATCTAATAAATATGTCATTAACATTAACCTTTGAAAGGGAAAATTATCCTAAAGAGAAGCAGTTGAGCACAAAAATTTACACGTAAGTCAATCGAACAAAATAGAGATTCCAGAACTAAATCCACACTTTTCTGGTCAATTGATCTGTGACAAAGGAGGCAAGAATATACAGTGTAAAAAGTTCTCTTCAACAAATGGTGTTGGGAAAACTGGACATGCGAAAGAATCAAAGTGGACCACGTTATGGCACCATACACAACATAAACACACTGTGTTAAAGACCTAAATGTGAGGGGCGCCTGGGTGGCTCAGTGGGTTAAAGCCTCTGCCTTCAGCTCAGGTCATGATCCCAGGGTCCTGGGATTGAGCCCCATGTCCGGCTCTCTGCTCCGCGGGAAGCCTGCTTCCTCCTCTCTCTCTCTCTGCCTGCCTCTCTGCCTACTTGTGATTTCTCTCTTTGTCAAATAAATAAAATCTTAAAAAAAAAAAAAAAAAAAGACCTAAATGTGAGACCTGAAACCATAAAATTCCAAAAAGAGAGCACAGGCAGTAATGTCTCCAACATCAGCCATAACACCATCTTTCTAGATATGTCTCCTGAGGCAAGGGAAACAAAAGCAAAATTAAACTACTGGGTTTACATGAAAATAAAAAGCTTTCACACAGCAGAGGAAACCATCAGCAAAACAAAAAGGCAACCTAGGGAATGGGAGAAGATATTTGAAAAGGACATATCCACTAAGGGATTAATACCCAAAACACAAAGAATTCATATAACTCAACACACAAAAATCCAAATAATCCAATTAAAAATGGGCAGAGGGTCTAAATCACATTTTCCCAAAGAAGACACATATGAAAAGTTTCACAACATTATTGATCATCAGGGAATCCAAATTAAAACCACAATGTGATATCACTATGTATCTATCAGAATGGCTAAAATAGGGCGCCTGGGTGGCTCAGTGGGTTAAGCCGCTGCCTTAGGCTCGGGTCATGATCTCAGGGTCCTGGGATCGAGTCCCGCATCGGGCTCTCTGCTCAGCAGGGAGCCTGCTTCCTCCTCTCTCTCTGCCTGCCTCTCCATCTACTTGTGATTTCTCTCTGTCAAATAAATAAATAAAATCTTAAAAAAAAAAAATTAAAAAAAAAGAATGGCTAAAATAAAAAACACAAGTAATAATGAGTTGGTGAGGATGTGGGGGAAAACAGAATATTCATGCACAGTTGGGAATGCAAACTAGTGCAGCCACTATGGAGTTTCCTCAGAAAATTAGAAATAGAATGACCATATGATCCGGTAATTCCACTACTGGGTATTTACCCAAAGAACACTAATTTGAAAAGATATATGCACCCCTATGTTTATAGCAGGATTATTTACGATAGCCCCAGTGTCCATCAATAGATGAATGGACAAAGAAGACGTGAGATACACACACACAATGGAAGACTACTCGACCATTAAAAAGAAAAATCCTGCCATTTGCAACAGCAACTGTATTTGTTGCTGTATTTTCCTCCTCTGCTTCCTGCCACTATACACTAACTTGTAGACAAGCATGGTGTGCTCTGTTTACAGACGGACAGTCATGATAAAACCCTCAAGCTCTGATGACCCCTCCATCCCCTCGTCCCTCTGGCTGCAGCTCCCATACTTGCCCCTACTCTGGCTTTGTGGCAACACGATAGTACCTCCAGAAATTGCAAGTAGATAGACACAGATATCCTTCCCTCTTTTCACTCTGCACACCCCAGTATTGTTCATAGGTTACCCTTCTTCTAAAAATAACCAGATTTGTTTTCTGCTGCTTATAGCTTAGACTAATCATTTGACTTTAATATCTATTTCTACCATCTCAAAATCCAGCTGACCTAAGACTTCCTTCGAAAGACCCACTTCCAAAGACTTGTATCTGCCTGAACCTCGTATGGCTTCCCCCTCCCCACTTTCTACTGCAAAAAAAGGTAAGAACATAGAAATAGATAAGCCAGTAGCCACTCCGGATATTTCAAACCTTGGAAACTATTAATCAGGCATGAATCGCATAAAAATATTTACTGTTAGAACTAATATGGATGTTATAACCAACTATTATTAGTGGCAAAGGCTGCAAACCTGTGACACAGTCACTCCTTCTCATACCTTCATCTCAGGAGCAGATGAAGGATCAAATCAAAGGCAACAGAAGAAAAAGATTAGCAATAGCACATATTTAATAAGTCCTTTAAAGACATTTCAACCCTTCCCCTGCAGAAAAAGCAGATCCTGTGTTATTCCTCTTTTAGAGGCAAAGTAGAGTTTAAGAGACTCCTGCCTCCACTGTGTTGCTCCCGTGATGTGAGGGTATTCGGAAACCCAGACAAACAGTCTAGCTGAGGTAGAAAGTTGGAAATGAACCAAGGCCTAAGGGACAGATGAGGCCTTCTCTCAGGGTCTCACCGTAAGTCTATATCTCATGCACTTAAGCCATAGGAAAGGGAAAATTCTCCCACAGAAGGAAGAGGAGAATTCATAGATAAACTCCCAAGTCCTAGCATTGGAAAAGGTTACTTTCCCACCATCATAATCCGGAGCAACTCCAATCTGCCTTGGACAGTAGGACAGAATCTGGAAGGGCTCGGGGCTAGTGCCTGTATACATGCCAGCTGAAGACAGCTGCAGGGTCCAGAATCCTTCCTCGGGGCTGACGTTGAGAAGTCCTCTTCTCACCACTGACTCTCTTGCCACTCCCACCAGGCAGAATGTTGGCCATATTTCATTTTCTTGTGGCCACTCCTCCTCCAACTCTTCACTCTTGTTTCTATATCCAGTGGAACCGTAACCATCGGTAGTGCCCGTTAATCCACCAAGACTGCTAGTGCCCAACACGCCCCTGGCTGCACCCCAGTACTTCGTTGCTGCTTCTTCTCCTCTGCGTCCCACCATATCCTGTCCACTTTCACTTCCCGGTACACTTTGCCCCATGTGAAGGCCTTACTGCCCAGCACCCCAGGCTCAGGGTCAAATCTCGGACCATGCTGGTATTTGTTCATCCGCAAGCCAGTGGGTATCATCCTCTTCCCATTCGGGGACACTGAGAGGAAACCATCGGCTGTCTGCGAATTCAGGATGATCCCCACTATGGGGGCAAGGGGATACAGGTATGGCATCGTAAGATATCAAGGGAGATTTTTCCCTTAGGTTCTGGGGCCTTCTGACCATGATGGGAGATTCCTTTCAGGGACCAGGATACAGATTGCACTGGACCCAGTGCTCATACTATGCAGAGTGTGAAGAAAGGCCAGGGAGAGAATTCGAGAGCATGAGCATCACAATGAGACTCAGGAGGAAAGGAGAGAGGAGCTGTTATCATTATGGTCAAGAAACTTTGGGGAAAGTTTTGCAGTTTTGAACTCTGAGACCTCAGGATAAAGAATGTGGTTACATTAGCCACCACAAAGACCTTCCTGTTGAAGGAGCTGATCCATGAGGGATGCCGCACAGGCGAGCTGTAATTCAGGGTAGCAGAGTTTAAGGTGAACATCAGCCACCGTCCCCTCCAGACACTCACTGGTCTTATACTCCAGATCCCTCTGCAGTCTTCTAGAAAGGAAGAAGTAAAGGGCAGTAAGCAGTCCTGACACGTCTTCCAGCTCCGATGCTCTTACTGTCGGTCAACACTATTTGAAAAGGTGGCTGGGCATGATGAAAGCCCAAGCCACACCAAGAAGTCAATGCAGGAGACACACCGCGGTGCCTAATCTACTGCTGGACCTATCTGCTGCTCACACCCAGTGCTTCCTTATGGAGCCTTCGAGCACATTCTCTGGGCTTTCACCACATCTTCAACTTCTAGTCCTAAATCACACCACTTCTCTCCACTTGCAAAGACACTTCTTTGAGATTAATTCTCAAAGTAATAATCTTATTTAATTATCCCAGTATTTTTTATTCTTTTATTTTTAAGTATGATTAAAGACACATAACATAAAATTTACTCTTTAGATGTTAGGCGCACAGTTCAGTAGGGCTATGTATATCTACACTGTTGTACAACCAATTTTCACAATGGTTTTATCCTGCAAAACCGAAAGTCTGTAATCATGAAACCACAACCCCTTGTTTCCCCCTCCTTGTAACCACTGGCCACCACCCTTCTACTTTCTTTTCCGATGGAATTGGTTGCTTTAGATCATTCCTCTAAGCAGAATCATACCGTATTTGGCATTTTGTGACAGTCCTCTTTAACTCAGCACAATGTCTCTAATGTTTAACCATGTATCCGTGTTACCCAGAGCTTCCCAATATTTTACCTCACTTCTAGACACAAAATACCTTTTCATCAGCTCTGGGACCTACTTGGACTCTACCTTAGTCCAGGTAACATCCTTAGACTGCTGTGTGGACAGACTCCCTGATTTGGACTGACTGACTCTCCCTCCCCAATGTCCCTGCCCACTGTGAATGTCCTCCATAGAAGCAGGCAGCCATGAGAACCCAAGGCCAGAGCCAAACCCTAAGGAAACATTACAAAGAAAGAAAGGGGGTTTTCTGGGCCCAGAGCCCACCCTTCACCCATTCCTTTACCATTGAATCCTCTGATTCCTTTCTCTAAAGAACGAAGTTTATCCGCAAACTCTTCTGCCCACTTTTTGATTGCAGTACTGATAGGCCAGAACTTCTTCCAGGGGGCACCTGGAGAAAACAGAGGCACAGAAGGAGCTCCTGAAAGAAGAGCAGGATTGCACACATCAGCACACACACACACACACACACACACACACACACCAACAAGGCACACAGGGTGGGGAGCAAGACGCACATCCAGGCATCCAGCTCCACATAAGCACTGAAGAGTACAATGCACATAATTCTGAAGAAAGGGTGGTGATCCGAGTGCTCTCTACCCAACAATATGTCAATTTTATGTGGTGTTAAAAGAAGAAAGTCATTTTCCACCTTGGAGGTTCACTGAAACATGCTACTAATAGTTCAACTTCTCAAGAAATTACCTGAGGATATACATCAAATAAATTAAAATTAAAATATAACTTTAAATTTTAATTTTAAAAAAGCCTTTAAATTTGTCAGATTTTAAACCAAAGACTATAAGAGATGAAGAGGGAAACTATAATCTATCCAACAAGATAGATTATATCGATCTATCCAACAAGAGCTGACAATTGTAAATATGCTCCTAGCTTGGGAGCAGCCAATTATATAAACCACTTAATAGCAAAATTAAAGAAACACATTGATAATAATACAATTATAGTAGGGGATTTTAACATCCCAGTCACAACAATGGACAGATCAACTAAGCCGAAGATCAACAAGAAAAAAAGGACTTTGAATGACACACTGGACCTGATGGACATCACAGATATATTCAGAACATTCCATTCCATAGCAATGGAATATACATTCCTCTCAAGTGCACATGGAACATATTCCAGAATAGATCACATACTGGGTAACAAATCTGGTCTCTACTGGTACCAAAATATTGGTATTATTCCCCACATATTCTCAGACAACAGTGAGTTCAAACTTGAACTCAATCACAAAAAGGTAATTTGGAAGGAACTCAAACACCTGCTTGTTCCCTCAAACACTTTAGAGCACCCTGCTAAAGAATGATTGGGTCAACCAGGAAATTACAAAAGAATTTTTTTTTAATTCATGCAAACACATGAAAATGAAAACACAAATGTTCAGAACCTTTGGGATGTAGCAGAGGTGGTCCTACAAGGCAATATATAACAATACAAGCATTTCTCAAGAAACAGAAAAAGTGGGGCGCCTGGGTGGCTCAGTGGGTTAAAGCGCTGCCTTCAGCTCAGGTCATGATCCCAGGGTCCTGGGATCAAGCCCCGCATCGGGCTCTCTGCTCAGTGGGGAGCCTGCTTCCTCTTCTCTCTCTGCCTGCCTCTCGGCCTGCTTGTGATCTCTCTCTGTCAAATAAATAAATAAAATCTTCAAACTTTCACTCTTCACAGATGACATCAGACTTTATGTGGAAAATCCAAAAGACTCCACCCCAAAATTGCTAGATCTCATACAGGAATTCAGCAGTGTGGCAATAAATAAAATGAATGCACAGAAGCCACTTGCATTTCTATGCACTAACAATGAGGCAGAAGAGAGAGAAATTAAGGAATCGATCCCATTTACAATTGCACCAAAAACCACAAGATAACTAGGAATAAATCTAAACAAAGAGGTAAAGGGTCTGCATTCTGAAAACTACAGAACACTCATGAAAAAAATTGAAGTAGACACAAAGAAATGGAAAAAGATTCCATGCTCATGGATTAGAAGAATAAACATTGTTAAAATGTCTATGCTACCTAGAGCAATCCACACATTCAATGCAATCCTTATCACAATACCATCAACATTTTTCTCAAAGCTGGAACAAATAATCCTAAAAATTGTACGGAACCAGAAAAATACCCAAATAGCCAAAGGAATGTTGAAAAAAAAAAAAAAGCTGATGGCATCACAATGCCAAAATTCAAACTATATTACAAAACTGTAATCATCAAGACAATATGGTAGTGACACAAAAACAAACACATAGATCAATGGAACAGACTAGAGAACCCAGAAATGGACACTCAGCTCTATGGTCAACTAATCTTTGGCAAACCAGGAAAGAATATCCAATGGAAAAAAAGACCGTTTCTTCAACAAATGGTGCTGGGAAAATTATATAGAGGAATGAAAGTGGACCATTCACTTATATCATACACAAAGATAATCTCAAAATGGATGAAAGACCTCAATGTGAGACAGGAATCCATCCAAATCCTAGAGAAGAACACAGGCAGCAACCTCTCTGACCTCAGTCACAGCATCTTCTTGCTAGACATGTCTCTAAAAACAAGAGAAAGACAAAAATAAACTATTGGGACTTCCTCAAGATAAAAAGCTTCTACACAGCAAAAGAAACAGTCAACAAAACTAAAGGCAGCATATAGAATGGGAGAAGATATTTGCAAATGACATATCAGATAAAGGGCTAGTATCCAAGATCTGTAAATAACTTCTCAAACTCAACACCCAAAAACAAAGAATCCAGTCAAGAAAGGGGCAAGAAGGGGCACCTGGGTGGCTCAATGGGTTAAGCCCCTGGCTTCAGCTCAGGTCATGATCCTGCTGAGCAGATAGCCCGACGCGGGGTTCGATCCCACATTGGGGGGAGGGGGGGAATATCTGCTCAGCAGGGAGCCTGCTTCCTCCTCTCTCTCTGCCTGTCTCTCTGCCTACTTGTGATCTCTGCTGTCAAATAAATAAATAAAATCTTTTTTTAAATGGGGGGTGGGGCAAGAGACATGAACAGACATTTCTCCAAAGAAGACATATAAATGACCAACAGACACATGAGAAAAATGTTCCACATCACTTGGCATGGGGGAAATACAAATCAAAACTGCCATGAAATACCACCTCACACCAGTCAGAATGGCTAAAACTGACAAGAGGAAAAACAAATGTTGGTGAGGATACAGATAAGGGGAACCTCTTACACTGCTGGTCAGAATGTAAGCTGGTGCAGCCACCCTGGAAAACAGTACAGAGGTTCTTCAAGACATTAAAAATAGAGCTACCCTATGACCCAGCGATTGTGCTACTAGGTATTTATCCCAAAGATACAAATGTAGTGATCTGAAGGGGCACTCCAATGTTTATCCCAGTATTCACAATAGCCAGACTATGAAAAGAACTGAGATGTCCACCCACAAATGATGGATAAAGATGTGGTCCATACATACAATGGAATATTTCTCAGCCATCAAAGGATGAAATCTTGCCATTTACATCAACATGGATAGAACTGAAGGGTATTGTGTTGAGCAAAATAAGTCAATCAGAGAAAGATAATTATCATATGGACTCACTCATATGTAGAATTTAAGAAACAAAGCAGATAATCATAGGATAAGGGAGGGATAAATAAAGTAAGATGAAATCAGAGAGGGAGACAAACCGTAAGAACTGCAGGAAACAAACTAAGGGTTGCTGGAGGGGAGGTTGGGGGCGGGGTAACGGGGTGGTATTTTTTCCTAGGATTGATTTATTTATTTATTTATTTATTTGACGGAGAGAAAGCATAAGCAGGGGAGCAGCAGGCAGAAGGAGAGGGAGTAGCAGGCTCCCCACTGGGCAGGGATCCTGACATGGGGCTGGGGATCCTAGGGTCATGACCTGAGCCGCAGGCAGATGCTTAACCAACTGAACCACCCAGGTGCCCCAACACTGGGTATTTTATGCAGTTAATGAATTACTGAACTCTACATCTAAAACTAATGGTACACTATATGTTAACTAATTGAATTTAAATAAAGTAAGTTAAAAAAAGAAATCAAAAATAAAAATTAAAAGCTTTAAATCATATAGATATACTTATGTATACATTTGTATAATATATATATGTATAGCTGAGCTTTAAATTTAGCTGAGCAGAGATACCTAAGCTAAATACAAAATGAAAGAAATCTGAATTCTAAACTTATTATCAGAAAGGACTGAATTTAAGGCAGAAAGCTATTAAATAAGACAACAGAAAGTATTTATGTTACTGAGAGTATTAGAATCCACAACTGAGATACAACTTCCATTAAACATCCCACAGGGAGAAAAAGCATCAAAGTGTAGAAAAGCTAAACTATCAAAATAAAAAATGGGTAAGAACTGATTGCTAGTAGGAATCTTGGGCTGACCTTAGTCCATGACATCTCAAGAAGTCAAAAAAATATGTATCAATACAAAACACCTTAATAACAAAATTACTAAGGGAAACCTCATGGAGATATATCAAATCCTATTCCAATGAAATTTGAGTGTTTGGAACAGTCACAAGAATTTACAACATGTAAACACAGAATACCTTGATAAAGGGCAAAAGGTAGAAAGACCAACACTCCGTCTGATCACAGTATTTAAAACTATGAATGACAAACTATTAGGGAAAAACAAATCCAGCACCACTGACAAATATTCTCTTTCTTACACAAATTTTATGCTAAAAAGCAAACCAAAGTCAGAATTTCAAAATACCTCAAAAACAACAGTCGCTAAAGTAGTGTACACTGGAAATTATGGTATTCATCAAAAGCAGGGCTATGAGCCTGCTTTTGAGTAAAAAAAAAAAAACATTAAATTTAGGGGGAAAAAGACAGGTAAGTAGAGGAGACAAAAGCAGAAATACACCAAATAAGAAATGAAAAATATTCAGATATAAAAAGGAAATTAAATTTAAGAACATTATTTTGACCAACTATGCAAATGCTTTTGAAAATGTAATAAAAAATGATGACTTTCCAGAATACATAAATAGTAAATTTTCCAATTAAAAATAGAGTGGGGAGGGTGCCTGGGTGGCTCAGTGGGTTAAGCCGCTGCCTTCGGCTCAGGTCATGATCTCAGGGTCCTGGGATCGAGTCCCGCATCGGGCTCTCTGCTCAGCAGGGAGCCTGCTTCCCTCTCTCTCTCTCTGCCTGCCTCTCTGCCTACTTGTGATCTCTCTCTGTCAAATAAATAAATAAAATCTTTAAAAAAAAAAATAGAGTGGGGAAAAAAAAAAAAAAAGAGGGATTGCCTGGGTGGCTCAGTTAGTTAAGCATCCGACACTGGTTTCGGCTCAGGTCCTGAGCTCATGGTGTTGAGGTCAATCCTGGTATTGGCTCTGAGCTCAGCAGAAAGTCTGCTTGAGACCCTCTCCTGCCCTCTCCCCCTTCCCCAGCTTGTTCTCTCTCTCTTAAGGAAAAAGAAAAGAGTGAATTTTTTTGAAAATAGAAACTTTATGTTTCTTATAAAGAGACATATAAAAAATAATATTCCTAGGTATCTTATGGTTATTGGTGCCATTATAAATGGATAGGGTCCTTGATTTCTCTTTATGCTGCTTCCTTATTGGTGTATATAAATGTAATAGATTTCTCTAGCTTGATTTTGTATTCTGCAATGTTACTGAGTCACCATATTATACTCCTGAAACTAATACTACACTGTAAGTTAACTCTCTCAAATTCAGATAAAAACTATAAAACAGGCAGGCAGAAAAAGATTCAAGTGTTCGTAGTTAGTAGAGAAGCATATGGGAAAGGATGTACACTTCATGGCTTGAAACGACACTGTGTGTAATGCATCTTTCTTTTTTTTTTTAAGATATTTTTCTTTATTTATCTGACAGAGATCACAAGTAGGCAGAGAGGCAGGCAGAGAGAGAGGGGGAAGCAGGCTCCCTGCAGAGCAGAGAGCCCGATGCGGGGCTCGATCCCAGGACCCTGGGATCATGACCTGAGCCGAAGGCAGAGGCTTAACCCACTGAGCCACCCAGGTGCCCCGTAATGCATCTTTCAAATAACATCTTTTTCATGATTATATTAAAAATAATAATAAAGTAAATAAAAATAACGCATAAAGACTGAGAGTTAAAAGGATAGAGCTACCGTCCTAACACAAGTTACACGACAGTGAACTTTATAGAAATCCCCGTCATTCCATGGAAGGCCTTTCGGCTTACTCGAGTCCAAGAACCTCTCTTGGAACAATCTTCTTTCCAGCCCTCCTCAGATTTTAGTAATTTTGGAAAAAGAAAACAAAGAGCCACTTAAGTAGTTAAAAAAAAAAAGTCAGGCAGCACTTCCCTGCTCACTGTGTCACTGGGGTGCTGGGAAGGAAGAGAAAACAGGGTCGTGGACAGTAGGATCCCGGAGCTGCCACCATTCCCTGCTGTGGACGCGTCGGGGCTGGGTGCGCAGCAAAACCAGGCCGCGACCTACCCCGGCAGACCCGCACCTGCGCTGCTCCACAGAGGGCATCTGCCTCTCTGCGCACATGCCGCCTCCTCCCTTCCTCCATCCGAGCCCCAGGCTACTCCCTGCAGGCAACCCTCCCTGCTCTATTCGGAGTCCCTCCGGGGTCTCAGCCTGGGCCAGAAGTCCTACGCTCGGCTGGCCCCATAGTCCTGCCCGTAGTGTCCGCCCCGGGAACCGGCTCCCGGAAGTCGGGGTGCCTGTCCCTTCCTGTCCTCCGCACAGCCTGCACCCACCTGTCATCACCAGCTCATGCGTCCAGTTCTCACCCAAGCACCGCACCGTGGTTAGCTCCTCCTTTCTGCTAATCCGAGTCTTTGCTTTTTCAAGGCCAACGGTAAGGACTTCTTCTTCCATGAAGCCTTCCCTCACTACATCCTGGTCCTTTCCAGAATTCCTGTGGCCTCCAGTCGGATCACAAGACTTAACATTTGAGGGACGCCTGGGTGGCTCAGTGGGTTAAGCAGCTGCTTTCGGCTCAGGTCATGATCCCAGCGTCCTGGGATCAAGTCCCACATCGGGCTCCTTGGGAGCCTGCTTCTCCCTCTGTCTCTGCCTGCCATTCTGTCTGCCTGTGCTCGCTCTCTCCCCCTCTCTCTCTCTGATAAATAAATAAAATCTTTAAAAAAAAAAAAAAGACTTAACATTTGATTATTTGTTGTAATTACAAATGCGTACATTTTACTACCTCATTGTACAGACTGCATATTCCTACCCCCTGCCCACTGCAATTTGGGACCTAAATCCTACTGGCTGGCTGACTAAGCCTTATCAGTGACTTCAATAAATGAGAATAAAACTTTTCTCTCTCTCTTTTTTAAAAAGATTATATTTGTCAGAGAGAGAGATCAAGCAGGCAGAGCTTGATCAAGGAGGCAGAGGGAGAAGCAAGCTCCCCACTGAGCAGGGAGCCTGACTCGGAGCTCGGTCCCAGGACCCTAGAATCATGACCTGAGCAGAAGGCACACACTCAACCGACTGAGCCCCCCGGGCGCCCCACAACTTTTCTCTCTTGACTCCTGGTCCAAGTCTCATGCTGATGGGGGGCCCGCACTGCAGCTTAGGGCAAGACGAGCCACACCAAGTCGAGTTGGTTCCTCACCTGCAGAAGCTCTACTGCCGGCTGCTGAGGCTTTTCTTCCGACTCAGAAATCAGGGCTCCAAGTCGGAGCACTTGCTCAGAGTCCTTGCTGACCGGGCCCTCCTGCCTTTGCCTGCTCTTGCGCAATCCTTCCAGCGGCTCCAGCAGGCCCTGCGCTCTCTCTCTCTCTGGCTCAAGAACTGCTGCCCCGGTTCAAACACTGACGCAGTGTCCTGCTGTGGCTCTGCAATTTCGTCTGCAGAAAAAGCAGAAAGAGAAAGGGGCTTCTCCTGAGAGGCTCGTGTGTGAGATCTTCTGGGGGGCAGTGATCCCTGGGTCACCCTCCTCCCCACTCCCCGATGCCCGCCACCCACAGGTGTCACAGAGACTTTGCTCGCCAGCAGGGCCTCAAGCCCATCTTCTCCTGTAGACTGAAATTTCTCCATCCTATCCCTGTCTCCCTTCAGAATCTTCAGATGCTTTAAAATTTTACCCTGTGGAATTAACACGGATATGGTCAAGGTGAACAGGAAAATGCCCTCCTAACAAAAGAGAGATTCAAAGTGATTCCAGAGTAAAACCAGACACACGTGCCTTTGGTAGCACAGTAACAGTCATGTGTAACAGTTTCCATTCTAGTTAGTTAACAAAGAAGAAACAAAGCGAATGCTATGCTAGTTAGAACGATTTCTTAGGCTTGAGATACAAGTTTATTATCATTAATAATGAAACATATGGTGTGGTTCTTACTTACAGTCTCCATCAAAATTACAGACAATTTACATTTTAATGAATTAATAACCTAAAAATAAAAGAGAAGCTCAAAACTGAAAGTGAAGGAAAGCATATATAATAACTCCAAATGGAAAGAAATGACGAAGTTGGTTTTAAGAATCCTGTCAGTCAAGGAGAAAAGAGAAACAATTAATTGCTTAATTCTTTGTTAGCAGACGGAAGGAAACATACTAGCACCTCAGGGGAAATAATATCTTCCCTGAAATTAAGCTCCGAATGAAATCCATACAGGACAAAATACCATCAGAACTATTTCGACAGTCATGTGCTAGAACACACACCAGTTGAAGCTGACGTCAGGGGCTGTCGAGAGTGCTGGTGTCCTGTACGGCTAGTGGAGGCCTGTTCCAAATGCCTCAGAAGACAGACAGTCAGGGCAACAGGACAGACTGACTATTATAGAAAGATATGGGAACAAACCAGTTCTACTACCAAACTTCAAAGGGCAATGCTTTACCAAGAACTTTCACCTAACACTTGTTAGGACAGCTACTTTCTTAAAAAAACAGAAGATAACAAGTCTTGAGGACAATGTGAAGAAAGGGGAGCCCTGCTGCATTCCCGGTGGACATGTTGCCTGATGTGGCCATCATGGAAAACACTGTGGATGCGCCTTAAACAGTTAAAAGCAGAATTACCAAATGATCCAGCAATCCAGCTTCTAAATGTTTATCGAAAGGAATTGAACTCGGGATCTCAAAATGACGCCTGTACTCCTGTGTTAGTTGCAGCATTATCCAACTGTCCATCAACCGATGAATGGATAAAGAAAATGTGGTATTTGCAAACAATGGAACATTCCTCAGCCTCACAAAAGAAGGAAATGCTGGAGGACATCATGCTAGGCGAAAATAGCCAGACACCAAAAGACAAATACTGTGTAATCTTACTTGTAAGTGGAAATAGTCAAACTCAGAAGCCAAGAGGGGAATGGAGGTTGCCAGGGGCTAGAGGGGAGGGAAACAGGGACGCGGAGGTCAACGGATTCATAGTTTCAGTCCTGCAAGACGAACAAGTTCTGGAGATATCTCTACAGCATAGTACTTACAGCTAATAATACAGTATTGTATACTTAAAATTTGCTAAGAGGGGGGCATCTGGGTGGCTCAGTGGGTTAAGCCGCTGCCTTCGGCTCGGGTCATGAGCTCAGGGTCCTGGGATTGAGTCCTGCATCCGGCTCTCTGCTCAGCAGGGAGCCTGCTTCCTCCTCTCTCTCTGCCTGCCTCTCTGCCTGCTTGTGATCTCTGTCTGTCAAATAAATAAATAAAATCTAAAGAAAAAAAATTTGCTAAGAGGATTAATCTTACCTTATATTAAGTATTCTTACTATGCACATACACACACAATGATAATAATAAAGAAGGTGGGAAGAAACTCCCCGAGGCCAGGGATAAGTGTCTGGCTTGATGACAGTGACGGTTTCACAGGGGTACACTGATCTCCAGACTCAGTGAGATGTCTACATGAACTATGCACAGGTTTTCACGTGTCAATCATACTTCAATATAATGTTTTCCTAAAAAAAAAAGAATATGGACCTTGCCCTGAAGGCACCATGGTAGAATTTTTTTTGGCCATGAGAATGAAGTTAGGGCCCAGCAGACTTCTTACCCGATTAGGCTGCGCAGCCTTCTTCAAGAGGACAGCAGTATGAGGCCTGTGCTCCCGGGCCTCCTGGCCCATCACACACAGTATTTGCTGGTCACCCTTGCAGTAATAATGGAACTTCTCCAAACACAGCCCACATAGCTTCTCTGCATTTTTCTCAAGTGGTCTGTCCTCTCCGGGTGGGTCTCTCGCCATGTGTCTTCATCCTCCAGATGTTTTCCACTAGGCTGGCCATCTGCCGCACGTGGCGAATATTCTTTCTCTTAAAGACGGCCTTGCAGAGAGAACAATGCCCTGGCTGCCTGGGAGATCCGCATACCGGGACGATGCAGTGAAAGCAGAGGACATGACCACGGTCAGGGGCGACAGGGTCTCTCAAGTGGTGGAGGCAGAGAGAGCAGAGCACCTCACCCTCCAGCTCTCTCGGAGGGGAGGCGGCAGCCACCACAGCAGTGCCCAGAGTCTTCACAGAGCTCCTTCTCCAGGCGAGCAATCGCTTCCTAAGAAAACAGGAAAGGCAAAAGAAATCGTGAATTTAACCAACATCAAGATAGAACCTGTGAGAAAAGTTTTTGTGTTTAGTCTGTTTGTGTATTTAAGTGGGGTATTCTAGAAGACTGGGGGAAAGCCAATCCCCGGTGAAGTCTAAGGAATTTGCTTCACTTTTAGTAGATAAGCTCAGTAAATAATATTTTTATATTTTTATATAAAATAATTTTATATTATTATTTATAATTATTATAAATAATTCAGTAGTAGAAAATAAGAATTATAAAAATGTAGGGCTGTATCTCAAAACTCATTGAGAACATGAAAGTTAGATGACTAGAAAGCACTAGGTCTGTTATTCATATCCTGCCTAGAAAATCTCATCATCATGGCTTAAACTAATGGTTTTCAATCATGTTTTGAAACATAAGAAATGTATTCACATCCCAATTTAAAATACTTGCATATGCACGCGCACATAAACACACACACAGACACACACACACACACACACACACACACACAAATGTAAATTTTGGTAAATACATTTATTCTTTTTTTTTAAGGTTTTATTTATTTGAGAGAGAGAGATCACAAGCAGGCAGAGAGGCAGGCGGGGTAGGGGGAGCAGGCTCCCCGATGAGCAGAGAGTCTGATGTGGGGCTCGATCCCAGGACCCTGGGATCATGACCTGAGCCGAAGGTAGAGACTTAACCCACTGAGCTACCCAGGTGCCCACACTTATTCTTTATTACATATAATACACTCTGATTTCTTATTATAATCATTTTTTCATGTTTTGATATGTTTTATTGGAGCAAAATCTCAACAAAAGGTTTCTTGTACTTACAGAATTTATGTAGGGACAGTCCAAACCACTTGGATCCAAGTGAGAATAGCCACTAAACCTCTTTACGTATTTAATTTTTACTAGCATACAAAAAAATATTGTAAATTACAAACCCATCCCTCAATTAACTACAAAAACAGCTTTAAAAACACACAATTTAGACTGGTTTAATCTTGAAAGATAACCCAATAAGACTAAAAACTAAACATTCCAGGTCCTGCACGAAATAGTAAAATATTCAAAGGTCTTCAGGATGCTTTGACTGATTTGCATCAATAAGAGAACCTGTTTTTGATGTGGTAAAAGAAATGTGTTCATCTCCAGTTCCAACTCCAAGCTGCTGTCAGCCAACCCTGTCACTCTTCCGTCAAGCTCTTGTGCACATCAGCCTCCTTCTGACCGTGACCCCTCTTTGCAGCTGCTAAACCTTGAAGTATTTTCAGTACCTTGGAGACAGGCTTTGAGATGCTTGTCCACTCTCTTTCCAGGGCCAGCCTCTGGAGTAAATTCCTTTCTTGTTTCACCACCACTCAGTTTTCTGCCTTTTATCCGTGGTGAGCAGCTGGGAACCCCACAGCCAGGTGCTCCTGGAGCCCATACAACTTCCGCTGCTGCGGTCTCGAGGAAGCTTTCCCCGACTCCTGCACACAGCCCTCCCCACCGCACTCTTGGAGCCACTTCTTCAGAGCAGGTCTTGTTCATGTTCCTTGACATGTGGTCTCATACACACTGCCTGAAGGAATACAATGTTTGAAAGGGGATTCTGAAAATTACTGGTCCTGGAAGATTTTAAACATCCATTTCATGGTGAGATATTCTTTAAAAAGTTCAAGTATGGGGCCGCCTGGGTTGCTCAATCAGTTGGGCGTCTGACTCTTGATTTTGTCTCGGGTCATGATCTCAGGGTTGTGAGACTGAGCCCAAGTCAAGCTCCATGCTCAGCAGACAGTCTGCTAGAGATTCTCTCCCTCTCCCTTTGTCCCTCGCCCCTCTACATAAAATAAAATAAAATAAAATAAAATCTCAAGTATAGGGGCGCCTGGGTGGTTCAGAGGGTTAAGCCTCTGCCTTCGGCTCGGGTTGTGATCTCGGGGTCCTGGGATCGAGTCCCGCGTCAGGCTCTCTGCTCAGCAGGGAGCCTGCTTCCTCCTCTCTCTCTCTCTGCCTACCTCTCTACCTGCTTGTGATCTCTGTCTGTCAAATAAATAAATAAAATTTAAAAAAAAACTCAAGTATAATGTCAAGTAAACTAGATGGCTTTTTTTTTTTAAAGATTTTATTTATTTATTTGACAGAGAGAAATCACAAGTAGATGGAGAGGCAGGCAGAGAGAGAGAGAGGGAAGCAGGCTCCCTGCTGAGCAGAGAGCCCGATGCGGGACCCGATCCCAGGACCCTGAGATCATGACCCGAGCCGAAGGCAGCGGCCCAAACCACTGAGCCACCCAGGCGCCCCAACTAGATGGCTTTTAAAGCCTTTTCCAGTGCCCTGACTGTAGGATTCTGACTATTGTACGTTCAAGTTTTCAGTGTCATCCAGCTGAAACTCAAACTCCAGAAACTCATGTCCAAACTTGTCTTTTTGCCCTTTGTAGTAGCACAGGTAGAAACCACTGGACATGGCCATTTTAGGCCCTGCAGAGCCTACCGAAGACCCAGCCAATGTGCCATAAGCTGCCTTATGACTGTCAACTTTTAAATGCTGGTTGTAACCCACAAAATTGATGTCATGATACAACGTATTGCAACAAACACTTGGAAAAACACTGATTTGAACTATAACATCTTTATCACTAACCATGAACTCTACCCAGAAATGCAACTCTAGGGAGCTACAAAGACCTCCTCTATGACCACTTGAATGTGCTGAAGAAGATGTACCATATGAGCACTAACCGAAAGACAGCTGGAGTAGCTACATTAGTATCAGACAAACTAGACTTCAGAACAAGACACACTACAAGAAATAAAGACGATTATCTCATTATGACAAAGTAGTCAATTTTCTAAGTCCCTTATCAAATACACGTGTTCCAGAGCTGCAAAACACAGAAAGCAAAAAACTCCATAGAATTGATATGAGAACAGGTAAACCCACAAAGAAGCTGGACATTTCGACCACTCACAAATTGAAAAAAGAGGCACTTGGGTGGCTCAGTTGTTAGGCATCTGCCTTCGGCTCAGGTCATGATCTCAGGGTCCTGGGATCGAGCCCCGCATCGGGCTCCCTGCTCAACGGGATCTGCTTCTCCCTCTCCCACTCCCCTGCTTGTGTTCTCTCTCGTGCTGTGTCTCTCTGTCAAATAAACAAATAAAAATCTTTAAAAATAAAATATTGAAAAAATGGGGAAAAAATTAGACAGACTGCCAGTAAGGATGAAGAGGACCTGAAAAACCCTGTCGGCAAACTTGACCTGGTGAGATTTACGACACATTCTTCCCAACAAAAGCCGAAGGCACCTTCTTTTCAAGTGCAGACAGAATATTTGCACAAAGGGACCATACTGTTCACCATAAAACAAACATTAACAAGCATAAAAGAATTGAAATTGTATAAAGAATGTTCTTAGAATGTAATAGAATTAAACTAGAAATAGATAATTGAAAAACACTGGAAAATCTCCAAACATTTGGAAATTAAACAACACACTTTTTAAAAAGATTTATTTATGTATTTGAGAGAGGGAGCACAAGCAGGGGGGCAGAAAGGGAGAGAGAATCTCAAGCAGACCCCACACTGAGCACTGAGGCCAACACGGGACTCCATCTTAGGCCCCTGACATCATGACTTGAGCCAAAACCGAGTTGGACACTTAACCAGCTGTGCCACCAGGTGCCCTGAAACAACACGTTTAAATAAGCCATGAGTTAACAAGAAAAACATGAGGGCACAGCTTGTGATGAGCACTGGGTGTTAGTAACAACTGATGAATCTTGAAAAAAAAAGCTAATGATGTACCATATAGTGGCTAACTGAACATAATTTTTAAAAAAGAGAAAAAGGGAAAAAAAGGGGGGGGAAATAAATACATATGTACATACATACTTACTGGTGGGGAAAAAAGAGAAAAGCAAGAGGGTATTAGAAAGAATTTTGAAATGAAGGTAAATAAAAATATAACATACGAACATTTGTGAAATGCAATTAAAACATGTCTATATGCAGGATGCCTGGGTAGCTCAGTCATTTAAGCCGCTACCTTCAGCTCAGATCATGATCCCAGGGTCCTGGGATTCAGTCCTGCATTGGGCTCCTTGCTCAATGGGGAGTCTGCTTCTCTCTCTGCCTCTGCCTGCCACTCTGCCTGCTTGTGCGGTCTCTCTCTGACAAATAAATAAATAAAATCTTTTTTTTTTTTTAAAGCATGTTTATATTAGACAAGGAATGTCCTCTAGTCAATTATTGAAGATTTCACTTGAGGAAATGGAAAAAAAAGAAAAACAAATAAAACCCAAAGCAAGTAAAAGGGGAAAATACAGATAAAAACTGAAATCCTAAGACAATCTTAAATTTTGTATGGAACCATAGAAGGCCACAAAAAAAAACAAAGCAATCCTGAAAAAGAAACCCAAAGCTGGCAGCATCACAATGTCTGAATTCAAGCTCTATTACAAACCAGTGATCATCAAGGCAGTGCGGTGCTAGCACAAAAACAGGCATATAAAATGACATATCAGATAAAGGACTGGTATCCAAAATCTATTAAGAACTTCTCAAACCAAATAGCTGAAGAACAAACAATCCAATCAAGAAATGGGCAGAAGAAATGAACAGCCATTCCTGCAAAGAAGACATCCAACTGGCCAACAGACACCTGAAAAATTGCTTGACATCACTCGGCATCAGAGAAATACAAATCAAAACCACAATGAGATATCATCTCACACCAGTCAGAATGGCTAAAATTAACAAGTCAGGAAAGGACAGATGCTGGCGAGGATGCGGAGAAAGGGGAACTCTCCTAATGCACACATTGTGATTATAGTAAATAGTACTCCACTTTAGACTTAAAAATTACTAAAAGTAGGTATTGATGTTCTCACCACAAAAAAGTGGTAAAGGTGTGTGTTAGTGCAGTATGATGTGATTAAGGCGTCAGCTAATGCAAAGCTGGTGATCATGTGGCAATACGTACATGTATCAAACCGACACGCTGCACAAGTTCAACTGACAGTGTTATGTGCCCACCGTACCTTGCTCAAGCTGGGGAAATGAGGAAATGCCAGAGATTACACAAGAAGTGGACAGAGTAATGAAAGAGTTTAGTAAAGGCTTCAGGATATAGAGTCAATATGGAAAATCAATTTTATTTCAATAAATACAAATAAATAAACAACTGGAAATTGAAATTTAAAAATAAAAATAGTACCATTTAAAGTAATAACATAGGGGCACCTGGGTGGCTCAGTGGGTTAAAGCTTCTGCCTTCGGCTCAGGTCATGATCCCAGGGTCCTGAGATCGAGCCCCGCATCAGGCTCTCTGCTCAGCAGGGAGCCTGCTTCCTCCTCTCTGCCTACCTCTCAACCTACTTGTAATCTCTGCCTGTCAAATAAATAAATAAAATCTTTTTTAAAAAAGATTTTATTTATTTATTTGACAGAGAGAGAGATCACAAATAGGCAGAGAGACAGACAGAGAGAGAGATGAGGAGAAGCAGGCTCCCTGCTGAGCAGAGAGCCCCATGCGGGACTCGATCCCAGGCCCCTGGGATCATGACCTGAGCCGAAGGTAGAGGCCCAACCCACTGAGCCACCCAGGTGCCCCAATAAATAAAATCTTTAAAAAAAAAAAAGTAATAACATAAGTCATGAAATACTAAGGTATAAATCTTAGAAGGTATGGATAAGACCTCTATCCTCTATCCTATAAACTAAAAAGGTGATAAAAGAAATCAAAGAACAGCTCAATAAATGGTGGAGTATACTGTTATTTATGGAGCCAAGACTCAATATTCTTAAGGTGTCAGTTCTCCCCAAACTGACCTACTGATTAAACGAAATGCCTATCAAAATTCCAACAGGATTTTTTGTAAAAATTGAACAGCTGATTCTGAAATTTTTGTGGAAAGGAAAAGACAGTATAATTGCCAAAACAATTTGGAAAAAAAAAACACTCAGAGGACTCACACTATCTGCTTTCCAGACTCCCTCGAAGGGTACAGAATTTAAGGCAGTGTGCTGTTAGAGAAGGAACGTGCGTACAGAGCAACAGAACGGAAGAGAGTCTAGAAGCAGGCCCCCATATTGGTATGAACTATCAGTGTTGGACAAAGGACTCACTAGAAAAAGGGTAATTTTTCAACAAATGTTGCACCTGGGTGACTCATTGGGTTAAAGCCTCTGCCTTCGGCTCAGGTTGTGATCTCAGGGTCCTGGGATGGAGCCTCACATCAGACTCTCTGCTCATCGGGAAGCCTGCTTCCTCCTCTCTCTCTCTCTCTGCCTGCTTGTGATCTCTCTCTCTGTCAAATAAATAAATAAAATCTTTTTTAAAAAAATGATGCAGGATCAACTGGATATTACATGCAAAATATAAAAAATAAACCTCGACTCATCTCTCACATCATGTACAAAATTACAAGAGGGATCACAGACTTAAAGGAAAACCTAAAGTAACTAAACTCCTAGAGAAAAACAGATTAGAGTCTTTGTGTCTTTCAACTGGGCAAAGACACTTAGATATGATGCCAAAACCACCATCCACACACTAAAAAATTGATAATTTGGACTTTATCAAATTTAACAACTTCTGCTCTTTTAAAGATTGAGAAATTAAAAATTCAAGGCACAGATTGTGAGAAAACATTTGCAAATCATTTATCTGATACAGGACTTTTTAAAAGATTTTATTTATTTATTTGAGAGAGAGTGGGTGACAGAGAGCATGAGCAGTAGGGAGGGAGCAGCAGAGGCAGAGGGAGAAGCAGGCTCCCCACTGAGCAGGGATCCCAGTGCAGGACTCGATACCAGGACCCTGAGATCATGACTGAGCCAAAGGCAGACACTTAACCGGCTGAGCCACCCAAGCACCTGATTAAGGATTTTATCCAGAATATTTAATAGCCCAATAAAAATATGATTAACAATTTAAGAAAAAAAAATCAGCGAAGAGCACACACACACACACACACAAATGTATGTAACAGGTGACAAGATACCCCATGAGAAGATGCTAAACATCACTGACTCTAGGAAAATATGAATGAGACATACTATACAATTAGGTATCACTACAGCTACTGAAAGGGCTAACATTAACAAACAAAAAACTTACAAAACTAAGAGCTGATGAGGATTTGGAGCTAGTGGAACTCTCACACACTACACACAGTATGTCAATGAGGGGCTCCTGTGGGGCTCAGTCAGTCAAGGCTCTGCCTTCAGCTCAGGTCATGATCCCAGGGTGCTGGGACTGAGCCCCACATTGGGCTCTCTGTTCAGCGAGGAACCTGCTTTTCCATCTCAGTCTGCCTGCTCCTCCCCCTGCTTGTGCTTTCTCTCTGACAAATAAATAAATAAAATCTTAAAAAATAAATACATAAAAGAAGGCAGAATGGCACCACCACCTGGAAAACAGTGTGGCCGTTCTTTTTTTTTTAAAAAGATTTTATTTATTTATTTGTCAGAGACAGAGGAGAGAGAGAGCGAGTGAGCACAGGCAGAGAGAGAGGCAGGCAGAGGCAGAGGGAGAAGCAGGCTCCCTGCCGAGCAAGGAGCCCGATGTGGGACTCGATCCCAGAACCCTGGGCTCATGACCTGAGCCAAAGGCAGCTGCTCAACCAACTGAGCCCCCCAGGATTCCCAGTGTGGTGGTTCTTGTGAAGCCAAACAGACACCACCGGAACCAGCACTCCCAGTCCCAGTACTGGTCCAGCAAGGGGAGTACATTCCTGCAAATGTTTCCAGCAAGTCTGTCCCCTCGGCCGAGGAAAGCATGAACAAACCGTGCTCTAGCCATACAATGAAATACCACACGGCAATAGAAAAACGACTGATACCTTCAATAATGAAGATTCACGAATGAATCTCAAACGCATTATGCCAAGAAAAATAGGCCAAACTCAAAATTTTATGATTCTAATTATACGAGAATCTCGCAGAGACAAAAACAGTGGGAACGAAAACAGAACAACTCTTGCCCCGGGCCAGGCTCATGCGGGAATTTGAGGGGAATGATAGATCGGTTCTGCATCTCCGTTGTGCAGGTCGTTATAGGACCATACATCTATCAAAACTCACGGTACTGCATGTGAATACATGTTCACTGAAAAGGGGGGAAAGCCAACAGACAACTCAGCACTACACTGTGCTCCCAGAGCACCAGCTCAAAATCTATCCCATTAATTTATTTGCCCACGTGTCTCAGTTCAGATTCTTAAAAAGGACAGTGTTGTCTTTATTTATTCCTGTCCCTAGTCCCTAGTTGTTTGCAGAACTGCCCTGAATAACCTTGGAAAAGTACCCCAGAATCTTCAAGCTCCTCATTTGTAAGGGGATTTAAAAAGTCTTTCTCTTTGTGCCCAGTGACAACCTTTGTCTACTGCTGTCCTCCCAACATCCCTGGGAGACACGTGTGATCTCCATTTATTACAAGAGGAAACCCAGTCGGACTGCAGACCTGTGAAAAGTCACAGGTCAGGAAAGGCAGAGGCCAGGACTGGACCTGGGGCCGTCCTTGTCCACAAGCCACCTTCCAGCCCTGGATGAACCCCGGGGCCAACAGGCCCAGGTCAGGGTCCAGGTTGTTCCCTGGGCTCTCAGGCCTCCACGCTTTCCCCGCCACATGCAACTTCAACAGTTTTTTAAAAATTGTAATTGTCAAGTTCGACTTCCCTCTGCATTATTTAAAGCTGATTTTATCCGACTTGGTGAATGACTAAACTTGAAGAGTTTGGTTTGAAAAAAAAAAAAACAGTTTGATTTGAAGATGTCATCAGATGTCACATTCTTTTCTGTCGCCTGCTGATTGGGCAATAGAGCCCTGGGCTCTTCGTATTCACCCAAAGCAAGGCCAGGGGCGCTGCTGGGGCGTGGGGGGAGGGGGTTTCAGGGCCTTAATCAGCCACGAAGCCCCACTACCACCACCATCCCCACTAAAGCGGGATGATCATAATCACACACCCTAAAGCCATGGCAGGGGGTCAGTGAGATCGGGGGGAGAAACAGGAACCACTCTGCACAGAGACCGCTGGTCAGTTTTCCCGCGGCAGGTCCGGGCTAGTGCGTGGAGGGCCGCGGGCCCGGAACCTCCCCCGCCGCCCTGCGCCCGCCCTCCCTTTTCTCGGCGCGGTCCCTGCGCGCCGCGGCCGGTGGCAGAGCCTGACCCACCGGTTCTCCGCCCCTCAGGCCCGGCCCACACTCACCTGGGCCCGGGCCTCTCGGGGCACTAGTGGCCGAAGGATGCTCGCAAAATACTGTCTGTCCGCCCCGTGACCATGCGGCGAGAAGGCGCGCGGTGCCGGCAGCCCCGGTTCGCAGGCGCGGACCGACTCCGACCCGCGCTCCGACCCGTCCCGCCGCCGCCGCGCCCGCCGGTTGCCTGGCAACGGGCACCTGCTGGGGCGGCCTCGGGCTGCCGGGGCCCAGGGTGGGCCTTCACCGCGGGAGCGGGACCGCTTCTCCGGGCTCAGGCAGGGCTGCCGCGCTCGTCATTCGGCTGCTCCTGCGCTCTGGCACGCCCGCGTTTTGGAGAGGTTGTGAACCCTTGGAGCCCTGCTCCGTGACGGTGGCACCGCCCAGCCCTAATGGGCGTCCGAGGGGGGAGGGCGCAGAGCCAATGCAGGGGGGCTGCTGGGACACCGGGACGCGGGGCGCAGCTGTCCTGCGGCACGCTGAGAGCGCATCTGGACCACACCTTATTTTTCGCAGAAAGGAGGAATCGGGAGAGCCCGGTAACTACTGAAGACGAAAGGCATCCTTCTGTGCTTAGACTCAAAGACAGCTACATCCGTTGCTACCCAGAATTCCTGCCCCACCTGTTCCCTAGAAGAACGTGTAAGGTCCTAGCAACGCTGCGTGGGAAGCCAAGCACCCCGTTATTTCGCATCTCAGCCTGGGCGTGCGTGATGGGGAGGTTCAATGTCACCTATAGCTGACCAGTCAGTCCGAGGACATCGGAAGTCTCCCAACACCAAAGAGGAAGCCGAGGACAAGTTGTGGCTGTTAGAATGTGGGCCTGACTTTGGGGGGTCATCATTCAATCTGCTACTGAGGAAGTCCACACGAGGGAGAGTGGGCCACTTCTCCAGGCCTAGAGAATGCAGAGGAATCCGACTTGTCAAGAATTTTTACTGCATTTACCCACATATTCCCCATCCCATGCATCAAAATTCTATTCTTTCCCAAACAAGTCCGCAAGGTGGGCATAATTGACCCGTTAGTGCTGAGAACTCCCCCTTCTCTGGGGCTCTGCTTGCCTGAGAATTACTGCTGGGCCTGGTCCTCAGCCTCCTGTAGCCCTGACTGCAGGAGGTGAGAGCGCCGTGGACACTGCAAGGAACTGGGTCATGGGGCTTTCACACATAGCCTCTAGCACTGGCGATTACCGATTACCGTCAGCGCTAACCTCCTCCCACTTCGGTGGCTGCCCTCAGAGGCGGCCCGTCCCACTGCATTTTTCTAGTTCCCATTTTGCTGTATCCCTCAGTCAGCTCGCGCACTGTGTGCACAGTGCACTTCCTTTCACCGACTAGGGGAAGTTGGAACACCACGCTCCCACCTATGCCAGGGGCCACGCGTGCCCCGCCCAACACTAGTAATAACCACAGCCAGCCTGGGTGAATGTGGCTTCAAAACCCATAGTTGAGAGCCTACTTCTCAGACCGCAGAGCTGGTAGCCTCCGTCACTGACGGGGTTCCCTGAGAGCCGACTCCGAAACAGAGAGTAGTGTTAGGGAGTGTTAGGGAGCACTCTCCGACCAACTCCTGCAGGGAGGGGAGGCCGGAGGAGTGGGCAGAAGCAGAAGCTGACACAGTCACAGCAGAGGCCTCAGGCCGTCCTGTGAGGAGCTGGGAGCTGAGATGTCCCTGCAGCATCACCCCAAAGAGCAAAGAGCTCAGGTCTTTATAACCCCTTATTGACTAGAGGGCATGTGGGCAGCCACGGGGACGGGCGCATAACCTTGAACAAGACAACTGTCTAAGGCAAAGGACAGTTTTTGGAGGTAGCGTCCCCAAGACTCTCAGCCGCTGGGGGAATTGTACTTGGTCCGGACGGCGGGAAAATCTGGGAGGCACCCCTGAGCATGCATTACGTGACCCACTGCTGCTTCATCAATGGGCCCATATGCAAAGTGGCCAAAGCTGGTGGCCTCAACAGAAACAGACCTCCGCTCTCGGTCAGTGCTCAGCCTGAAGGTCAGTTCCTAGCTCCCAGTACAGCATCGCTCCTGAGAGACCCCAGCTAGCTGCCCAGGGACAGGCTCGTTTTATTGGGCCCTTTCCTCCAGGGACGTCCCAGGGATAGACGCCCTGATAGATGGAGACAAAGCTATCACAGCCCAGCCCGGATGGCCAGCTGGGAAACTCGTATTCGCAGTTACGGCTTATTACATAACATGCACCAGAGTACGTAACAAACAAAACTATGCCAAGTAAAATCCGCAGAGGAATCAGGCACACAGGGTAACGTCCAGAGGACGTCAGAAGTCCAGGACGCCCGAGCAGTCACATCACACATACCGAATTCCTCCGGCAGCACCGTGTGACAGCATGGGTGACATGCTGCCCATCGAGGATGCTCGCCCAAGCCGAGGAGTCCGGGTTTCCCTGGAAGTCACTCATGCAGGCACACAGTGACCATCCAGAGGGGAAGCAGGCATTCACCATAAAATACGTACATGTCCGTATAAACTGTCCAGACGAACTGGTACAGCGTGACGCAAAACCCCCACAAGCGCTTTCATCATCTCCTCTTCAGATTCCCGCCTCAGGGCTACGGGGTGGCCAGACAGAGGACACCCCGACACCGGACGGGTGAGTTCAATGGCAGGTATCAGCCACGCGTCCTCACAGCTCCCAGGACACCACACACCCGAGATGATCAAATACATGATGGACGGCACTGGCCCAGCCCTTTCTTGTGAGCTCATGTGTGGGCGTTTCTAGGTCCCCAGTGAGAGTCGAGCGACCCTCCTCAGAGAACGTATAGGCCATCGACGTAAGGTCATTTGTCAGTGTGCTCCTGGGCAGTCAGGTAAGGTCTCCCTGCAAAGGCTGTGCGATGGCAGAGTCCCCCACGGTGCGGCGTGCCGGGCACACGGGCTTTGCTCTGGTGACACGGTGAGAAACCGGGGACTGTGAGGGCAGACTGTGCGGTGCCATGAGGCCGCGGCGGCCCCTGGTTCCAAAAGGGCATGTGCTTGGCTTGGTGGAATGATTCTGTAGCCGTCGGAAAGCTGAAAATCAGTGCTCGGGGTACATGGGGCGGGCCGGTGCCTCGGACAGGAATGTGCACCCACAGGAGCCGAGTGGGGAGGTGACCACAGAGTGAGACCACCCGGGAGCTCTCCCGAATTTCCCAGACGTCAAGGCGGCACGCGATAACAACTTCATGAAAGTAAACACGCAAGTTTGGGCCTTCTGCCACAGGGTGAAAAGCATGTTACCAGTCAGGACATCCCGTAGGAAACAAAGTGCCAGTTCAACCAGCGGCCAGCTGTAGGAAGTCCCTCCCGGCGCCACCACACACTCTGTGGCTTAAAACAACACAAGACTCATTATCTCCCCAAGGCCACAAGTCCAACTGCGAGTTGAGAGGCTAGCTAAGCTACTCCAGGTGTGGCTGCCGTGGCATCCACTTTCCGTGGCCTGCAGGGAGCATCAGGAACGCCTGGACCTCCTATAAGGGCCATGCGGAGCAGCCCACAGAGTCACCAGCAAATGTCATCTCCTGTGAGGACTTCCCCAACCCGCCTGTGATCAACAGTCCCCCCTGCCTCCCAGGACCATGACCTGGTGCTGTCCTTAGATTACACCCCCGTGGATCCCCCCCCAAACCCTTCTTGTGGTCTGGAATGACTAATCCAGGCTTAGCCCCGAAGCGCCCAAGCACTCCACTCACAGACCCTAATGAAGGCAGGTTCCCAGGTCCTGCCTCCCTCTCTGTCTCCACTCTCACTCGCCCTCCCCCTGAGGATCCTGTGCACCTCGTCCGGGACTTCTCAGTAAGAAGCGTCTCTATTTCCATTTCCCTCATGCTCTGTGGACAAACCACAGCTCACCATGCGGGACTCCATGCTTCACTTAACAAAAATTAATTTTAAAAAGTCGTGATGATGAGGGGCGCCTGGGTGGCTCAGTGGGTTAAGCCGCTGCCTTCGGCTCAGGTCATGATCTTGGGGTCCTGGGATCGAGTCCCGCATCGGGCTCTCTGCTCAGCAGGGAGCCTGCTTCCTTCTCTCTCTCTCTCTGCCTGCCTCTCAGTGTACTTGTAATTTCTCTCTGTCAAATAAATAAATAAAATATTTTAAAAAATAAAAATAAAAAAAAATAAGAAAATTAAAAGTCGTATGATGAGTCTTACAGGACTAACCTCAAGGCGTCAGTACATTTGATTGCTTCTGGAGGTTCGGAAGGGAGCACCCCTTTCTTCACCTGTTTCCGATTCCAGGGGCCACCGATATTCCTGGGTCTGAGGTTCCTTCTCCCACGTTTGCACCACTCTGGTGTTTTCTTCTCTGCTGCCATCGAATGTCATTCTTCGTATGCGGACACTTGTGATTGCGTCTGCGCCCACCTGGACAATTGAGGATGTGCTCCTCATCTCGAGACCCTTCGCTTAACTCCCATCTGCCAAGTCCCCTTCTGTCGTGGAAGGAACAAGTTCTGGGAATTGGGCACCGATCTCTTTGAAGCCCATTCTTCAACCTACCACACACTCTACCCTCTGGCGCACCAAAATTCATGTCCATCCCATATGCAAAATATGTGCACCCCAACATTCCTAAATGTCTCCACCCATGATAGCACCAAGGCAAGTCCAAAGTCTCATCGGTCTATCACCAGCTCAGAAGACCCAAACCTCGTAATCTAAATCATGAAACCAGGTCTGCGTGCTTTCTGGGCATGATCCTCCCTGGGTCAAAATTCCACTCTGGGGAGCTTGGGAAGATGGCGGGGCCGGAGGACCCTGAGCGCACCCCGTCCCACATGCACCACTAGGTAGCAACCCCACCCGAGTCAATAACCCAGGGAGCCATCCGAAGACCAGCAGGACAAACTCACAACTAAATACAGAGAAGAAGCTGCATCTGAATGGTTGGGAAGGTGGGTCAGGCAGAGGCAGGCACCTGTGCCCATGGGGAGGACACACGAGCCCCGCAGGAGGGAGCTCGTAGGGCCAAGACTAGTCCCCATAATATTTGGCTTTAAAAACCAGAGGGGCTGAGTTCCCCGACGTTTTAAAGACCAGTGGTACTTGAGCCTGGCGCTGTAACAGCTGACCCCGCAACGGCCAAGCCTTGGAGGGTGAGTGAGAGCGGGGGCTTCACCCCCGTGGAGAGGGCAGCCTGTGTGGACAGACAGCACTAAAATGGCGGGTTATGCGCTTCCAGGGGCAAATGGGAGACAGGTCTGTTCACACTGATTTGCGGGCATGCCGGGGGGCTTCTCTAAAAAGGAGGCAGGAAGCAGGCAGCTGCCACTTCCTCTCTCCTCCCCCTGCATGAATACCGAGTTTCCCTGGGGCGAGTAAGGCTACACTTACAGTCTTGGTACAGGCCCCTGGGCAAATTTTGTTAAAGCTGTGCCTGCGATCCACCCAGCTGCCGGGCACACACCCGCTGCCCGTGTTGGCTGGGCCACAGAGCCTTGGTTAGCTGCCACGCTGAGCCCAACAGCCCTCCCCCAGCCTCCGCAGCAGGGATCTTGTGTAGGATTAGTAACCCAAGACACATTTTGCTGATGCTGCCACCAGGCTCACAAGACCCCTGGCGGGCATGCCCTCTCGCAGCCCACCTGCCTGGGTCGCACTCACACTGCAGAGAGCAAGCACGGACCTCAACAGGCAGAAGGTCAGTACAGACAGCTGCGCTGTTAGAAGAGGGACTCAGAAAATACGCATGGGACACTCTCCCAAAGTACCGGGTCCGGGCGAGCAGGGGACACCACCCTGCACGGCACACCAGGACCTCCTCTGCGTGAAGTCACTACTTCCAAGAGCAGAAGACAGAGTTGACTTCATCCACACACAGGAGCAGACCAAGGGAGGCAGGCAAAACAAGGAGACAGAGACGTTTATCTCAATGAAAGGAACAAGGCTGTGCCCAGATATGTCAGCAAAACAGATAGAAGTAGAATGCTTGATAGAAAATGTAAAGCAGTGGGGTGCCTGGGTGGCTCAGTGGGTTAAGCCTCTGCCTTCGGCTCAGATCATGGTCTCAGGGTCCTGGGAGCCATCCCGGCATCGGGCTCTCTGCTCAGCGGGGAGCCTGCTTACCCCTTTCTCTCTCTCTGCCTGCCTCTCTGCCTACTTGTGATCTCTCTTTAAAAGAAATGAATAAAATCTTAAAAAATATATATATATAAAGCATCGTAGAGATACTCACTGGGTTTGAGAAAAGAGAGGGAGATGGTCGTGAGACCAGTATCCCTGATGAGCATGGATGCCAAAATTCTCAGCAAGATCCTAGCCAATAAGATCCCACAGTACGTTAAAAGGACTATTCATCCTGACCAGGTGGAGTTTATTCCTGGGCTGCAAGGTTAGCTCAACATCTGCCAATCAATGTGATAGAATAAATACATTAATAAAAGAAAGGACAAGAACCATATGATCCTCAACTGATGCAGAAAAAGCATTTGACAAATTAAACACCCTTTTCGATCAAAACTCTTCGTGGGGAGGGGGACGGGGATAGAGTGAACATGCCTCAATTTCGTAAAAGCCATCTATGAGAAGACCACAGCGAATATCATTCTCAATGGGGAAAAACTGAGAGCTTTTCCCCTAAGGTCAGGAACACGGCAGGGCTGTCCACTATCACCACTGCTATTCAACTAGAAGTCCTAGCCTCAGCAATCAGACCACAAAAAGGAATTAAAGGCATCTGAATCAGCAAAGAATAAGTCAAACTCTCACTATTTACAGATGATATCATACTCTGTAGAAAACCTGAAAGACTCCACCAAAAAAAATTGCTGGAACTGATACACAAATACAATAAAGTATCCAAGATACAAAATCAACATGCAGAAATCTGTTGCATTTCTATACACTAATAACAAAGCAGCAGAAAGAGAAATTAAGGAATTAATCCCATTTATAACTTCACTGAAAATCATAAGATACCTAGTAATAAGCCTCACCAAAGAGATAAAGCATCTGTACTCTGAAAACTATAAAATACTTATAAGAGAAATTAAAGATGACACAGAGAAATGGAAAAACATTCCATGCTCACAGATTGGAAGAACATGGTTAAAATGTCTATGCTACCCAAAGCAATCTATATATTCAATCCAATCCCTATCAAAATACCATCAACATTTTTAACTGAGTTAAAACAATCCTAAAATTTGTATGGAACCATAAAAGATCCTGAATAGCCAAAGAAATCCTGAAAAAGCAAAACAGGAAACATCACAGTTTGGGACTTCAAACTCTATTACAGAACTGTAATCATCATGACAGCATGGTACTGGCACAGATACACAGATAAATGGAACAGAATAGAGAGCCCAGAAATGGACCCTCAACTCCATGGCCAACTAATCTTCAACAAAGCAGGAAATAACGTCTAATAGAAAAAGGACAATCTCTTCAATAAATAGTGTTGGGAACACGGGACAGCCACATGCAGAAGAATGAGACTGAACCATTTCCTCACACCAACACAAAAATAGATTCAAAATAGATGAAAGACCTCAATGTGAGAAAGGAATCTTCTTGAGGAGAACACAGGCAGCAGCCTCTGTGACCTTGACCTCAGCAACATCTCCAAAAGCAAGGGAAGTGGGGGGAAAAGGAACTATTGGGACTTCATCAAGCTCAAAAGCTTTTGCACAGAAAAAGGAAACAGTCAAAAAACCAAAAGACAACTTACAGGATGGGAGAAGATATTTGCAAACGATTATCAGATAAAGGGCTGGTATCCAAAATCTATAAACTTATCAAACTCAACACCCGCAGAACAAATAACCCAGTCAAGAAATGGACAGAAGACATGAACAAACATTTCTCCAAAGACATCCAAATGACCAAAAGACACATGAAAAAGTGGTCAGCATCACTAGACATTAGGGAAATGCAAATCAAAACCTCAATGAAATCCCACCTCATATCAGTCAGAATGGCTAAAGTCAACGAGTCAGGAAATGACAGATGCTGGCGAGGATGCGGAGAAAGGGGAACCGTCCTACACTGTTGGTGGGAATGCAAGACGGTACAGCCACTCTGGAAAACAGCATGGAGGTTCCTCAAAATGTTGAAAATAGAGCTACCCTACGATCCAGCAATTGCACTACTGGGTATTTACCCCCAAAATACAGATGTAGTGATCTGAAGGGGCACCTGCACCCCAATATTCATAGCAGCCATGTCCACAACAGCCAAACCATGGAGAGAGCTCAGGTGTCCATCAGCAGATGCATGGATGAAGCAGATAAAGAAGATAAAGGAAAGTTGCCCAGAGCCTGCACTTACAGCCCTAGTACAGGGCTCTGCGCAACTTTTGTTAAGTATACACAATGGAATATTATTCAGCCATAGAGAGGAATGAAACCGTGCATGGAGGTAGCTAGTGTATTATGCTATGTGAGATAAGTCAGTCAGAGAAAGACAATTATCATATGGTTTCACTTCTATCTGGAACTTAAGAAAGAAAACAGATAAAGGCATGGGAAGAGGGAAGAGAAAAAGTGGAGAGAGGGAAACAAGCCTTAGCAACTCTTAAGGACAGAGAACAAACTGAGGGTGGACGGAGGCAGGTGGGTCAGAAAAGGGGCTAAACGGGTGATGGGCGTTAAAGTGGGTGTGCGCTGGGATGAGTACTGGGTGTTGTGTGCACTAAACTCTACACCTGAAACCAATATTATAGTATCTGTTCACTAACTAGAATGTAAATAAAAACTTAAAACAAAGAAAGAGATGGAGTTGTGAGGCTGAAGATGAAAAGGGAATGATCTTTTCCATTCAGTTAGCATCAGGAGAGACTGCAGAACCCAGCTCCCGCCCTGCCCAGCCAGTGAACCATGCACTCTGGAGCTCATGCGAGCTGAGGGCAGTTTTATTCCTGCAGACCCTAGTATCACTGCTGTGGGTAGAAAATCTACCGCCTCACTGGCACTTGGGCTGCAGCTTGGGAATTGCTAATACTGGCTTTCCTGCAGGCTACCGAAGAGGACTAAGTCTTCTTTAGTTACCAGTCATGCCATGTACTCTTGCCATACTTCACAGAGGTTTCAAAGCATTCTGTAATATGCCAGGCATGGATTAAATAAACCTCAGCACATTTCCTGGTACTGCACTGAGAGCCCCCAGAAACCGCTTAGATCACATTGCATCCCTGTTTAAGGCTGGGTGGTCCTTCAGGGAAGGTAAAATCCAGAGCCCTAGGTCTTTCTCAGGAACGACCTAGACATTGCACAAGCTAGAATGGATAGATGGTTAGTCTTACATCCTCCAATTACAAAGAGAAAGTGCCGCCACCCTCCTGCCAACATCTGATCGACCTCTTAGGTATTGGAGGTAAAACATCCTATGACTTCGTAGCAAATTCCCAGACAAGCAACAAAACTTACACAGGACCCTGGTCACGAGAAGCTTGGGAGGCACCAAAGCTGCTCTCACAGGAGCCGTGCCATTGGGGTTCCTGTGTCCCTTTGCAATAGGACTTGACCACTCTCCCTGTAATCTCTGGCGAGGACATTTTCCCAGCATCCACCAGCCCCGGTCTTGTGAACCCAAGAGCTACCTCCTACAGACGAGTATGGCCCCCTGGACAGCAGCTGCCAGTGAGCTTGAGAGCCAGAGGACCATCTCGCCCACAGGAAGGCTGTCAGTCTCCAATCACCATCCTTATCGGCTGTGGTTCTACTGTGGGGCAGCTATGGCAACTTTCTTTTTTTTTTTTTAATATTTTATTTATTTGTCAGAGAGAAAGAGAGAGCACACGCAGGGGGGAGCAGCAGGCAGAGGGAGAAAGAGGCTCCCCACCAAGCAAGGAGCCCAATGTAGGACTCCATCCCAGGATCCTGGGATCACGACCGGAGCCAAAGGCAGGCGCCTAACTGACTGAGCCACCCGGGCATCCTTATAGGTAACTCTTCTCTTTTATTTTTAATCTCCATATGGTTTGCTAATTTTCTGTTTTAAAAACTTAATATCAAGAAATTTACATGATTCTATAGTCAAACCGTAAGAAGTTTTACAGGTATTTTTGCCCTAATGGTATGTGTGCATTCCTGAAGGAAAAAAAATCACAAACAGCAAAATGTCCACAAAAATAACAGGATTACAGGGAAGCAGTGTTCTCACAGCCAACTCAAAATCCTCACCTCTGTGATCCTACCACCAAGACGATAATTGCAATAACCAGTATAGTTTGGAAAAGACATATTAAATGCCAACTAGATAAAGATTATAACATGAAATAAAGCATTCCACGCATCTAAGAGGGAAACCTACAGAGACCTTGAGACGGTGAGGAAAGCTGGAGGCTGGTGGTGCACGCAGACAAGGCAGGGGAGAGGCAGGGGAGAGGCCCCGAAGTTCCGCGATGAGCGGCTGAGGTTTTGCACAAAGTGAGGATGCCAGTTATGGCTGGCTTCGGCTCCCCGTTCTGTGATCCGGAGGGCCCCTGCACCCCAGGGCTTCCAGCAGCAAAGTCCATAATAAGCGAACTGGGAAGACAGCCGAGAGGTCTGTGGGCAGAGGAACGGACAGCGAACCTGCGTCCGGGGGCCGAAGCAGGACGGCAGGGAGGCAGGACAGCCAGTAGCGCCGAGTCCTGGGAACCCAGCTCGACGGCTCTCAAACCGCCGCAGGGTCCGAGAGAGGAGCGGCGGTGCTCGGAGCAGGAAAGCGACCACTTTCTGGGAGGCGGGACGTGCGGAGACGTGACTCCCAGGCCACGTCCAGGAAGAGAGGCCGCGGGGGCAGGCCGGCTCCGGGCAGAGGTCGAGCAGCGGAGCACGAAACCCGCACCTCGAGCAGTCGGCTCCACGCGCGGACGGCTCCAGAGGCCGGGCGGGGCGGGGCGCTCCTGGGGACCGTGTGGCCTCCGGACCCGCGGGGTCACAGAGACACCAGCGCTGTCTGAGGGTGGCAGAGCCCCAGGCATCAGAGCGGGCAAGCCGGCCGCGGAGATGGAGTCCAGGCGTCACTTCTCGGCTCGGCCTTACCTCAAACTGGGATCCAGGGCACAGCGGGCCGCGGCGCGGGCAGCAGATCCGGGGAGACCCCTTCCTTGTCGGGGAAGAAGGGCCGGGAGCGCGCCGCAGGACTCGGCTGGCTTTGGAGACTCCAAACGGGCGTGCGCCGGAGAGAGAAGCGCTGCGCACGGCCGGGGGAGCTGGAGGTGGGGCGGGAGCCCAGGGAGACGGGAGGGACTGACTGTCTCTCTCCGAGGGCGCCCTGACGAGCCCAAGAGCGCCCGACTTCTCCCCGCGGACACTGGGGGCCGCCATCTTAATTCCCGTCCCCCAGAGCCCTACGGAGAGCCTTCAGGGAACAAAAACTCCTGAGACCAAAACTGCGCGGAATACCTAGACTGGCCCCTGGCAAGGGCAGTGCGATTCGGCCTTGGGCAAGGACGTTTGAGAATCACAGCCACAGGCCCCTCTCCCAGGAGATCAGCGAGAAGATCCAGCCAAGTTCTGATCCATGAGAACTGTGGAACCGGGGGAATGCAACACATAGAATCATGGCTTTTTCCCCATGAGTCTTTAGTCTTGCAAAGTTAATTTTTTTTAGTTTGATTTTTTTCTTATTCAATTTTTAAAAATTTTTCCTCTTAGGGCGCCTGGGTGGCTCAGTGGGTTAAGCCGCTGCCTTCGGCTCGGGTCATGATCTCAGAGTCCTGGGATCGAGTCCCGCATCGGGCTCTCTGCTCAGCGGGGAGCCTGCTTCCCTCTCTCTCTCTCTCTCTGGCTGCCTCTCCGTCTACTTGTGATTTCTCTCTGTCAAATTAATAAATAAATCTTTAAAAAAAAAAAAATTTTTTTTCCTCTTTCCTACGTTAACCTATTTTAACTATTTTATCTTATCAATGCCTTTTAAAAAATCTTTAAATTTTCATTGTTGAAGCGCCTGGGTGGCTCAGTGGGTTAAAGCCTCTGCCTTCGGCCCAGGTCATAATCCCAGTGTACTGGGATCGAGCCCCGCATCAGGCTCTCTGCTGAGCAGGCAGCCTGCTTCCTCCTTTCTCTCTCTCTCTCTCTCTCTCTCTCTGCCTACTTGTGATCTCTGTCAAATAAATAAAGAAAGAAAATTTTTATTTCATTGTTATAGTTATATTCTCTCCCTTCATTGTATTTAACCTTATTTTTTGTATACAAATAGTATTTTTTTCTTTAAAATGTGGGGATACAATTTCTTCTAATAGATCAAAATATACCCTAAATCTAGCAAATATTAGTTTATTCTAGTTAGTTTGTTAGTTTGTTCTAGTTTCCAGCCTGATCACATTCTTTTCTCTCTTTTTTTTTTTCTCTTTTCAACCAACTTCTTATTTTATCAATTCCCTTTTAAAGAATATTTTTTGGCTTTCATCTTCACAGTCATATTCCATCCCTTCATTGTGTTTACCCTTATTTTGGTAATGTATATAAGTTTTTCTTTCTTTCAAATTTTGCAAGGCAGTTTCTTCTAACAGATCAAAATACACCCAAAATCAAGGGTATGGCTCTGTTCTAGTAACCAGTCTAATATATATATATATATTTTTTTCTTCCCCCTTTCTTCTTCCCCCTGGTTTTGGGTCTTTTCTAATTGGTTAGCGTATATTTTTCTGGGGTCTTTGCCATCCTATTAGTATTTTACTCTCTCATTCATATATTCTTATCTGGATAAAATGACAAGGTGGAAAAACTCAACACACACACACACACACACACACACACACAAAGAACAAGAGGCAGTACTAAAGGCTAAGGACCTAATAAATATGGACATTGGTAATATGTCAGATCTAGAGTTCAGATGACGATTCTCAAGGTGCTAGCTGGGCTTGAAAAAGGCATGGGCGATATTAGAGAAACCCTTTTGGGAGAAATAAAAAAAAAACTAAAATCTAACCAAGCTGAAATTAAAAAAAAAAAACTATTAATGAGGTGCAATAAAATATGGAGGCTCTTACTGCTAGGATAAATGAAGCAGAAGAGAGAATTAGTGATATAGAAGACCAAATGATGGAGAATACAGAAGCTGAGAAAAAGAGAGACAAACAGCTACTGGACCACGAGGGGAGAATTTGAGAGATAAGTGATACCATAAGATGAAACAGTATTAGAATAATCTGGATTCCAGAAGAAGAAGAAAGGGGGGGCAGAAGGTATACTGGAGTGAATTATTGTAGAGAATTTCCCTAACATGGCAAAGGGGAAAAGCATCAAAATCCAGGAGGCACAGAGATCCCCCTCAAAATCAATAAAAATAGGTCCACAACCCATCGTCTACTAGTAAAACTTACAAGTCTTAACGACAAAGAGAAAATCCTGAGAGCAGCCCAGGGCAAGAAATCTGTAACATACAATGGTAGAAATAATAGATTGGCAGCAGATTTACCCACAGAGACCTGGCAGGCCAGAAAGAACTGGCATGATATAGTCAGAGCACTAAATGAGAAAAACATGGAGCCAGGAATATTATACCCAGCTAGGCTGTCACTGGAAATAGAATGAGAGATAAAAAGCTTCCAGGACAAACAAAAATTAAGATAATTTGCAAACACCAAACCAGCCCTACAGGAAATATTGAAAGTGGTCCTCTAAGCAACGAGAGCCTAAAAGTAGGAGACCAGAAAGGAACAGAGACAATATACAGTAAGAGTCACCTTACAGGCAATACAATGGCACAAAATTCATATCTTTCAGTAGTTACCCTGAATGTAAATGGGCTAAATGCCCCAATCAAAAGACACAGGGTATCAGAATGGATAAAAAAACAAGACCCATTGATATGCTATCTGTAAGAAACTCATTTTAGACCTAATGACACCCCCAGATTTAAAATGAGGGGGTGGAAAACAATTTACCATGCTAATGCACATCAAAAGAAAGCTGGGGTGGCAATCCTATATCAGGTATATTAGATTTTAAGCCAAAAACTATAATAAGAGATGAGGAAGGATACTATATCATACTTAAAGGGTCCATCCAACAAGAAGATCTAACAATTTTAAATATCTATGCCCCTAACATGGGAGCAGCCAACTATATAAACCAATTAATAACAAAATCAAAGAAACACATTGACATTAATTAACTGCCCCCTCACTGAAATGGACAGATCATCTAAGCAAAAGATCAACAAGGAAATAAAGGCTTTATTTTTTAAAAGATTTTGTTTATTTATTTGACAGAGAGAAACACAGCAAGACAGGGAACACAAGCAGGGGGAGTGGGAGAGGGAGAAGCAGGCTTCATGCTGAGCAGTGAGCCAGATGCAAGGCTTGATCCCAGGACCCCAGGATCATGACCTGAGCTGAAGGCAGCTGCTTAATGACTGAGCCACCCAGGTGCCCTGGAAATAAAGGCTTTAAATGACACACAGATGGACATCACAGATATATTCAGAACATTCCATCCCAAAGCAACAGTATATACAGTCTTCTCTAGTGCACATTGAACATTCTCCAGAATAGATCACATCCTGGGTCACAAATCAGGTCTCAACTGGTATCAGAAGATTGGGATCATTCCCTGCATATTTTCAGACCACAAAGCTTTGAAACTAGAACTCAAGAGGAAAGTTGGAAAGAACTCAAATACATGGAGACTAGAGAACATCCTACTAAAGAATGAATGGGTCAACCAGGAAATTAAAGAATTTTTAAAATCATGGAAATAAATAAAAATGAAAATACAACTGTTCAAAATCTATGGGACACAGCAAAGGCTGTCCTAAGAGGGAAGTATATAGCACTACAAACCTTGCTCAAGAAACAAGAAAGTTCTCAAGTACACAACGTAACCCTACACCTAAAGAAGCTGGAGAAAGAACAGCAAAGGAAGCCTAAACCCAGCAGGAGAAGAGAAATAATAAAGATCAGAGTGGAAATCAATGAAGTAGAAAGCAAAGAACAATGAAACTAGGACCTGGTTCTTTGAAAGAATTAATGAGACTGATAAACCCATGGCCAGACTTATCTAAAAGAAAAGAGAAAGGACCCAAATTAATAAAATCATGAATGAAAGAGGAGAGATCACAACCAACACCAAAGAACTACAAACAATTATAAGAACATATTATGAGCAACTATACACCAGCAAGTTTGACAATCTGGAAGAAATAGATGCACTCCTAGAGATGTATAAACTACCAAAACTGAACCAGGAAGAAACAGAAAACCTGAACAGACCTATAACCAGTAAGGAGATTGAAGCAGTCATCAAAAATCTCCCAGAAACAAGAGCTCATGGACAGATGGCTTCCCAGGGGAATTCTACCAAACATTTAAAGATGAATTACTACCTATTCTTCTGAAACTGTTCCCAAAAATAGATGGAAGGAAAACTTCCAAACTCATTTTATGAGGCCAGCATTACCTTGATCCCAAAACCAGACAAAGACCCCATCAAAAAGGAGAATTACGGACCAGTATCTTGATGAATGTGGATGCAAAAATTCTCACCAAAATACTAGCCAATAGGATCCCACGGTACATTAAAAGGATTATTCACCACAACCAAGCAGGATTTATGCCTAGGCTGCAAGGATGGTTCAACATGTGCAAATCAGTCATTGTGATACAATACATTAATAAAAGAAAGAACAAGAACCATATGATACTCTCAATAGATGCTGAAAAGGCATTTGACAAAGTACAGCATCCTTTCTTGACCAAAACTCTTCACAGTGTAGGGATACATACCCCAAGATCATAAAAGCCATCTATGAAAAACCCCAAGCGAATATTGTTCTCAGTGGGGAAAAACTGAGAGCTTTTCCCTGAAGGTCAGGAACATGGCAGGGATGTCCACTATCACCACTGCTATTCAACATAGTACCAGAAGTCCTAGCCTCAGCAATCAGACAACAAAAAGAAATTAAAGGCATCCAAATCAGCAAAAAAGTCAAACTCTCACTCTTTGCAGATGCTACAATACTATATGTGGAAAACCCAAAAGACTCCACTCCAAACTGGTAGAACTTGTACAGGAATTCAGTAAAGTGTCAGGAAGTAAATCAATGCACCAAAATCAGTTGCATTTCTATATACCAACAGCAAAAGAGAAATTAAGGAGTCGATCCCATTTACAATTGCACCCAAAACCATAAGATACCTAGGAATAAACCTAACCAAAGAGGCAAAGAATCTGTACTCAGAAAACTATAAAGTAGTCATTAAAGAAGTTGAGGAAGACACAAAGAAATGGAAAAATGTTCCATGCTCATGGATTGGAAGAACAAATATTGTGAAAATGTCTATGCTACCTAAAGCACTCTACACATTTAATGCAATGCCTATCAAAATCCCATCCATTTTTTTCAAACAAATGGAACAAATAATCCTAAAATTTTTATGGAACCAGAAAAGACCCCAAATAGCCAGGGAATGTTGAAAAAGAAAACCAGGGGTGCCTGGGTGGCTCAGTGGGTTAAAGCCTCTGCTTTTGGCTCAGGTCATGATCCCAGGGTCCTGGGATCGAGCCCCTCATCGGGCTCTCTGCTCCTCGGAGAGCCTGCTTCCTCCTCTCTCTCTGTCTGCCTCTCTGCCTGCTTGTGATCTCTGTCTGTCAAATAAATAAATAAATCTTAAAAAAAAAAAAAAAAGAAAACCAAAATTGGTGGCTTCACAATTCCAGACTTCAAGCTCTATTACAAAGTTGTAATCATCAAGACTGTATGGTACTGGCACAAAAACAGACCCATAGATCAATGGAACAGAATAGAGAGCCCAGAAATATACCCTCAACTCTATGGTCAACTAATCTTTAACAAAGCAGGAAAGAATATCCAATGGAAAAAAAAAAACAAGTCTCTTCAACAAATGGTGTGGGGAAAATTGGACAGCCACATGCAGAAGAATGAAACTGGACATTTCCTTACACTACACACAAAAATAGACTCAAAGTGAATGAAGAACCTCCATGTGAGACAGAAATCCATCAAATTTCTTGAGAAGAACACAGACAGCAACCTTTTTGACCTCAGCTGCAACAACTTCTTCTTAGAAACACCACCATAGGCAAGAGTAGCAAGGGCAAAAAGGAACTATTGGGACTTCATCAAGATCAAAAGCTTTTGCACAGCAAAGGAAACAGTCAACAAAACCAAAAGACAACTGACAGAATGGGAGATGATATTCGCAAATGACATATCAGATAGAGGGCTAGTATCCAAAATCTAGAAAGAGCTTAGCAAACTCAACACCCAAAGAACAAGTAATCCAATCAAGAAATGGGCAGAGGACACGAACAGACATTTCTGCAAAGAAGACATCCAGATGGCCAACAGACACATGAAAAAGTGCTCCATATCACTTGGCATCAGGGAAATACAAATCAAAACCACAATGTGATACTACTTCACCCTAGTCAGAATGGCTAAAATTAATAAGTCAGGAAACGACAGATGCTGGCGAGGATGTGGAGAAAGTGGAACCCTCCTACACTGTTGGTGGGAATGCAAGACGGTACAGCCACTCTGGAAAACAGCATGGAGGTTCCTCAAGAAGTTTAAAATAGAGCTACCCTATGACCCAGCAATCTCACTACTGGGTATTTACCCTAAAGATACAAACGTAGTGATCCGAAGGGACATGTGCACCCAAATGTTTATAGCAGCAATGTCCACAATAGTCAAACTTTGGAAAGAACCTAGGTGCCCATCAACAGATGAATGGATAAAGAAGAGGTGGGTATATATAGATAATGGAATACTATGCAGCCATCAAAAAAACAAAGTCCTGGGGCACCTGGGTGGCTCAGTGGGTTAAGCCTCTGCCTTCCTCTCAGGTCACGGTCTCAGGGTCCTGGGATCAAGTCCCACATCGGACTCTCTGCTCAGCAGAGAACCTGCTTCCCCTCTCTCTCTGCCTGCCTCTCTGCCTACTTGTGCTCTCTCTCTCTCTGTCAAATTAATAAATAAATCTTAAAAAAAAAAAAAGTCCTGCCATTTGAAATGCCATGGATGGAACTAGAAAGTATTATGCTAAGCAAAATAAGCCAATCAGAGAAAGACAACTATCATATGATCTCTCTGAAATGAGGAATTTGAGAGGCAGACCCGGGATGTCGTGGGGAGGGGGTAGGGAGGGAAAAAATGAAACAGAATGGGACTGGGAAAGGAGACAAATCATAGGAGACTCTTAATCTCAGGAAACAAAGTGAGGGCTGCTGGGGGTTATGGAGTAGGGAGAGGGTGGTTGGGTGATGGACACTGGGGAGGGTATGTGCTATGCTGAGTGCTGTGAAATGTGTCGACTGATGATTCACAGACCTGTACCCCTGAAACACATAATACATTTTATGTTAATTTTTTTTAAAGATGTGGTTCATTTCACAATGGAATATTATTCCGGCACCAGAAAGGATGAATACTCACCATTTGCATTGACGCAGATAGAACTAGAGGGTATTATGCTAAGCAAAATGTCCATCCGAGAAAGATATCATATGATCTCAGTGATATGTGGAATTTAAGAAACAAAACAAAGGATCGCAGGGGAAGCGAGGGGACAATAAAATAAGAGAAACCAGAGAGGGAGTCAAAGCTTAAGACTCTTTATCACTGGAAGCAAACTGAGGGTTGCGGGAGGGGTGGGTACGAAGGAGGGCACGTGACGTGATGAGCGCTGGGTGTTGTCCGCAACTGACGAATCACTGATCTCTACCTCTGAAACCAATTATATATTGATTAATCAAATTTAAATAAATAGAAGTGAAATGGGCGAATGAATGACAGCCCGCGCACACAGAAAGTGCAAGAGACGCCGCCCGACGGCACCTGCCGCGGCGATGGAAGGCCCTCCGCGATGCGGGTTTAGCCGACCGGCAAGAAGCTGGCAGCCGCGTGCGGAGCTGGGACCCCGCGAGCGATCCGCGGGGCCTCCTGGCTGCAAGTGTGCGGGGAAGAGACCGACTGTCGGAAGCAGGGCACGGGGCCTCTCCCGCGGGGCGATCCCCGAACGGCCTCTGAGTGGGGCTGCGGGTCCTAGGGACGCGAGAGGGCAGATCCGTGGCCGAAACCACCCGCCGCCTTCCCGGCGGCGTCCAGCGGAGCCGGCGCTCTGACCCCAGCCAGCGCCCGCGCGCCCCAGTCCCGCCCGGGAGGGGAGGACCACACCCCTCGCCCGGGAGGAGACCGAGAGCGAGAGGACGGCCCGGCGTGGGGGCGGAGACCGAGGGCGCGTAGGTCGGAACTGCCACCCGCCACACCGCCACTCTTGAAAGCCGGTGCTTTCGCCTCAAATTCCTGCCCCACCCCGCGCGAGGGGCGGGTCCCGGGCAGGTTCTAGGCTTTGGGACCCTGAGAGCCACCCTCTTTCCCCCGGCGAGACGGCCGACCCGCGCCCACTCCGGGACCTCGCGACCACCCTTCCGGGCGCGAGCAGGTAGGTGGCTGGCGCGGTGACCCTTTCCCCGCCGCCCCGACCCCGCGCAGCCCGGGGGTGCGGGGGATGCGCCGGAGCCCCAGGAAAGCCCCCCCACCACCGCGAGGGCTCGGGGCACCCCGGACCCAGCCACCGGGAGGGAGGCAGCTGCACGGAGCGGGTCCGGGCCGCCAGCGCCTGGAGCCTCGCTTGTCCCTTCCGTGCAGTGGGGACAGTCGTGCTGCCCTGCTGAAAGGTGTTTTGGGTAAAGCTCCTCGCGCATCGCGGATGCCTCGAAAAGGGGAGCGGATTTTTGTAAAAAACCCCCTTTAAGGACGTGCTTGGTAAAGGCCTTCCGGGTTCAGGAAGCAAAATTAGGCCAGGTTGGGGGCAGGGAGTCCCAGTTAATGCCGAGCCTGTGGCGAGACCCGCTCGGCCGCAGAGCCCCGCTCCGGCCCGGAGCGCGCGCAGGGGGAGGGCATGGGGTTCCGGCTCAGCTAGGCCTCGGAACGGCGCCCCTCTCCGGCGCCCCGGGAGCGCGCCCTGCCCGCCCCACCCCCGCTGCGGCTCCCGCGCTCCCCGGCTCCGCCCGGTCGCAGGTCCGTGCGCTCCGGCCCTCGTCGCCCCGCCCCCTTCAGAGGCCCCCGGATTTGCCCAGTGATGGTGACGTAGAGGAGACTCGCGCTCCCATTGGAAGACGGTGTTAGGCAGGAGCCAATCCGGGCGCTGATCCGGGGAGAAATCTCGGAGCCGCGCTCGGCGGATCCCGGAGGCCGCGCGGTGGGGACGCGACCCGGAACCGGCCGCGGCGGGAGAGCCGGGAGGCCCCCCAGGTCGGTGTTCGCGGCCGGGAGCGCGGCAGTGCGGTGAGTCGGGGAAGCCGACGCGGGGTCGGGGGCGAGGTGGTGGGCGATCTGCCGCGGCGCGCGCGCTGGGCCCGGGCCGGCCTCCGCCCCGAGCGCCAGCAGGTGCCCGGGGCCCCGGGGCGGGGGGTTGGGGGGGTGTAGGTTGTGCAGTAAGGCAGGTGGGCCCCCTGTCCTCGGAGCCGTGCACGAACTCCCTCCGCCGGCCGCGAGCGCCCTCCCTCATTATCTGTCCCCACTTGGCTCTCGAGGAAGGTCCGGCTTCCCTCTGCACCCTGGATCCTGACCCCACCGCGAGGATGGGGGAATGGCATCCGGTCATGCCTGCTGCAGATCGTGCGGGGACACTGCCCGAGCCTCCCCCAAGTTTAGAAGCAGCAGCTCTTTGAACAAACAGGCTTTATGGGTTTTCTTCCCCAAAGTGCATTTTTTTTTCTGAATAGATTTGTTTAGAACAACTCTAAGCTCATAGAAGAAATTGCAAAGGTAGTAGGGTTCCCACATATCCCAGACCTTTCCCCCCCTGATTAACATCTTACGTTCTCATGATGCATTTGTTACAGTTAATGAACCGGTATCGATCTGTTATTGGCCCAAGTCTGTCCTTCTCCCGACTGACCGCGTGTCCACCTAAGCACCTGTTCTGTGGGTGATCCCGCCACGTTACCAGGTTGCATTTGGTTGTCATGTCTGGTGAGGCTCTGCTTGGCTGTGGGGTGATCTTGACAGTTTTGAGAAATGCTAGTGGAGTGTAGGGTGCCCGTCTACTGGAATTGGATGTTTTTCTCCTGAGACCTGGCTCTCGCTTATTGGAAGGCTACTGAGGTGGGTTGCCCTGTTGATGACCTGGAGTCAAGGGTACATACTGTCCACACGATTTAAGACGATGTTGGTTGTGATCACCTGAGAAAGTGTTTAGCAGGTTTCTCGGCTGTCAAGTTACTGTATACCCCCCCCCCCCCCCCCGCCATTTCACACTGTACTCTTTGCAAAGAAGTGACTGTGCAGCCCACACCCGAGGAGGGGCCGGTGCGCTCCTCCTCCTTGAGGACAAGTAGCTACACCCAGGGTTTGGAACTGTTTGCACGGCAAATCATCTCTCTTGTCCTTATTAACTTATTCAACCCATTAGCACCAGCACGGACTCGTGGGTGTTTATTTTGTACTTTCGGGTATAATCCAATCCTCCTTTATTTTGTTGCTCCAGTTGTTGTGGCTTTGGTTCCTGGGGGCTCTTCCAAGTTGGCTCCTGTGGCCTTCCCAGCGTGTAGTTTTATAGAGCTTTTTACTGTTGAAAGCACTTTGCCTGGAGGGCGTCCCATGAACGGCAAACAGTGTGATGAACTTGACAAGACACTGTTGTTCCCCTCCTTGAGAGGTAAGTGAGGAAGCGGAGGCCCAGGAGAAGGTGATATCTTAGCCGTCTCTTTCCTGCAAGGGAGGGGCAGGCTGGTGTCAGACCACCCCAGAACGCATCGCGAGCCGCGGAGGAAGTCCATGGTCCGAACTGAGGTTTCTAGAGGTGACTCCAGACTTGGGCCTCGGGATCAGAATGGAAAGACAGTGGCTTTGGAAAACAAAGGCTTAACTGGACTGTTAGCCAGGAGGAAGTACAGCTCACCAGATCGGTACACATGAAACGCTGACCTTCTCCCCAAAACAGTGTGTGTGGAGGGAGGCAGGGGGAGATCCGGGAAATGTTTGTGGTCAAGAACGTCTAATCAGAGGGGGCCTTCTGCAGAAGCAAGATTGTGAAGGGGCCAAGGGAAGCCTGGTGGGGGTGGAGGGTCTGGAGGCATGGAGCACGTCTGTGCTAGGTCCTGGGGATAGGGACCGGCGAGGAATGGTGCCTGGGTTCACCTTCTGGCTGGAGGAGGTGGGTAGCCGCGTCAGCTGCTGGTAGTACTGTAATGACCCGTGGCACTTGCAGAGCTGCGGGAGCCTCCCGGGGTGGGGGGAGCCGTTCAGCTGGAAGGTGGGATGGGCATGGGGGCCTCACACGGGTGGTGTCTGATTCCAGCCGTCCACGATGTGCTGGGACAGAGACCATGTGCAGGCACAGGGCGTGGGGAGTGGAGGCCCTAGAGAAGGAGCTGCGTTAGATCGTGGGGGCTGTGTGGGCCCTGCGATGCAGTGCTGGCCACGGCTAGGACAGAAGGGGGAGAGGGCCAAGAGGAGAGCGGTGTGTTCACGGCGCCTGGTAGGAGACGGGCTGCACTGCACCAGATCTAAGAGGCGGTCAGTTTATACATGCTCCACGTGGAAAACGCGTCACCCCAGTTCAGTTAGGATATGCTACGGATCACGTTTCGGAGAGGCTGCAGTGCAGTGTGTGGGTATCTTACGTTCGATGAGAAGTGTACCCCCTTGCCAGTTCTCAGATCCCTCCTCACTCCAGGAAGTGAGTGGTCGAGCATCTCCGTCTCACTAACCTGCAGATGGTGAGTTCCAGGCTCCACTGATGATCTTGAAAGAACTCATCTGATAAGCTGGCCCTGTCCTGCCTGATGGCCAGATTGTGGAAACCAACACAGAGGGTGCCTGACCCACAGATTCCATCTGTGTGTAGTGATGTCGGCCGTGACGTTAGGCTGCACACAACGCTCGTGTGCTCGCCGCGCACTGACTTTGGTCTGCCTGCACATGGCCTAGGTACCCCCCCACCCCCACCTCTTCCGGTCCTGTGGAACTGTGCAAAGGTCAAGAACACGGCCCCAGGCTGCACAGCTGAGTCGTGGCAGCTGGGTGAAAACGGGGTTTCAGTGGGGAGTCTTCCTTGTCAGCTTTGGTTAGAGTAACAGCCAGGGATGGAAGATTCTGATCGTGTCCCCAGAGCTGCGGCTGGGGCCCGAGGGCCAAGAGCGGCTGGGGCATCTGGCAAGCCCTGGCTGGTTGCATTCCACCTGTGGGGCGGGAGGGGGAGCCGCCACCGGGTGTCTATCTTTGTCTAGAGAAAGGGGCAGATATTTTGGGGGGGGGGCACAAATTCTTTGTGTATTTCAGCCCAGTCACCTTCAATAACGTCCTGTGCTGTATCAGGCAGGATTCCCTTTTTGGGTCAGGTGACTCCCAGGTGCACGGGGCTGAACATAAAGGCCATTTACTGCCTCGAGCAGTGGCACAGGTCAAGGGCCGATCCAGCTCCAGGCGCACGCAGCCCGAGGAGGGTTTTAAGAGGTGCCCTGAGGATCCCGTTTCTTCTGCTTCCTCTCCGGGTTGGCTTCCTTCTCCAACGGGCTGGCCCTCTGCTTTGCAGAACTGCTCTTGTAGCTTCAAACCGTGCTGATGTCGCCTCTCGAAATCGTTCTCGTCAGCAAGGTCTCTTTGTGACTGGCAGACTCGAGTCGTAGCCTCGCCTCTGAAGCAAGCCCCGAGGTCAGGCAGGTGTAGACCCATTCCCTTGCTCCACCGTGAGCCGAGGGGGAGCTGTGGGGGAAGAACCTGCTCCAAGGGAGCGATGTTAGCAAGGGAAGGGCGCGTGGAAGCCGGGCAGACCCCTCCCTGAAGGTAAAGCGTCTGCAGGGCGACTGCTGGGAGCGCGGAGCACGGTGCCGTCCTGCTGTCGTCTGCTGCAGGGCTCTGCCCCAGCTGCCCTGCCCTTCCCACTGCGTCCCCCTCCCTTCCCTTCAGCATTCAACACATACATGCACACACCGCGGGATTCCCTTTCCCTCCTGGAGACGCACCCGCGTCGACGCCCACAGCGGCAGGCGCTGGCAAGGCCGTGAGGCAGCATGAGCGCCCGTGGCCTGCCACTTGGAACGCACACTGCTACAGTCAGTGTGGGAACAGGGTGGCCCGACTGGGTCAAGGATGCATCTGCTTGCTTGTGTGTCCCAGGACACGTGTACGGACCTTCACAGAACGGTGTTTGCCATTGTCCCAAACAGGAAACGGTCAGGGGGCCGGGAGAAGGGGCCCGCGGGCACACTTCATCTTCGTGCGTGCCACAGACGCCGTGTGTGTTCCGGACAGGGGTTCGTGGCGACCCTGCAGCGGGCACGTCTGTCAAACCCACTTTGCAGCTGCTGTTTCTGGCTCTGTGTCTGTGTGTCTCAGGATATCTCAGATTTCTCAGACTGTGCGTCGTTAGTATAGTTAATGTAGTTGTTACTGTGATCTCGTGGGCTCCTGTGACTAATGCTTAGGTGACAGCAGTTCTTGGAATGAGTCATTTCGTAATCAAGGTCTGTCTTTAGCTCTGACACGACTTGCACTTTGTGCACTGCCACAGAGCGTAAACACAACTTTCGTGTGTGCTCCTGGCTGGCCCTGTGGTGCTGGTCTGGGACCGAGCCGCCAGTATCTCCAAGGTAGAGTCACGTCGGAAAGCAGTGAAAATGAACAGAGGCAGCTCCGTCCCCGTGAATGAGCCGCACAACGGGGTGTTTCTGCGCACCCCTGCAGACAAATGCACTGCGATCACGTCTGTACCAGGGAGCGTGAAGTGTGCTTGACGAACGCACGGTGCGGTGTAGACGGGAGGGAGTGACGGGCATGGTCCCGCACGCCCCTGCCCCGCATCTCCCAGGCCTGCTGTTCTTGCCGCTCGGGGCACCGGGGGGTGCGGCCGTCTGTGCCGCGTCGTGGAGCCTCCGGTCAGACGGGAGGGGCAGGTGGGGAGGACGGCTGCCTCCTGCGGGTAAGGCGGACACGTCCGCGTCCACACGTGATAGGGAGAGCTGCCGAGAAACCTGAGCGTCCTGATGAGCCTGGCCTCACCCCTGCCGAGACGTGCACAAGGGCAGTGTGGGGGCAGAGCATGTGGCCTCTGCCTGTCCCTCAGGAAGGATCCGATGAGGGGGGTGGCTTTCAGCAGATACTGCGGGCTGGGCCAGGAGTGGGGCTCCCTGGGGGTGAGGGGGGCAGCCCTTTCGGATGGTTCATGCAGCAAAGAGGCTTGGGCAGGGGGAGCGTGGCACCTTCTGGGGCCTGGAGAGGGGTTTGGTTTGGCCGTGGGGTCAGGTCTGGGGGGAAATAGCAGGAAATGAGCCTGCAGACCAGGGCTGGGCGTCGCAGAGGCTGGAGGGAGACGTGACTTTGCCCCTGGAGCCGCAGAGAGCCTTGGAGGGGTTTCCCCGGGGTGGCCATGCGGACACAGGGATGTTTGAGCACAGGGAGGGGTGTGTTTGGAGAGCTGAAGGCTGGCCTTGGGGGCCGGCACGCTGAGCAGCGGAGGCTGGAGCCATAAGTAATCCTTGGGAGCCATACGTTTGTTGGGAAATCCTTGGGGTTTGTGGCCCCCACCATCAGCCCCAGTCCCAATCCCCAGAGTCTCACCCGGCCGTATGACAGTGTGCTGGGGGCTCTGGGAGGGCAGGGATTTTGTCCTGTGTGGTGTCCCCAGTGCCCAGCACGTAGTAGGTCTCCAGCACAAATCTGTGAACTCTTGGAGGAGCTCTGCCCCCGAGAGCTCCTCCTTGGCGCCCTGAGGCCCGTCCCATGCCCGGCTGAGCCCTGGAGCCGTTCCCGCCTTTCAGAGCGCATCTCATCCTGGCCCCGGGGATTCAGAGCACGCTGACCCCGGCCCTGGGGAGAACCGTCACCCACCCATGACCTCAGGAATGCACTGTCCAGGGGCCTGTGTCCCCTGAGGCCACCCAGCGCCAGGCCCATAGCCACGGCTGTAGACTGTGAGGGGCCCTGTGACATCATCCGCCGCGCTGTGGCCGCTCATCCGGAATCTGAATTCCGTCCTCTCGAGGTTTGGAAGAGATGTCACAGACATTCACTTCGAGGGGAGTTTGCTCGTTGAAATGGGGCTTCACTGCATCGGGCTCCCTGCTCAGCGGGGAGCCTGCGCCTCCCTCTCCTGCTCCCCCTGCTTGGGTTCCCTCTCTCGCTGTCTCTCTCTCTGTCAAATAAATAAAATCTAAAAGGAAAAAAAAAAAGCAATGGGGCTTCACCTGGGGCCCCAGGAGCCCTGGGTGGGTTTCCCACAGGGATGGAGCCCTCAGCTACGTGCTCTGATGATGGGAAAGGCGGGGCTCCTGTCAGACCCCCGAGGGAGGGCACGAGGAGCAGCCCTGGAGGCCAGGGTGCAAACCACAGCCCATCCGCTCTCTCCTCCGAGCGGCAAAGACCGCATCTGGGGCTGGGTGTCTCCTGGGCGCCTCCCAGGGCATCCTGGGGGAACTGGTGCAGGGCAGCAGGAGCCACGGGAGACGGAAGGAGAGTTCGGGTCCAGAGCAGAAGTTGGCAGCTGTTAAGAAACAAGGGCAGGAGCTCTGACCAGTTCGGCGGCTGCAGGGCCGGCGCAGGGGTGGGGCGAGGCGTGTGAGGCGCAGACTCCGACTGCAGCCTCCTCCGGCTGGTTCTTGCAGCTCCCCGCCATTCTCTTCTGCAGGAGTCGTGCCCGGGTCCCACAGCCTCCAGGGTGCTGCCTGCACCTGGCCCACCTGTCGCCGTCGACTGAGGGGCCTTTCTGAGGTCAGAGAACAGTGAGGAGGGGAGAGGAGGAGAGGGACCGCCCACCCAGACAGGGAGGGGTGTTTCCAGCTCTGCCTGCCTCCAGTTCGCACCCAGCCTCTGGCTTCTAGAAGGGACGGAAGAGCTGGCCACGCCGGAGTGGGGATGCGTGGTCTCTGCCACGAGCGCCCCCATGGATGACCCCAGGCTTCTGAATTCTCATCTGGGGACAGGGGTCTGGGTGGGCGTGGCCGTTGTGGAGGCTTTTTCCAGCTCTGGCTTTCTGTGGTTCCTGTCTGCCCCAGCTCCAGGCATGGAGCTTGGCGTGACGGCCGCCCCCAGCTCTGGAAGCCTGAGAGATAGAATGTTCCAGAAGCGTGAAGTGGTAGAGAGGGCAGAATGTAGGGGAAGTACTGGGGGTCGGTGTTTTGCTGGCTCTGAATGTGGGGTGGGGAGCAGACTCCCTGGAACCCCTGTGTCCAGCGTCTACACTGGCCAGCCCACACTGTCCAGCTTGAGAAATGCGTCCACGCACACGGCCCCATCTGAGCTTCCTGGTGTCCCACGGGCTGGGACAGCCTTGCCATGAGGCCCCCCACCCCAAGCTGTGCCCCTGGGCCACCGCCAGCCCTCACCGAGCCTCTGTGTTCTCAGGAGAGCATCGTGAGCGCTGCGTAACGTGAGACGTGCGCATGGCAGCCGAGGCGGTCTGAGTGCGTGCAGGTCACGTGGCCCTGCCTTGCGGGACCTCAGCCTTGTGTGCGAGCAGAAGCTGCCGTGGGCTCCGTCCGTGGGCTCAGTCCGTGGACTGGAGCGGTGGGACCACGCGGGAAGTGCTGGCCGCCAGCCGCTCTGTGCACAAGCGCCTGTTCAGCTCCCCGGAAGCCACCGCCCTGTGCAGACGGAGCACTGGGCCTCTGCCCGCGGCAGCACCCTGATCACCACCGGCGACCGTTAACGTCTTAACTGCCTACGCAGCCTCATACACCTTCCTTTCAGGACGACAGAAAACCGTAGCCCTGTGCTCACAAGGTTCCTGTGTGTCGTTCTGCTGAGCCGCGCAAACCCGCTGTCCCCAGCTCCAGAGACGGCAGCATGTGTCACCCACCTGGGATGTCCCCCTCATGCCTTCCGTAAACCCCAGCAGAAGTTAGGAGCAGCCCCGTAGTGCCCGGCCTTCTGTCAGCCTCTTTCTCGTTGTCCCAAAACTATCTTTATGGCTTCTTAAAACGAAACAAAACAGGATCTAGTCAAAGGTGTTTGCCTTTGGCTGTTTTTCCTCTTTTGGTCTTTTTAAGTCAAGAACAATTCTTTTTTTTTTTTTTGTGACATTCACTTTTTCTTAAGATTTATATATTTATTTATTGGCGAGAGTGCACTGAGTGGGGAGGGCCAGAGCGAGAGGGAGACCAGCAGACTCTGCGCTCCACGTTGAGCCCGACGCGCGCCCCATCTCACCACCCTGAGGTCACGACCTGAGACCAAACCGAGTTCCAACGCGTCGCCAACGGCACCCTGGCACCCCCGACATGGCTGGGCCAGTGTCCTCTGGAATGTCCCGTATTCTGGATGTGTCCGTTTCCTCGGGATGTGCTGGGGCTCAGCTCCCTGTCCCTTCTGTTTTCTGTAAATCAGAAGGCATGCCCAAAGGCTCGGTGAGGTCCCATCAGGCCAGTTTGGGCAGGATGACTTCAAAGGGGATATCCTGTCTCCCCGTGGTGCCCTTTGGGGAAGCAGATGCCAGGTTGTGCACCTGTGAGCGCTGTGGGCTTGGGCAGGGCTTTGGTGATCGCCGGACTTCTGCGTTACCAAGGTTCCATGGCAGGCCATCCACGGGGGCCATCGGCAGCAGGGACATGTCCCCTGATCTCCCTCGTGGTCGGGCCAGCCTCTGATAACGAAGAGGGCTGCAGGGCGGTGTGCTGCGAGCGCCATCATGCCTGCTACACCGATGCGCCGCGTGCTTCTGTAGCCTGACCGGTTGGTACGTCGTGCCCGTGGGATTGCGGTGATGCGGGAGCCTGGCTGCGAGCACCTGCTGTATGGGACAGGGCAGGTCTCATGCGGACAGTGAGCTGGGGCCGAGCGTCCGCAGCAGTTACCCTGCCGGCCCCGCAGCTGGGACAGAGACCCACGGCCTCTGCTTTTCAGCTGCAAGCCGCTCGGCAGTCGCTGGGTGAAGGGCTCCCAGCCCATGGATCCCCAGCGCCGGCCGCTGCCCTGTTTGTGTCGGGCCTAACAGATGACATCCCCAGCACAGGGAGACACCAGGCAGTCCCCAGGATCGGTTACCACCCAGCCAGCATCCTGGACGCCGCCTGGTCTTTGTTCCTGCACATGGGCTCTACACGCAGAGGAGCCCTCCAGATCTGTGCCAGGGCGTCCGGTCCGAGGCGTGGTGACCCCACGTGGCTGGACAGTCCTGCGCCTTGTACGGCTCAGCTGTCGGACTGCGTCCACCGTGCAGAAGCAGACCCTGTCTCCTGTTTTATTTCTGGCTGGGGTTCCTCTGTAGCTCCCTCGTGTTGCAGCCGGGAAGGGAGTGCAGGGCCCCTGGGCTCTCGGTGATGGGCTGACCGTGTCCAGAATCCACGGCAGCACTGACTCTCTCGTGGCCCCAGGCACTCCCCTTATGCCACAGCCGCTGGCTACCCTCCTTGGGTCCCAGTGCCGCCTGCCACCAGGGACTGCAACTTGGCAACACCCGTCCCTGTGGCTGCTTCAAACGCAGGTCCCCTCTTGCTGCCACGGTGCATGTCCACCCTGCTCTGTCCCTGCCTGCTCTCGCTAGATGTGGGAGGCTCCCCTTCCCTGGTTCCCCTGCAGATTCTCGGACTCAGCCTACTCAGCAAGCCCAAAGTCTGCATTTTATGATGGGCAGACTGAGGCTCATAGCACATAAGAGCGGTTCCTGTGGTCACACAGGACGGGGCAGGAGGCCGCCCAGCCCTGTGGAAGCTCCTCGGACAGGACGTGGCCTGGGGTCGGCGGGCACGGAGGTCCGTGGGGGTGCACAGGGCTGAGGTCCGGTCTGCGCCACTGCCATGCTCCCTCCGAGGGTCAGATCCCCAGCCGCAGGCCACAGTGACTGCCCGCTGGGAGTCCCCTCCACGCTGGTTTCCCGGGAGCGCGGCCCCACGGGCCACACCTGCCTACAGCGAGGTGGCCAGGCCGTGCACGGCGGCACACGGCGTCTGCAGGGAAAGGGCACGAGACCGAAGCCACGGCGCAGCCCAGGGCACGTCCCTGACTCTCCAAGCTTCTGGAGTCTGGGCTAAGAGCCTCCGCATCTCCTGGGCTCCGGTGCCCGCCCCCACAAGCCCCGGGGCTGCTTGCGCTCTGCCCCACGCAGTGTAGACGCGGGAGGTGTGTGGGTGAAGCGTCTCCCGCTAAGCCGGATCTCGCTCCGTCATAAGCGGTGCCTCAGAGCAGGTCCCCACGGCGCCGTGGGGCCAGCCGCTCTGTGCTCTCTCCCCGCACCCCTTCACCCGCTCCGTGCCGCGCCGCCCTTGCCCCTGCCCCTCCCTGGGACTGCTGCTGACTCCGCATCTTTCTCCCAGGACAAGAAGCCTCGTGGGCGCAGCGCGGCCCCTCCCAGCCAAGGGCACCATGGCCACGTCGGCCCCGCTGCGCAGCCTGGAGGAGGAGGTCACCTGCTCCATCTGCCTCGACTACCTGCGGGACCCCGTGACCATCGACTGCGGCCACGTGTTCTGCCGCAGCTGCACCACGGACGTGCGGCCGGCGTCGGGGGGCCGCCCCGTCTGCCCGCTCTGCAAGAAGCCGTTCAAGAAGGAGAACATCCGGCCGGTGTGGCAGCTGGCCAGCCTGGTGGAGAACATCGAGCGGCTGAAGGTGGACAAGGACAGGCAGCCGGGGGACGCGGCCCGGGAGCCGCCGGACGCCAGGCTGTGCGAGCGGCACCGGGAGAAGCTGCATTACTACTGCGAGGACGACGGCAAGCTGCTGTGCGTCATGTGCCGCGAGTCCCGGGAACACAGGCCACACACGGCCGTCCTGGTGGAGAAGGCCGCCCAGCCCCACAGGGTAAGCCGGCTCCACCCCGCCCAGGGGCGAGGCCGGGCGCTGCCCCCCCAACGCTTGTGGCCCGCAGTGGGGCTCCGCCGCAGCGCGCCCATCCGGGTGGCTTGTCTTTCCGCAGGAGAAAATCCTGAACCACCTGAGTACCCTGAGGAGAGACCGGGACAAAATTCAGGGCTCCCAGGCCAAGGGAGAAGCTGATATCCTGACTGCACTGGTGCGTGGGCTGCAAGAGCCTGAGGCCGCGGCCACGTGGGAGGGAGCTGGGGGGGCCGCGTGGTGGAGGCTGAGCCCTGACGGTCTGAGCTGGGGGTCTTCGGGCTGGCTTCCTTGTCTGGTGTGCGCGGGTGCTTCTGTACATGTGGCACTCGTGCAGCCGTGGGCCACGTTCGGCAGCAGCTGCTCGGGACTGCCAGAGTACGCAGGGGACCGAGGAGGTCCCGGCAAAGCCCTTCCTGTTACAGATGGGGGGACCGGACTCCCAAGGTGGTGGGGAGCCAGGGTCTTTGGGAGGGGGGCGCTGGCTGCAGGATGAGCACAGTGGGGAGGCCTGGGGCCCCTGTGTGCTGAGTCCTGCAGCCAGGGCTACCGCACTTGGGAAGCAGAGACAGCACTTCGTGTTTGATTAGAGATGGGGTTCGAGGGCTGTCCCCGCATCTCCTGCAGGGGAGTCTGTGTCGGAAGGAGGCTGGCCCAGCCGTGCTCTGAAGTCCCACAGTGCACGGATAGGGGTGCGAGCCGGCCTCATGCGGCCCCCCCAGGAGACGCCGCCGGGGCTCTCCAACCTGGGGCAGGGCAGTCACCCGTCTCCCCTCCACACCCCTGCAGAAGAAGATCCAGGACCAGCGGCAGAACGTCCTGGCCGAGTTTAAGCAGGCGCACGAGTTCCTGCGGGAGCGGGAGCAGCACCTGCTGGAGAAGCTGGAGGCGCTGCAGCAGGAGCTGGCAGAGGGTCGCGAGAAGTACAAGAGCAGGGGTGTCGCGGAGCTGGCCCGGCTGGCGCTGGTCATCTCCGAGCTGGAGACCAAGGCGCAGCAGCCAGCCGCAGAGCTCCTGCAGGTGAGATGCCTCCGGGGCGGCCGGTCTCTGACCCTGGGAGAGCCGCCGCCTCTCAGGCTGTGACTTTCTCTACTGAAATGTCAGGAGAGTCACCCCCACCTGCCCCGCCTCCTCCCGTGGTCACACGAGCACAAGAGGACGTGACCTGCATGGTGTCCCTTCAGAGGGCACAGTCTACCAAAAACCAGTTGGAGGGGATTGGAAAGTGCCGTGGGAGCGGAAGGGAGGCTAGGAGTGTTTTCGTCCCGCTGTCCGTCCTCGTCACAACACCACGGGTCCCTGGCATACACCCTGCAGGGGAAGCTACGGGCAGCCCGTGCTGCCGGGGTGGCCGAGGGAGGGCGGCTTCTCCCAGGGAGGGTCTGGAGGAGATGAGCAAGGTTTTCTGTGGGATGGAGACCAGGCCGGGTGCCCCGGCACACTTCCTGAAGGAGGCAGCTTGATGCCAAGGGGGAGCGCCTTGAACTAGAGTGAAAACAGCACCGTGCCGCCTTCCTCCTGGAGCCTCCCTGGACCTTCGCCCTGTGGGCCAGGAGGAGGCTGTGGTGGCCGGGCAGGTCAGCAGTGGAGCCCCCCACCTCCTCCAGGAAGATGCTGTCCTGGCCAGCAGCCCGGCCTCAGGAGACACAGCGCGGCAGGCTCTCCAGGACCCGCAGGGGAGCCGCCTGCTGCCCCTCCCTGAGCATTCTGGCTCGCGGATTGGGACTGGCGGGGGGTGAGGGCCCAGTATGAGAAGAACTCGCTGAGGGCCCAGCGGCCAGGCAGGTCAGGAGCCCGGCCCCAGCTCCACTCCTAGGCCCATTGTTCTTGTCCCTCATTTGGTCTAAAATGTGTCTCTGGCATTTTCCACAAATTCCTCCATCAGATGGGGATTAGGTCTCTTCCTGCCCCGTTCTCTGCCCCCGGGGAGGGGCAGCCCGGGTTCCCCATCACGTGCGGTTGTGTGGGGGGCAGAGAGAGACTGGCTGCGGTGCTGCTGGGGGCTGACATCCCGACGGGAGCCCCTCCCGCTCCACCCGAGGGAGCCGCAGGGGCCAGCGGAGCCTCCGGCGCCGCTCAGATGGAAGGCGCACCCGGGGCACAGGTGCCGGGATGGGGCGAGGGCACAGGGCAGGAGGAAGGGCCCACAGCCTTCTGTTCACTGTGCACCCCTGGCTCCCAGCGCTGTGGCACCTCCTGTGAGTGGGGTCTGAGGCCACTGGGCTGATGCTTGTGCTTTCTTCCCCTCCAGGACACCAGGGACTTCGTGAACAGGTAATAGAGCTTCCTTTCCATGAGGCACCGCCCCCCCCACGCCCCCTCCATGGGACCCTTGGAACGAACGGTCCCACCTCGGCTAGGGTTAGGGTTAGCTGGAACACGGCTGGGACCTGGAGACTTGCTCTCTGAAGCAGCCAGGGCTCCGCGGGGTCTGACACGAGACGGACATGAGGGCAGAGACGTGCTCGCGGACAGTGTTCCGGATGCTCGCGCCCCGGCCCAGCCGGCGGCTGTGCACTCCGTGTTTCTCCGCTGATGGGGGATGGTCCTACCTTTCCTTCCCGCTTCATGGTTGTGAGAACGGGAGAAGCGCGAGGAGAGCTGTGACGGGTCCGCCTGTCGCCTTCCCAGGTACCCACGGAAGAAGTTCTGGATCGGGAAGCCCATTGCTCGGGCGGTTAAGAAGAAGACGGGAGAGTTCTCCGAGAAACTGCAGTCCCTGCAGAGAGGCCTGAGAGAGTTCCAAGGTGGGGGCCGGGGTGCGCTGGGGTGGGGGTTGGGGTGCGCTGGGGTGGGGGCCGGGGTGCGCTGGGGTGGGGGCTGGGGTGCGCTGGGGTGGGGGCTGGGGTGCGCTGGGGTGGGGGTCGGGGTGCGCTGGGGTGGGGGTCGGGGTGCGCTGGGGTGGGGGCCGGGGTGCGCTGGGGTGGGGGCTGGGGTGCGCTGGGGTGGGGGCCGGGGTGCGCTGGGGTGGGGGCTGGGGTGCGCTGGGGTGGGGGCTGGGGTGCGCTGGGGTGGGGGTCAGGGTGCGCTGGGGTGGGGGCCGGGGTGCGCTGGGGGTTGGGGTGCGCTGGGGTAGGGGTCGGGGTGCGCTGGGGGCCGGGGTGCGCTGGGGTGGGCGTCGGGCCTGGCTGGGGGCCGGGGTGCGCGGGGGTGGGCGTCGGGCCTGGCTGGGGGCCGGGGTGCGCGGGGGTGGGATTCGGGCCTGGCTGGGGGCCGGGGTGCGCGGGGGTGGGAGTCGGGCCTGGCTGGGGGCCGGGGTGCGCGGGGGTGGGCGTCGGGCCTGGCTGGGAGCCGGGATGCGCTGGGGTGGGCGTTGGAGCTGGGGCTCTGCATCGAAGGAGGGGCCACGTCCTTACTGTCATCTTTGGCCTCACTCTTGCGTCTCCTGGTTGTTTTCTGTTTTCTTCTTGGGACGTCAGGCAGGGAGGCCCTATCTGGAAATCAATCCTGTCTGAGCAGAAACCGGGCCCATAACTTTCCTGTCCTTTTCTCCTCCCCAGGGAAGCTGCTCAGAGACTTGGAATATAAGACAGGTGAGTGTCCAAGGGCCATTCCCAGTTCCCCTCCCATGAGGAACTCCGTCCCCACAGAGACTCTTGACTGTCCCCTGCTGCCCCCAGGGAGTCCTTTCTCTTACGCGGCTGAGATCTCCCAGCAGCAAGTCTGTCCCCCGCGCTGGGCCTCTGGTCTGCAACAGAAGTCTGTGCTTGAATGCCTGACCCTCGTCTGCACAATGTTCTCCTCCGCCTGACCGCGTGGCTCCTGTGTTCCGAGGCCGTCTCTGCTGCCGGCCCCGCATTGTGCTCCCTCTGTGCCCTGCTGTCAGGTTGTGCACTGCACAGCCCTTGCTTGTAGGGGGTGGCAGCCCTGCGGGGGCCCCCAGTGACCGCACTTCTGTTCCGTTGTCCCCACAGTCAGTGTCACGCTGGACCCGCAGTCGGCGAGCGGGTACCTGCAGCTGTCGGAGGACTGGAAGTGTGTGACCTACAGCAGCCTCTACCAGAGCGCTTACCTGCACCCCCAGCAGTTCGACTGTGAGCCGGGGGTGCTGGGCAGGAAGGGCTTCACCTGGGGCAAGGTGTACTGGGAAGTGGAGGTGGACAGGGAGGGCTGGTCCGAGGATGAAGAGGAGGAGGAGGAGGGGGAGGAGGGGGAGGAGGAGGAGGAGGAGGAAGAGGAGGCGGGCTACGGGGACGGGTATGAGGACTGGGAGACAGATGAGGACGAGGAGTCGTTAGGGGAGGAGGAGGAGGAGGAGGAAGAGGAGGAGGAGGTCCTGGAAAGCTGCATGGTGGGGGTGGCCAGAGACTCTGTGAAGAGGAAGGGGGACCTGTCCCTGCGGCCGGAGGACGGGGTGTGGGCGCTGCGCCTCTCCTCCGCGGGCATCTGGGCCAACACGGACCCCGAGGCTGAGCTCTTCCCAGCCCTGCGGCCCCGGCGGGTGGGCATCGCCCTGGATTATGAAGGTGGCACTGTGACATTTACCAACGCAGAGTCACAAGAACTCATCTACACCTTCACCGCTACCTTCACACGGCGCCTGGTCCCTTTCCTGTGGCTCAAGTGGCCTGGGACTCGCCTCCTGCTGCGACCCTGAGCCCACCGCTGCTTCCCTTCTCGGGGATTCCAGGACCGTGACGGGGAGGGGGTGTCTGGCCGCGGCACCCGGAGCAGGTGCACTCCCCGCCACCACCCCGTGGCTCTGGCCCCTCGAGGCTCGCTCAGCGCCGCCGCTCTGTCCACACAGCCCCTGGGGGTCCCCGTGCGGACGTCTGACCCCGGAGTCCGTGAGAGCCCTCTGCGGCCTCGGCCCAGCTCTGCACACACTGTTGAACCAGAGACGAGACAGCCTTCCGTCGCCCAGTCTGGCGTGCCGTGCTGGCGTCCCCTGGGGGAGCACAGGTGACCGCACCGAGGCCACCTGCTGTGCCCGGCGTCCCCTTGCCCACATGCTCTCCGCTGCCAGCCTTCCCTGCCCCCCAACTCAGCATCCCCCACGCGAGCAGAGCAGAAGCCCACCACGGTTTCCAGGCGGTTTGAACAAGTTTCCGAGGTGCCATGGAGTCGCCCAGCCTGGAGCCGGCGCCTCGATGCTCTGAGACCAGGGTCGAGCACCTGACCTAGGACCCCCAGAGCTGCTTGGGGGAGGGATCTGGATGCACGTGGCTCCGAGGCCTTGTGTGTGGTCAGCGATCAGTAAATGACCTGAGGGTGAGGCTTTGGGAGATGGTGACGGGAGTCCAGAACACTGCTCTTGGTGGGTCATCTGAGGTCACCAGGGCAGACGCCCGTCCAGGCCAGCCTTCCCTTGGAAGCCCCGGCCCGTGCCCCCTGCACAGTGGATACTTAGTCTGGATGACTCTGCAGGCCCCTCCGTCCTGCGACGGGGCGGTGGGGAGAGGAGAGGACGCCAGCAGGGCTCCCGGAGCTCGCCTTCGTGTAGGGTGAGGGCTGGACCGCGGCCTCGTGGCGCACGCTCCCTGCTCCAGCCGGACACCCACAGCCTGTGTGTGCACCCGCCCCAGGCCTGGCAGCAGCGTCCCATGCCCCGGCACCTCAGCCCCCACATCACCTGGCAAGGTCCCTGCTATTTCTGCCTCTAGTTTTGTACCCCCATGCACCTCCCGCAGGGCTGGGCACACAGCAGGTGCTCAATAAAGACTTGTGCAATGAGCAGACTGGGTTCATTTACTTTATTATAAACTTTGTGTGGCTCCAGAGTGGTTGCATGAACAGCAGTGGCCTGGGGTCCCTCCTGGGACACGCCGCTGCCCCAGACAGCAGCCCCCACGTCTCCCTGTCCCGCCGCACCAGCCCCGTGCTCTTCACCCAGCATCCGCACAGCCCAGGACGGCCCGTGACACGGCGACATTCTGTGGCACACCCAGAATCTTTCCGAGGAAAATGCACGGTGCCCTACCCGAAGGAGGCGCCCCCAGAGCCCTCTGATCCACGCAGCCCCCCAGCTGCCTCCTGTCTGCTCTCTCTGCTGGTTTTCTACTTGTCATCTTCAACACAGAAATGGAAGGTCTCGTTTATGACTCTTCCCCCTTTATATTTTTCGTTTGTTCTTTTTGCTTTTCTTTCTAAATACAGATACGCAAAATGTGTCACTTATTAGAAATAAGACACGTTATTAATATAATGAGGTCAGTTAATCTGCATTCGAATCCTGAGAGACAATAATCACTAGCATATTCTTTTTTTTTTTAAATTTTATTTATTTATTTGACAGAGAGAGATCACAAGTAGACAGAGAGGCAGGCAGAGAGAAGGGAGAAGCAGGCCCCCTGCGGAGCAGAGAGCCTGATGTGGGGCTCGATCCCAGGACCCTGAGATCATGACCTGAGCTGAAGGCAGAGGCTTAACCCACTGAGCCACCCAGGTGCCCCCTAGCATATTCTTGAAAATTTACATTTATTTTGTTGATCGATGTGAATCGTTTCCTAAAATTATACTTCCTAATCTTTTATTTATGGGAAGATTTCAGAATTCTCAAAATGCCGCTTATCCTTTCTTGGAAAGAATTTTTACATAATGAAATTTCTGAAAAACTTTAAGGTGATCGTTTTATAATTAAAAGCTCCTAGTTATTAAATAGGGGACATTTGCATTTGAACAAAACAGGAATGCTTGCAGATCCTGGTTTGTCGAGTTTCGTGAGCGTGAAACTTCCAGAATAAAGCGTAGACGACGAGGTATCTGCATGCAACAGCAAAACCCTGAAAACGCACGTTATACCACCACGTGAGGACAGAAAGGTGCTACGTGGAACTTACCTAGATTCTTTTGGACATTTTTATTTTTTATAATCATATTTTTAAGTATTTTTTATGGGACCTTCACCTGCACGTGTGGTCAGATCCACGTAGCATTTATCACGGGGGAGAAAATAGCAACCCCCTGCTCTCCCCAGGGCGCTCCGTGCTGGGCGATTTCCTCGATGCAGTGTTGGTGTGGGACTGTCCTCCGTCCCCTGGCGGCGGGGGCTCTAGCTCTGGACCTGGCTTTCTCGTGGGGTGCACACCTGTCCTGCCCGGTGGCCACGCCTGAGCGCAGTTTACCAAGTCCTGTGCACATGGGTCTGCGGGGACAATCTGCCCTTCCTGGACGCAGGAACGGCCTTTCTCTCCCCTTTGGCTTCATTTCCTACGTCCGCATTACTAACCGGAACCCGGCGTGTTCACTGGTTGTCAGCCTCCGTCAGCGCCCGGTCGTCGGCTGCTGGGGTCGGTGTTCTGTCCCGTCTCGCCTGGTCGTCGGCTGCTGGGGTCGGTGTTCTGTCCCGTCTCCTGCCTCCCGCCACGCTCTGTCTGTGCACAGCCCCGTGGGCTGGGCTTTCCTGTTTCTCATCCTGTGTTTTCCTCTTCTTCGCCGACTTCTTCTCCTAAGCCGGTGGCTTCCTGATGGGGCGCGTAAGTTGCTGTTTCGAGATGTTGAGTATCTGCAAGTTCAGGGCCTTTCGGTTCAGGGAAACATTGCTAAGTTTTTTCCTTTTTTTTTTTCTTTTTTTAATTTAATTTAATTTTATTTGTGTGTGTGTGTGCGTGTGTGTTCCAAAATTCATTGTTTGCCGAGTTATTTCTTGACGGTTGGCGCCTCCGTTTTCTCTGCCGTCTCTGGCCTTCGTGTGGCTCCTGCACTGGTTTTCCCAGAGGCCAGGGTAGGCAAGGACGTTTCCAGGCCGGGACCTGGAGGGCGGCGGGCAGAGACCTGGAAGAGGACGGTGATGGGTGCCGAGCCGGTGTCTGCTGTCTAGGATCGCACGGGCAGGGGGACAGGCAGGGACAGGCTGGGAGGGGTCACCGCATGTCTGCAGCAGGGGGCAGGGAGGGCAGGGGAGAGGTTGGCACAGACGGACCATGCCGGCCGCAGGGACCACACCACTGGGTCTGGGGTTAGGGAGCCGCTCAGACGGCACGCGTGCTGCCCCTCCTACACCCCCGACACCGTTCTTCGTGGGGTGCTCCCTTCCTTCAGGGAGCTCGTCCCACGAGAGGCACAGACAAGTATTAAGCAGTGAGGAGCGCCTGGGGGCCCCAGCGGCTGAGCAGTGAACTCTTGGTCTCGGCTCAGGTGGTGACCCCGGAGTCGTGGGACCCATCCCTGCGGGGGCTCCGCGCTCAGCAGGCGTCTGCTTCTCCCTCTGCCCCTCCCCATGCTCATGCTCTCTCTCAAATAAAGTAACAAATCTTTAAAAATAAATAAATAAACTGAGCACAGCAAATACAAACATACCATATGTTGGAAAATAAGCATCATGGACCTCAAACACTATGGTTGCTTTTTGAAATATCTTTGTGCCGAGAGAGAAGGAAGCCGAGAGTCCGGGAGAGGGGACGCCGGGGGTGAATCTGCTGAGTGAGGGCTGTGTAGACCGAGGCAGTAGAAGGGGCGGCTGTGAGGCTGCGCACACGCGATATGCCATTAGGCCAACGGCCCCAGGTCTGGGGTTCAGGCGAGGGCAGCCACACGACAGCTGGGCCTGGTTGGGGAGTCAGGCTTGGGTCTCACTGGCGTTGCTTCTGAGAGGTCTGTCGGCAGCCGGATGGAGAGCTCTCCCGGGTGAAGGGCTGTCAGAGTCGGGGCCACGCCAGACACTTGGCAGTCAGAAGTACACAGGGGCCAGCTAAGGCCCTGGGGCAGGTGTGGAGATCGACACTAAGGGGCCGTGCTGACCCCTGGGCGCTCCGGCGTCTGTCCACGGCCGAGGAGGAGCTGGCAGAGACGCGAGCGGCAGCCAGTCGGGAAGAGGCCGGCGCGGCCCCGATGACCCTCAAGAGCTGGTGGGGGTGGGGGCTGCCCGAGCGGTCATGGAGCTGTGCTGACCTGGGACTCCCCACCTCACCCTTGCAGCCCAGGGGTGCTTCACCATCCCCGGGCGGTTTGCTGAACCCCGCACGCATCTTTGTAAGCAGTCCCTCCGCTAAGCTGGGCTCAGTCACCCCTGCTGGTAGAAAAACAGCTCTGGGCTGGGGGGCGGGGGGCGGAGAGAAGGAGAGGAAGGGGTGAGGCTCCCGCTGCAAGCTGGGGCGGGCCTGGGACCCTCGCGTTTCCAGGAATGGCCGCAGGAGGCCCTCAACACCTGGCTTGAGCTGTTGGCGTGAAATTCCAGGCCCTTGACTGTAGTACGGAGGGATAAGCTGGGGATGACTCAGGTAGTCTCCCAAGGGGTGTGACGGAGAAAAATCAGGGGCCCCCAGGGCTCAGATCCTGATCCCCGGGGTCCTGGGATGGAGCCCCACACCGGGCTCCCCGCTCAGCGGGGCACCTGCTTCTCCCTCTGACCCTTCTCCCCACTTGTGCTCACTCTCTGTCTCAAATAATTAAATAAAATCTTTTTTAAAAAGACTATGTTTACCCTTAAGTTCGGGGTTCTTTGTATAATCGTTGGATGAATTATATTTTGTTATTCAAATATGCTCTATCTTTATTAGAAGAATCTTATTTTGTGGCTCCATTATTCTAGATCCTAATCATTTTCTGTGTCTTTGAGTATCAGTGACTGAAAGAAATATCTTTTAAAATCTGCTGTTCTGTTCTTTTTGTAACTGATCATAAATTGTTAGATGTATGAGAGCTTAGAATTGTTATAGTTTCCAGATAAATTGTTCCTTTTACCAAAATGTACTATCCCTGTTTCTCCACCTAATAATACTAATAATACTTCTTGCATTGAAATAGGTCTTCTCTGACATTGATACAGTTACATCGACTTTCCCTTCACTATCACTGTCCAGTATGTTATTTTTAATAACATCAGGGTCATTGTTTTATCGCTTGTTTTGTAAACAGCATAGCTGGATTTTTTTTTTCCAGTCTAGAAACTGGTCTTTCAGCAAATAGGACTTACTCTGTTTACATTTATTGTGATTATTGAGAAACCAATAAAATTTTATGATCATATTTTATTATTTCTATTTGTCATTCTTTTCTGTGCTTTTTTTTTTTTTCTTTGTTGCATTTTCTTAATCCCTGTGTTTCTCTGCTCCTGGTTTTCCTTCTCTCCACCCATAAAGTCTTACATGCATGCTTGGATCAACAGGACGTAGAGTGTCGCAGTGTCCCTCTGTCCCCCTAGACGGTGCGGCCGAGGAACTCCTCCCGGTCCGGCTGACGGGCGATCCGTCTCATGGCCGCTGTCACTCGCCGGCCCGTGGTTGCTGAGGACGGTGGCTCTGGGATTCCTCCCTGGGTAGGGCCTGCTCTGGTCCTCTGAATTTTTCTTCGAGGTTTTCTTGCGTCTGGATCTGCAGTTTTTGTAGTGTCTGGATTCTAGTCTTTTGTCAGTTCTACGTATTGTCAGTGTCTTTCCCCAGTTGGTAACTTACCTCTTCACTCTGTTCTGGTGTCTTGGTAATCAGAAGTCCTTAACTTTAATGCTGGGGAACTTGTGGTGGGTGCTGTGTTTATTCCTCAACTTACCCACTGGTCTTACTGAAGCGGCCCTGCCTTACTGCATGGTCATGGGGTAACCCCCCACAGGACCTTCCATGTCCAGTGTTTCCCTCGTGTTCTGAGGTCCACCTTGTCCGAATCCGCCATGTGCCCGCTTTGTTTTCGTGTGCCTGCCTGTGGGCCCTGCTACTGTTGGTCTGTAGGATTTGATGTCTGCACCCCTGTTTGCCGCTGTTATCAGCAGCGGCCGGGAGCCTCCCACGGTGCCAGGCGATGTCTGCTTGTCCCCCTGTCGTGAGATAGCACAACATGCATCCGTGGGTCTTGGCCCTGGTTCCTGGCACAGAGGTCCCAAACCCTCGTACTGTCCTCCATGATAATGGTTCCAGGAGTGTCCCCCGTTCAGTGCGGTGCATATGGGCAGGCTCCTGGACAGGGGGCTGGTCGCCAGAGACCCAGCCACCGCAAGCCCAGCCATTTGGGAGAGGGGCAGGGAATGGAGCTAATGACGCACGTGCCCTCGTGAGGGCGCCCCCATGAGATCCCAATCACACGGAGTTGGGGGGCTTCCAGATGGCTGAGCACCCCCACACCCAGGGGCAACACCCCAACTCCAAGGGACAGAAGCCAATGCGCCTGGGACCCTCCTGTAGGATCCCTGGGTGCCTCTTCATCTGGCTGTCATCTGCACCCTTTATCAGTCCTTCAGTCAACCAGAGACTAGTCAGCGCGTCTCTGCCCACCGGAAGCGCTCCTGACAGGTCAGTGGAGCCCGGGGAGCCCCCACGGGAACCTTTGGTCCACCGTTGATCATCAGAAGCACAGAGGATGCTGTGGGCTGGCGACCGGCATCTGCGAGGCAGCGGGCACTCTCTCGGGACCGAGCCCTTCACCTGTGTGATCAGATGCTGTCTCCAGGGGGACAGGGTCAGAAGGGACATGAAGAACAGAACGTCCTCCTGGTGTCGCCGAGAACGGCTTGATGCAGGGAAAACTGTGCACCCGGTGACCAGAGGGAGGTGCCGCCCGCACACCGGACAGGAGGCTCGGCAGCAGCACACGGCAGGAGGAGCTGCGTGGCTCCCCACAGAGGTGGAAATCCGTGCTTCTCCTTACGTGGGTGGTGTCTCCTTCCCTCCGTACAACAATCCCAAGGTAGGTGCTGGTTCTCGGTTTTCAGACCGGACTAGACGGTTAGGGAGGTTCAGTAAGCCTCTGGAAGCTCACAGAACATGAGCCCGTGCTTTCCGCTGAGCACAAGGGGCTGGGGAGGCCACGCATGACCTTGGTGCCCAGCCCTGTGGGAAACAAGGTGACGCGTCCGCGGGTAGAAGCCCATACTTGGGGCCGGGAGTGGACGGCTCCGTGAGGACAGGTGTAAAGTCGCAAGGTCTGGAAGGTGGGAGGGATCCTCTGTGCCCTTGGGCCCTGGGCAGAGGGGAAGGTTTCCCAAGGCTGAGTCAGGCGCCCAGCAGGAGCCCTGGTTCCCTGGGGCATTCACCCGACTTCTCCAACACCCAGCACACCCTTCTCCCACACCCTTCTGCAGGGCTCTCGGGCCCCACCCAGCCAGTCTCTGGAGCCCTCTACAAAGAGAAGCCTGTAAGCCAATGATCCTGGTGGCAATGGCCTCATTGTCACCATGAAGATAATTAGCTCTGTGTCCTCTTTCAGAAGGGGGTGGGACAGGGAGACTGTACAAAGATAACATTCACTGCTGATAGCCACCTAGTCCCAAACTAAAGGTAGTATACACAGCGCTTCTGTTTAGGTTTTTTTTTTTTCACTCTTCTGTGGATTTGAATACTTTTTTTTTTTAACTTCCTATTGTGACCCTCCGGCAAGGAAGCTGCAGTGTTCTTTGAATGCAGTGCCCCCAGCACTGGACATGCAAGAAAGCCAGTCCTGACCAGAACCTGTCCGGCCCCCTCTCCTTGCTTCACCCGGGGGCTGTGTGTGAGCCCTGGGTCTCGGTCATCTCCGTCCCCGAGTGTGGCACTGGACTTAGCCCAGATTTCTCACCAGATCACGGGCTTTTCGGTTGTATGTGAAAGAATGGGTAAGTAGAGGTGACCCGGCTCCTAAATAGGGCTTTTTTTTTTTCCCTTTTCTGGAAGATGAATGGATAATGAAGAAGTGGTATATAAACACACACACACACACACACACAATGCAATATGACTCAACCATCAAAAAGAATGAAATCTTGCCCTTTGCAACGATGTGGATGGAACTAGAGGGTGTTATGCAAGTGAACTAAGTCCGAGAAAAACAATTATCATATGATCTCACTCATATGTGGAATTTCACAAACAAAACAGATGAACACAGAGGAAGGGAAGGAAAAATAAAGTAAGACAAAACTAGAGAGGGAGACAAACCCTAGGAGACTCTTAATCACCGGAAACAAGCTGAGGGCTGCTGGAGGGGGGGGGGGAAGCGGTCGCCGGGGGATGGGCACTAAGGAGGGCAGGTCAAGTGAAGGGCCCTCGGTGTTGTACGCGACTGGTGAGTCACTGACCTCTCCCTCTGAAACCAGCAATACATTATATTATCTTATGTTAATTAATTGAATTTAAGTTAAAAATAATAATAAATAGGTCCTCTTTGATGCACATTTCAAGGATCCAGAGCAGTTTGATTCCCGCTCTGCAGACCACGCACTGGGCCTCCTGCGAGTCTTGGGCACAGCCAAACAGCATCACCTGCGGAGCTAACACCACACTCTGCACCAAGCCCGTTGCACACTGTGACACTGTGATGTATAGGAACTATGCGTTTGACCAAAATATATTTCTCGTGTATTTTTGGTCTTTGTCCACAGTTCCGGCTCACGGCTTTTAAAACCTTGGAATTTCCCAAACCATCTCTTGTTACAATTTTCAGTCTCTTGTCCTCGGTTTCTGAAATCTCTTCCGATCCCTGAGGGCGATGGGTGTTTTGTTATTGAAAACAGGCTCCCTTTACCCCAAGTGGGTTTATGTTAACAAGGCAACTTCCATTCATGATTAGAAGGATGAAACTTTCAGTCCCACACCCTGATTTCTGGGGAGGGGAGAGGGGCTTGAAGTTGAATCCATCACCGATGACCACTGATTTAATCAGTTATCCTACGTAATGAAGCCTCCATGAAAACTCGAGAGGACGGCGTACAGAGGACTCCCAGCCAGCGACCAGGATGCCTCCCCCGCGCTGCCGTGCTGGTCTTCAAGCTTCACGAAGACAGAAGTCCCTTCGCTCACCACCTCCCTTATGTATCTCTTCATCTGGCTGTTGATTCAGATCCTTAATATCTGCAATAGGTCAATAATACAGTTAGTAAACAAGTTTCCTGAGTTCTGTGAGTCACTCCAGAATATTAGTGGAACCCAAGGAGAGGGACATGGGAACTTCTGATTTATAGCCAGCGGGTGAGGCATCTGACGTGGACGGCAGTCTGGGGGGCCTGAGCCCATAACCCGGGAAATCCGACGCCGTCCCTGTGTAGATGGTGCCAGAATGGAGTGGAATCTGCCGGACACCTAGATGGTGTCCACATCATTGGCCTCAGGGTCAGGAAAACCCATCTACCCCACATTGAGGTTGGGTTCCAGAACTGCATTACACCTATTAATCCATTTAAGCCACATATAATCCTATAGAGCAGGCATTTTGATTGCTTTTTCACAGAAGACTAAGACTCTGAGAAATTAAGTAACTTCGGTCTGGCAGAGCATAGGGTTTGACCCCATAACGACCAAGCCAAAGGGCTACGAGCTGTAGTAGGAACCGTCAGCCACAGTGATCCGCCACAGTGATCGGCCCCGTGGAGGTTATCAAGGGTCCCCAGACACACATGGGCAGTCTGGCAGTCTTGCAGTCTGGCACACAAGTCAGTACCAAACCTATCAAAAGCCCTTCTCAGGAGTCTGGGATTGAAGGTCCACAATCGGGTGTGCGGGGTGGGGGCAGTGATGTAGTTCCCTGCTTGGAGGGGTCTGGTTGCAGCCCTAGCATCACCTGGGCACTTTCAGAAAATCTCAAGTCCCTCCCTACACCTTTGTAGTCAGAACTTGATTTGAATAAAACTCTCACTCGGTGTTAAATGCTACGGTTTGTAAAGCACTGAGGTAGATGGTGGCTCAGCCAAGAGGGTCCTGGGCAGGTTAAAGAATCTGTATGTGATTGTGAAATAAGTCAACAGTGAACTGCGTCGTTATCAGGTAAAGTCATCAGAAAAGTCGGGATGCCTGGGGGCCTCAGGCAGTGAAACGTCTGCCTTCGGCTCAGGTCATGATCTCGGGGTCTTGGGATCGTGCCCCACATCAGGCTCCCCGCTCAATGGGGCAGAAGACAGTAACTACATGTTCTTTGCTGAAAGGAAGTATAATGAGACGTAGCTGACGTGTTCTGTAGAACACTCTGGCAATTAGAAGCCATAAACTAGATGTATGTATAGCAACATGCCTGGATCTTAAACCCGAGATCGTAGCTCAAAAAGAGGTAGAAACAGTCCTGTACTAGGTATCTGTTCAGAGCTCCCCCTGTAGCCGAGGACGTGTGAAAACATGAGAGTCGCCCCCGTGGGGGTGAGGAGAATGGGAAAGAGAACCCAGTAGAGAACACGAGGGGACCTGGCCTGGGCTGCTGCGGATTGCTCACCAGGACCCGTGGAATATGACTGAGACAGCTCTCTGCCCTGAAGTCCGAGGGAAAGGGGGGAACTGGCAGGAGTGGGAAATAAAGGGCACAAGTGAAGCCAGCAAGACGGCCCACAGACAGGAAGGCCACCCTGCGTGCAGAGCAAAGCAGGGAGCGGGAGACCCGGCTGGGGCTCGCAGGCTGCTGTAATCACGGTTCTTGGGCTGTGGACCGAGTCCTCCTACACACCCCACCTGGGTCGTCACAACCACTGCTCTGGTTCTCTGAGGCACCCCAAGTGCATGGCGGCCCCTCACATAAGCCAGCAGCCCAGTGCTCTGGCCGGAAGCGGACAGAGCTCAGCGCTCTCACAGTCCCAATGCTTACAGAAGCACCGAGCCCAGGGTTCACCCGCTGAGGCTACCCCGCCGGAGATAAAGGGTGGTTTACATCACAAACCCTGAGTTTCACATTGCTCTGTGGGATCACCAGTGGGTGATTTCCGCCCCCAAGCAGGTCCCCATCCTCCTACTCCTTAAGCTTTCAAATTCCATTTTCTTTCTTATGCAGAGTAGTTTAATTTTGGCCCGGAGCCTCCATCTGTGCCTATCCACACCCCTAAATTACCTGAGCCACTCACCTTAAATTTAGTCACACTTGGAAATACAGGGTAGGTGGCTCATTCGCTTTAAAAAAAAAAAAAAAAGGCTTGCTTGTCCAAAACACTAGGTCAGTGCGCTATCCGAGAGGTTGCTTAGACCTGAGCAGCATGTCATCTTAGGGAAGAGTGCCATCAGGGACAGGACTGCGGCCTGGTCGCAGAGATCCCACTGACCTGCGCAGATGAGACCCGTGCCGTGCAGAAGTGTGACGGTTCCTACACTTTATTAGACACCCTCTACCAGAAAGAAACGTGACCTAATGTCAGAAAGGAGGGGACGTGGGCGTCCCGGGGCTGGAGGAAGAGGCCCTGCGCCTGCAGCGTCTCCAAGCGCGCGGCGGAACAGGAACCCAGCAGTCAGCTATATCAACTAGAGCAAGCCCGGCTCAGCTTTGCTTTCCCCGCAGTGAATATTTCTGAAGCTCCGGCAGTTTGGGGCCTAGTGGTGTTTTGTTCTCTTTTTCAAAAGCGCGCGGGCTCCCCAGCTTTGCCCGTGTGCCCAGGCAGCCCCCTGGTCTCCGCGGCAGCGCCCCTTGGACGCCGCCCTCCGCCGCGCAGGCAGACAGGAGCCTGTTCCCCAGACGGCCGAAGCCGGGCAGTGAGCCGGCGAGCGGGCGACGAAGGCGGGGTGCCCTCTGCGGCGGGGCGCAGCCGGGCGGGGGCGCGCCGGGAGCCGCAGGTGCGAGGGGGCGGGTCTGCGCTCAGGCCCCGCCTCCTCGCCCGCCTCGCCCACCGCCTCCCCGGGGGCTCGGGGCGGCACCTACCTGCGGTGGCGCCCTGAGAAGCAGCCGGGGGGTGCCCAGCGCCGCCGGGACACCCTCGGAGCGCGGGGGCCCGTGCGGCAGGTCCTGCTTGTCCCGGATGAAGGTCGCCGGCTTCCTGCCCTCGGTGAGGGCCCGGCTCCGGCTGAGGGCGCGCGGGTCCGGCGGGGCGGGCCCTGCGGGAAGAGAGCCGGGCTCGGGGGACGCGCCCGGGGCGCACGCGGTGCGGGGATGCAGCGGTCTGTTCCCGGACGCAGGACCGCGGCCTCGCGCGGGGCGGGCCAGTGCGGCGTCCTGAGGGTTTGCGTCTCGGGGCGCGGCCGGGCCCGGCAGGCCAGGGGGCCGGGGACTCGGAGTCTGCCTTGGAACAAGATGCCCCGGTGGTCCTCCGGCACGTTAAGTCAAGTCAAGTAGTCAAGTAAAGCAGACGCTGTTTTTTAAAAACCATACATTTGGGGCGCCTGGGCGGCTCAGTGGGTTAAGCCGCTGCCTTCAGCTCGGGTCATGATCCCAGGGTCCTGGGCTCTCTACTCGGCGGGCAGCCTGCCCCCCTCCCCTCTCTCTGCCTGCCTCTCTGCCTGCTTGTGATCTCTGTCTGTCAGATAAATAAATAAAATCTTTAAAAAAATAAAAATAAAACCCATACATTTGTTCAAGTCGACAGAGTCTGGCGCAATGCTGGGCGGAACACACACGCGCAAGCAAGAGTTTCTTGAGTGTTTTTGAGGCAGTAACATCCGTACAAGGACAAGCACGAACCTGGCCGCCCATGGGGTCCGAACCAGTGCGTGCTCCATTTTAAGGAGAATGAACCAGAACCGGCAGGCACACTGGCTGGCCATGTCTCATAACCAGCACAAGCGAGAGCAGACCACCCAGTGGTCAGGCTCCAGATTTCGCAGGCGTAACTGCTCTGGACTGACTGGACGGAGAGAAGGAATCCCCAACCCCCAGCGGTTTACCTGAGTCTGTTTCCAGATGGTGCGCCAGGTTTTCTGAGAGAAACAGAAACAGAAAGCTGTGTGACTTGTGATTTCCAACAAGCATTCCCAAGAACAGAGCTGGGAACCGTGTGAGCCCAGGGACGGGGGATGGCCGTCTGCTCTGTGCCCTCTGCTGTGGTCTACTGAGACACAAGCTGCCGTCACCTGCCTGGACACTCGACCCAGTGCGGGTCCCTGGGGAGACAAGATGCTCTCGGGACCAGTCCCACTGAGCAGACCACCAAGGGAAGGCTTAAGGGAGGGAAGACACCGAGAGCCAGGCTTGGCAAGCAGGGGGAAGGTGGTGATGGGAGGAGGACACGGCTGTCCCACCAGCGGGGTATGGGGAAAGCTGCCGCCCTCCCCTTTACCTGAGAAGGTCCTCAGCATCTCTGGGAGGAAGAGTGTTTTCCGGTGGAGATCTCGGATCTTCTTGACAAGGTCTGGAGAAATTGTCTCTGGACTCACAAAAGTCCTTGTCTCATACCTACAGACAACCAGCCCTTAGGAATTGGAGGTAGGGGCGCCTGGAGGGTTCAGGGGGTTAAAGCTTCTGCCTCCGGCTCAGATCATGACCTCAGGGTCCTGGGATCGAGCCCCACATCCCTGCATAGGGCTCTCTGCTCAGCAGGGAGCCTGCTTCCTCCTCTCTCTCTGCCTGCCTCTCTGTCTACTTGTGATCTCTGGCAAATAAATAGAATCCTTTTAAAAATTAAAAAAAAGAATGAGAGGTAAGTCCTCTAAGAGAATGTTTGGGGTCTATGGAGGCTGGAAGGGACAGAGGTCATTACCCTGTTTGCCTCTAGAGGACAGTACAATGTCGGTGGAAAACTCTTCCTAATCTGATGCTGTTCATTACTAGGGGAAAGCGGGTGGGGAGGGGAGATGAGAGAAAACAGGTAACACCTCCGTCCTTGCCTGTCCCCGACAGCAGGACCACAAGCAGGCTCGGCGCCCTCATCAGACCAGCTAAAGGACTGCACAGCCCTTTAGCTCTATACCCAAAACACTCTTTGAAAGTTTGGGAGACACGGGATGCCTGGGTGGCTCAGTGGGTTAAGCGGCTGCCTTCAGCTCGGGTCATGATCCCAGGGTCCTGGGATCGTCCCACATCGGGCTCCTTGCTTGCTCAGTGGGAAACCTGCTTCTCCCTCTGCCTCTGCTGCCACTCTGCCTGCCTGTATTCACTCTCTCTCTCTCTAACAAATAAATAAATAAAATCTTTAAAAAAAAAAAAAAAAAGAAAGAAAAGAAAAAAAAAGAAAGTTTGGGAGACCCTTCCCAAGCCTCGGACCCCAGGTCCAGACCCTGTGGCTGAATAACAGGTGCCCCTCGCAGAGCACGGAGAAGGCACAAGTGCAAACAGCAGAGGACAGCACGGGGCCAGGGGCTGCCCTTTGTGGTGGGTCTGCAGACCCTGAAGAACATGGAGGAGCCAGGAAAGGACGGGAAGCACATGCCAGTCTCCCACGTCCGTGCCACCGCCGTTCAGAGACAGTCTCTCTCCTCGGAGTTACAGTTTACGTGCTCTTCAATGCTCACTCGAGTACCAGTAGTTTTGAGAACTAAACAGATGTTCCTACATGAGCCTAAAAACACGATTATGGCTTATAATTTCACCTCCGGGGGAAAGCCGTATGCCTGATACCAAACAACTAGTTTAAAAATGGACTCTTGGGGGCGCCTGGGTGGCTCAGTGGGTTAAAGCCTCTGCCTTCGGCTCAGGTCATGATCCCAGGGTCCTGGGATCGAGCCCCGCATCGGGCTCCCTGTTCAGCGGGACGCCTGCTTCCCCCTCTCTCTCTCTACCTGCTTCTCCGATCGCTGTCTGTCAGATAAATAAAATCTTTTTTAAAAATAAATAAATAAATAAATAAGAACGGACTCCTGGAGCACAGCCCTTTAGGTGGAGACTGTGTGTCGGTCTGTCTGTCAAAGCGAATTTGCATTTCTGTGGGGGGCAGGGTAGAGAGGGCCCCCCTCGGTCTGTGTCCAGGGAACAGAGGTGAGAGGAACAAAGTGAACAGCCGGGTGTCGAGGAGGCAGGACTGGGGAGAAGGCCCTACCTGCTCTGGTCGGCCTTGACATCCTACAAAAGAGAAGGAACATGCACTCAGCGTCCACACGTCCTTCCCACCGGAGACTCCACGCGGCCTGTCCTCCTTATCCTCCGGCCTCAGAGCTCTCTTCCCGAGCCCTGTGTCTGCTCCGTTCCCTACTTATCACACGGCTGTCACATCCCGCCTCCCGCCTCATCTGGGACCCTGCTCAGGTCATTAGAGCTGGCTTCTTTGACTTAGCCTTCCCTGGGGACCGTGTTCTGCCTCCAGGGCTTGAGGGCTGCTGGGGAACAGGGTCCAGGCTCCAGTTCCCCGCTGGACCCGATGTGAAACGGGATAAAAGAATGATAATCTGTGTGAGCCAGGGACCATGCTAAGCATTTCGTATGGACTGTTTCCTACCATCTTCGCAGGAGCTCTGTGAGGGAGGTGCTATTATTATCCCCACATTTAAGGGGGCTCATGAGGCTCGCCCCGGTCGCATGGCTGGAAGAGCCTGTCCTCAAACCCAAGGCCCCCCGACTGCAAGGTCCCTGATGCGACCACAGTGGGTGGACAAGTCATCCAGCCTCCCTGGGTCTGCAGTCTGTAAGCTCTCTGGACCGGTGCAACCCGAGACCTAGCAGTCCCTTCTAGTCGAACCAGCGGCCACTTGCCCTTCCCGCCTGTCCCAGCATCCCCGGCCCTCCGCCTGTGTCCCCTCCTGGTTGGCCCCTCTCCTAGCCCACGGGGTGGGCACGGCCTCACTTGCAGCAGGACGCTGGCTGGCTGCTGACTCTGCTCCTCCAGCTCCTGGGCTCCGAGCCTGGTGATCTCCTCGGAGAACTTGGAGTTGTACTGGTCCCTCTCCATGCAGGTCTGCAGCTCCAGCTCCCGCAACCTGGCCTGCAGGAGACTGTGCTGGTCTGCCAGCTCCCGCTGAAGTTTCCCAAACGCCGCGTCCACCTGCTGCTTCTTGCTTTCAATGTGAGTCTGCGAGGGGTAAACAGAGAAACAGGCCAGGAGGGAGATGGAGAGGCTGGTCTCTAGGAGGGTCACCTGTATGTCACGACTCAGAGGCACAGGGAGTCCCGAGCTCTCTCAGTACTGTGGCAGAACGGGTCTCAGAAGACTTGCCAGCGGTGAGGGCTGTGCCCCTGTCTTTCCGGAGAGTCTAAGAACAATGCCCCAGAATGCCCTCAACGCTGTGTTGAGCTTCTCAAGCACCCTTCCCCATCTGCCACACGGCTCTCACCTCACATGCCTTCCCTAGAGTCAGGAGGAGCCGGTGGGAGTCGTCCGTCCGAGAGCCACTGAAGGAACCAGTGTGGTTCGAGTGTGTGGCCTCGCTCTTGTCCCCTGACATCGCCCTCCGCACGGCATGCTTGGAAGGGAGCCGAGGAGAGCTGCGGGTCTCCCCCTGCCCCACAACTCTGTTCCCTTGGTCAGGGCACCGGAAATTCTCAGACTGCGGCTTTCCTCCTGGATGACTGTGTAGCTCAGAGAGGTGGCCCTACAGCTCACCCGACGTGCTCAGGCCAGCCCCGAGGTCAGCGACACTGACACCGCACACACCTACCCACCCCTTCCTAGCTGAAGGCAGCGCCTTAGGGCACACAGAACGGGATGGGAAGAGTGGCTCTGGGCCAAGACACCTGGCTTCTAGGGACACCTGCTGGCTTAGTCGCGGAAGCGTCTGACTCGATTTCAGCTCAGGCCGTGATCTCAGGGTCCTGAGAGCCCGCTCCGTGGGCGGGCTCTGAGCTCAGCCGGGAGTCCGCTGCAGTTTCTCTCCCGCTGCCCTTCCTGTTTCTCTCTCTCAAATAAGTAAGTGCTGAGAGAGAGAGATCCGGACTGTAGCCACGTCATCATGACCTGGGCTAGGCCCTGCGGGACGTCCCGCTCCCGGACCTGTTCTCTCTGTAAAGCGGCTGAGAAGATGGGTCCTGGGCCAGGTCTCAGACCATCTCCAGCCGTGAAGTTCTGGGATCCCACAGCCTTGACCCCGAATGCCCGCGCAGAGAGGCTAGGACGTGAATGAGGACAGCCCAAGAGTACCTGCCGGAGGCTTCCCCCAAGCCCCTGAAGACCAGGTGTCAGAAGCTCTTACCAGAAGCTTTTGGAGCTTCCTGTCTTCCCGCCGCCATGTGGCCTCCATCTCGCTCTTCTCCAGGCACGGAGCTCTCGACTGGCTCCGGAGATGGTCCTGCGGGAGAAGAACGGGCAGGGAGCGGCGGCTTCGTTCACAGAGAGCAACTGCTGAGTCCCTGGTGCGCCGCAGATGGGGAGAGAGACTCAAAGGTGAACAGGGCGGTCCTGGTCCTGCAGAGATCACCTGGAGATCACCGCCCGCCTGCAGTACAGGGAAGGCGGAGTCCCGGGTGGCAGCAGCAGGTGGGAACACGGCGGCGGGGCAAGGGGCAAGGGAGGCTGCAGAGACAGGAGGTGCTTACAGTGGGTCTAGAGACGGGCTGTGCGTGCCGCACGCGCCTGGACTGTCCCTCAGGTGGCCCTGGGGCCCAGTGACCATGCCCGAGCTTTCCTGGCGCCGGGGACCCACAGGAGGGTTTGGCGCAGGGGAACAACATGGTCTACTGCGTGTTTTGGCAGATTGGAGGATGCTTGGAGAAGGGACACAGGGAGAGCGTTCGAGGCGGAGCGAGTCTGGGCGCGGACGGCAGAGCCAGCATTTGGAGTGGTCGCGGGGGTAAGGCCGAGTCCAAGGCTCAAGAGCTGCTTCAGAGAAGATCACTTGTAGACAGACGCCGGATGGACAGAGCGAGCGGGGGGCCAGGTGGGCCGTGTCGTGCCCCCTCACAAGGAAGAGGGGCGCCTGCGGGCCGCCCGTGCTCTCCCCTCCCATCCCGCTCAGCCCAGCCGTCTCGGCCTTGGCAAGTCCCATACCCTGTGTGGGTCCTGGGAGGCCGAGGTCACCCGCCCACAGTGGGCAGAAGACCGTCCCACGCACTCGTTCACGGACGCAGCTCTCTGTGCCCGGTGGCCGCGGGGCCCCGTGAGGCTGAGGTCCCCCTGAGCCTGTGAACGGCCGCACGTCCACGGGGAACCACGGTCCTTCATCCAGATCCCTCCCCGTGCCCTGCACGGCGGGCGACAGGACGCTGTCCCAGCCCACACAGGCCCCCCAAAAGCCGTCCATCTTACCCGGTAGGGCTGAATGGTCCCGTCGAGGACGGCCACAGGGTGGGTGCGGTGGGAGGGACCCTGCCGACAGGCCACACAGAGCAACTCAGCATCGGTCTCGCAGAAGAAGTAAATCTTCTCACCGTGCTCCTCACAGCGCGTCTCCCCCAGAGGGCCCAGGGGCACCGGGACCATGAGAGGCTGGATGGGCTCCTTCTTGCAGGGTACACAAGGCAGCGCCGGGCAGGAGAGCTGGGCCCCCATCCGGGAAGGTGGGGGGAGGGGCAGCCTGGCAGAAGGTGCGTCCACGGGCGCGGGTTACTGCATCCCCCAGGGTTCCCTTGCGCGCTGGATGGGGGTGCTCCTCACGGGAAGGCCCAGAGGGCATCCCGCTGCCGCTGCCGTCCACAGCCTGTCCGCAGCCTGTCTGCAGAGGCCTCTGCCTCAGGCCACACAAATTCTGTCCCTGATATTTGTCACTCCTGCGTGAGTCACGGAGGGAACACAATAGGAGGCTGCAAGAAAGCAGGAGGGTTCGGCCTGGGAAGCCACCGGCCACCACCCATCAGCTGAGGGGGTTCAAACTCCAGGGCACTGGAAGTGACCCAGCATTTCCCAGCAGGGGCCTGGTCAGCCTGTCCTCCACTCCTGCCGAGTCCTTCTGTCCCTGGGGTGGGGAGCCCAGCATGTATGAGCTCACAGGGAGATGGGTTTCCTGGAACCCCACCCTTGACCGCTGTGGGGTGGAGAGTTCCAGGAGGAAACACAGGGAGGTGACATTGCTTCCTGTCCCCTGAGCAGGTGGGAGCCACCAGCTTCCACTCTCAGGTGTGCGCTCAGCGTCAAAGTCCAGACTGCGGAGGGAGGGGTTCTCCGGCCCCTCCTCTGCCTCCCTTCCCCGCTCACCTTACCCACCCAGGCAGGCCTCCTCACCTCTGCCGCCGCCAGCCGGGGAGCCAGTGTTCCCAGACCGTGCACTTCCGTTGTTAACAGCCCTTCGGGACAGGTGTGATCACCTTCAGTTGACAGCATGTGAACCGACTTCCCTGCGGTCATAGAGTTGGAGAGCTACGATGCGGGGGTCAGTCCGAGTCTCCTGGCTCAGGGCACGTGCCCCCAGCCCCTGTGCTGCCCCCACCTGACGGTCCAGGCCACGGTCCATCCACTCCTTGCATCTGTGCATGAAACCCAGGGGAACCCCATTCTGACGCTAGCCATCCGCCCTGCGCTGTTTCCCTTGCTCTGCCCCTGAGCTGCTGTGTGTACCCCATTTCCTTCCCAACCGCCCTGACCCTCCCCGGGGGGTGGGGCAGCCACCCGCCCCCGCCCTCCCAGAGCCGGCAGCTCCGCGCCGCCACGGAGCACGAGAATGCGGCGGGTCCCAGCGAGGATGCGCAGCTCGCCAAATGATACACCTGTTAGAAGGGACGGAAAATACCTCTTTCCTCATTCTTAGACTGGTTACACGTGGAAATGATTGTATTGGGGGCTAAATAAAATACTAAAATTAACTTCCCTTTTTAAAATACGGCCAGGTGGAAACTTGAATTGCACCGGTGGCTCCCGTGGTGTTTGTGTGGGGGCACAGCTCTGGGACGCTCAGATCTGAGCACAGATGGAGGCCCGCACCTCCCCACGCATACGCGGGGCCCCTGCGGTCGCAGTGCCAGGCTCACTCCAAAGCGGCGGGGGGCTCCAGGCGCCCCGCGGACAGACACCGGCGTGAGTGGTGGGTCCTGAACGAGTGCCGGTGGTTGCCAGTTTCCTTCCTGCTCCCCACTCAGGGCTGACTCTCGCCTCTGTGGAAGCCGCCGCAGGCTGGGGGCATGTCTCTGAGCGCAGCCAGCTTATCTGTGCCCTCCCACTCGCTGGGCCGGCCGATACCGTATCTCCCTGGGGGCAGCTGGTCCTACCGCAGGAGGCTGGTGTGGCCTCTCCTCCCGACCCGGTCTGCCTCCCACCCCAAACAAGGACTATCTCTGCCAGCTGTGGACGGCAAAGATACGGCCAGCGCGGGCGCAGGGACAGGTCAGACGCCACGCCCTGGGCTGTGGGCTGCAGCCCAGACAGTGCCTGAGGACGGCTCTGGAATGCGGGCCCCTCCTTCCTCCCTCTCCGGGAGCGGGGGCGTCTGCTCCTTTGCGAGGAGGACAAGAGGACCTCGGCATCAGGTGGGTGCCTGTCCTTGGGGGCGCGTGTGTGTGCATGTCTGCGCGCGTCCGTGTGCACAGGTGAGTGTGTGTCTGTGTGTGCGCACATGTCTGTGTGTGTGCCTGCGCGTCCACAACCACCGGGGCGTCTGTGCGTGTCTACGACGTGGCCGTGTCTGGCCGTGTGAGGACGAGTGTGTGATCTTGCTGTTTTCCCAGATCCTTCCAGCTCAGCCCCGCACAGAGAGTGACCTTGAGGTGCCAGCGGGCACAGCGGGTCCATGGCCGCAGCCGCCTCCGTGACCAGCCTGGCGGACGAGGTCAACTGCCCCATCTGCCAGGGCACCCTGAGGGAGCCGGTCACCATCGACTGTGGCCACAACTTCTGCCGGGGCTGCCTCACACGCTACTGCGAGATCCCAGGCACAGACCCCGGGGAGGCCCTCCACGGGGAGGCCCTCCCTTGCCCCCTCTGCAAGGAGCCCTTCCGCCCGGGGAGCTTCCGGCCCAACTGGCAGTTGGCCAGCGTGGTGGAGAGCATCGAACACCTCAAGCTGGTGTCTTCGCCGGACTCGGAGGCAGAGGACCTCTGCAGGGAGCACGGGGAGAAGATCTACTTCTTCTGCGAGGACGATGAGACGCAGCTGTGCGTGGTGTGCCGGGAGGCCTGGGAGCACCGGGCCCACACCGTGCGCTTCCTGGACGAGGCAGCAGGGCCCTACAGGGTAGGAGAGGGCACGCGGGGGTCCGGGGCACAGCCTGCCTCCCTCTCCCTGGCCTCCCTCGGGCAGGAGCCCCAGGCGTGCTGCAGCACGTTCCGTGTTGCTCACCTGTGGCCACAGTTTCCGGGGCGCAACAAGGACGCGTGGACTGTTTGGGTGGCCACGTGGGTCTGCCCCGCACGTCTGAGGGTGTCTGCGTTTGGGGGACAGTTGTGCAGACAGTGTGATGTGCACGGACATGCATGTGGTGTGTGCAGGGAGGCCTGTGTGCTCGTGTTGGTGAATAAACCAGCGTTTGCGTGCAGGGGGGCACACGGGTGCGCGGTCCTCCCCGTCACCCACTGCGTGTCTGTGTCCACGAGCTCACCGGCGTGACGGGAGAGCATCGTCTGTCTTTCTCAGTGTCCCTACGTGACGTTTGTGTGTGTGAACCTGTTCCTACTCTACTCCAGACCAAGCCGTTTTTACAGCAGTGTGTCGGCTATTTTTATATTATCCAAGTGTCTTCTCCCGTCTGGAATCAGACACAGAAAATGGGTTCTATTCACAACAAGCGACTGTGTGTACGCGTTCCCTCGGACAGAGATGCGAGCAAGTCGGAACACGTCCAAGGAGGGCATATCAGGCTCGGGACAGATCCCAGGCCGAGCTTACCAGAGACAAAACAAATTAGGGTTGTTGTTTTTTAAAGATTTTATTTATTTATTTGACAGACAGAGATCACAAGTAGGCAGAGAGGCAGACAGAGAGAGAGGAGGAAGCAGGTTCCCTGCTGAGCAGAGAGCCCGATGCGGGACTCGATCCCAGGACCCTGAGATCATGACCTGAGCCGAAGGCATTGGCCTAACCCGCTGAGCCACCCAGGCGCCCCAACAAATTAGGGTTTTTAAGCTGAAGACTGCCAGCCTCAGATGGGGAAACTGAGTCATGGGCTGTGTTGGCACCGGGAGAGGTTCCGGGAGAGGTTCCTGGAGAGCACAGCGAGAAGGAAAGGGCCTGGAGAGAACCAGATGCTGCGGACAGTTGGGACACAGGTGTCGTCAGCCGGGGGTGCCCCCTCCGTCGGGTCATGTCCTCTTCACCAGTCATCGCTTCTGTGTAACGTGCTACATACTCTCTCTCTGCAGGAACAAATACAGAAGTGTCTTGAGTGTCTAAGACAAGAGAGAGAGGAGATTCACAGAATCCAGTCGCGGGAAAACGAAAGGATCCAAGTCCTCCTGGTAGGTCTCCGTCCGCTCCTGGACCTTGTCTCCCGCCCCCCCCCCCGGATCCAGGGGCCCCCTGAAGCCAAGGCCACGTAGCACGGGGGCTGGGAGGTCACTCTAGTGACCACTCTAGCGGACTCCCACCGGAACGAGCGCATCTCTGCTCGGCATGAGGTGGGAGTAGGAGTCGGCAGGACCTCCCAGACCTGCTTTAAGGCTGTAAGGACCAAAGGTGATTCAGCCCAGGACACAGCCTTGTGCTGAGGGGAGAGCGCGCCCTGTGAGAGGCAGGAGGCAGGCTGTCCCACCCCCTCCCCGGCTAGGCTCCCAGAAACCGCCCAGCAGGAGGGACCTGGGGCGGGGGTTCCAATTCTCCACCCAAGGAGGAGGCCGTGGATCTGGGCCGGAGGGAGACGGGGCTGAACTAACTGGGGAAAGAGAAGGAAAGGGAGAGGAGGAGGAGGAGGAGGCATCACCCTCCCACCCCGGCCGCCCCTCCTGCCCTGTCAGTGTCAGGTCGCCACCAGGAGACAGAAAGTGGTCTTCGAGTTTGCACACCTGAGCCAGTTCCTGGAGGAGCAGCAGAGCGTCCTCCTGGCCCAGCTGGAGAAGCTGGATGGGGACATCCTGAGGCAACGGGACGCGTTCGATGTCCTGGTCAGCGAGGAGATCTGCCGGTTCAGCAGCCTGATCTCGGAGCTGGAGGAGAAGAACGGGAGGCGCGCCCGGGAGCTGCTGACGGTGAGACCCCACCCGCGGCCGCCTCTGACTTCCCGCGCCCTCCCCTTCACCCCGAGGGCAAGAGAGGTCCTGAATTCCAGCGCCGGCTGCCCACACAGGCCCTGGTCACTCTGCATCCTGGCTTCTCACTGTCCCATGTCCATCGAACTGGGGGGCCCTTTCCTTACCTGCCTCTCGGGGTGCTGTGAGACTCCAACAGGAAGATGCAGTGGAAACGAGCAGTTTGAAAAGCATCTCGTGCTCTGCAAAGACATGTCCCGTGCTGTTTCCGAGGCCGGGGGTGCTGTGGGGCCACCCAGCACTCAGGAAGCTCTTCCCGAGATAGCAGGGGGGGCCCAGCGAGGCATCAGACGGGCAGCGTGATTGGGGGCCACACTCCCGGTTTACGGGCCTGAGAGCAGGGGCCTTGGCCTCCAGCAGGCTGCCAGGTCCCTCTGCTGTGTGGTTGCGTGGGATCAGGGGGCGGCCTCTGTGACCCCGGACGCCTCACTAGCCCCAGAACTCAGCGGCTGCAGGATCTTGGGTGCTTTTCCTCTGTGGCAACATGGTGTTTGTCTGAACTCCTGCCCTCCTCTCTTTCTCCTAGGACATCAGAAGTACTCTGATAAGGTAAGCTGCCGTTCCCTCGTCTCCCGCAGAGCATACCCGTCGTCTCCCGCGGGCGTGCACACACGGCGTCACATGCCTGACTCTTGCATGCCCACAGCCTTGTCCCGTCAATGGCACAACTTCACACACACGCGGGCCTTTGCACGTGCAGCTGCCCAGCGGTGGGCAGTGGAGTGCGTCCCCGAGGAAGTGTGCCTGCCTGTGGGACCTGCTTCCCCTGTGCCCGGTTCGCAGGTGGCCAGCCGAGTCTGGAGAGACCCCACTCTTTCCGTGCCCCTAGATGTGAAACCAGAAAGTGCCGGAAACCAGAGGCTGTGTCCCCTGAGCTGGGCCAGAGGATTCGGGACTTCCCCCAGCAGGCTGTCCCACTGAGGAGGGAGATGGAGATGTTTCTGGGTAAGAGGACCCCAGGGTTCCCCCCGGGCACGGGGGTCCATGAAGCCTGGGACTGGGAACGCCCCCCACACTCCACCACTGCCCAAGGCTTGAGCGCCCTTTGGCTCGTACCCTTCCGGGGCTTTCCTGGACTGTCCTTCTTTGCACGTGTTGGTAAAATCTGCCGGTTGGGATAACGTAACACTGGAGAGCAGTAATAGAGATGAAGATCTCTGGAAAAAAATTAACTGATCTGAAAAATAATTACACAAGTAAATCTGATCTGCTGACCTTGAACAATATAAAAAATAATGATTAACAAACCCGTCATTTTTGATAATTTAGAAAGTCTGCAGAGGCACTTGTCATACATGGTAAGTTTCTGATGATGAACACGGCTAATTAATAACCAGGCAGAGTGTTTCTTCGTGCCGTGGGGCTGCTGACTCTCTCGCGTCCCCCCTCCCCCCGGTCTGGCCGGCGCTCCAGGCCCCTGTGGGGACTGGGCCCGTGTTCCTGGAACAGGCCGTGCTGGTGGGAACAGGTGTGATGCCGGGCGTGACTCAGGCGTGCGGCTCTGGCAGCGCCCTGTCCCTGACGTCAGGGCACGACGCTGCCCTTTTCCATGTGGCCTGCCCACAGCAACGTCCCCTGGATGGGCCCGCACTGGAACCCGGCAGCCAGCACGCCCAGTGGCCAGGCCGTGAGGGACGTCGCCCTCCAATCAAATCTGACCTTTGTTCCAAAAATTTCCCAGGAGAGTGAGAACTCAATTCGCCCCTTTATCCGTTCTTCTGGTCGATGTCTCTGGGGCACGTGCTCTGCCCCACGTGAGAGGCTGCTCAAGGCAGACACAGCCCCCCAGGGCCAGGCGGCCGCCCCCAGACCCCAGAGTCAGACGCACGCTGTCGCTGCTTCTCCAGACGCTGATGTTCAGAAGCACGGGTCTGGGGGTCCGTCTGCTGTCCCTGTCCCGTCCCCCCGCGCTGGGGCCAGTCTCCTCACCACTGAGCGGGGTGTGGTTTCACGAGACCAACGAGAGCTCACCCTGGTTTGTTCCTCTTCACAGAGAAGCTGTGCTGTGAGCTGGATTCTGAGCCAGGTAGGCGGCCTGCGCCAGGATGGGCAGGGGCAGGGAAGCCGTGGGTCGTCGGGTCCCCTGCCAGGCGCCCCGGAGTCCCCCGCCTGCGCGCACACACGTGCACAAACACACACACACACACACACACACACACACACCCTGTCAAGAAGCGCGTATTCTCCTCTGCACCTGGCGCTCGGGGATAAAGGTCACACGAGCCAGACCAGGGTCATCAAGAAGGGCTTCCTGGGCGAGGGGACTCTGATCTGGGTTTGGAATCCCACCGTTGGAATCGCTGGAGAGCGCACTCGATCTCCGTGGAATTTAACGGCACAGTTAGCGGGAAGGCAGCCCGCGCAGGAGCCACCCAAGGCACCTGTCGGCCAGAGACCCGGCGCCTCGCGCTGCTGGGCCCCTGGCCACACCTGCATCTAGAACCGTCCTACCTGCGGGCCACACTGTGCAGGGTCCGTGCTGTGTTTCATGCTGGGAAGCGCCCTCTGACTCGGACGGATTTAAAATCACGGAGGCAGCGGGAATAAGCTTCAGGCGAGCCCGAGCGCTCGCGGGGGGCAGAGGAGTGGGCCTGCCCTCGGGACGGAGCCGAGGACCTCTCGGCCCTGGAGGTCTCGGAGGCAGGAGGGGTGGGGGCCGGTGGCAGCAGGGCAGGCACAGCCTCGGGAGGCCATGCGTTGGCAGGGACAGGCCTGCCCTCCGAGGCTGGCACAAGCCGAGGACGGCGGGGTTGGAGCCCGGGCGTCTGTGGGCAGGCGGAGCACGCCCCGTCACCGGCCGGGCTGCTCAAAGCCCGGCCTCGGTCCCGGGTGGTCCGCGGGGAAGTCGGAGCAGCGGGACTCCTGCATGGTTCTGGGAGACACGCGTGCTGCAGGCACGGGGATGCGGAGAATGACACCAGCAGGCGGGGGCGGGGCGTTAACCGCTCCTGCAGGTGCTACACGGTGCTGCCGTCTCTGTCCTCTGCAGCGGACATCTGCCTGGACCCCCAGACCGCCCACCCCAAGCTCCTCGTATCTGAGGACCGGCGGCGCGCGCAGTTCTCCTACAAGTGGCAGAGCTCGCCAGACAGCCCCCAGCGCTTTGACCGGGCCACCTGTGTCCTGGCCCTCGGCGGCTTCACGGCGGGGAGACACACGTGGCTGGTGAAGGTGGACTTGGCGCACGGGGGCAGCTGCACGGTGGGCGTGGTGAGCGAGGCCGTGAGGCGGAAGGGCGAGCTGCGGCTGCGGCCAGAGGAGGGCGTGTGGGCCGTGAGGCTGGCCTGGGGCTTCGTGTCGGCGCTGGGCTCCTTCCCCACACGGCTGGCGCTGCAGGAGCAGCCCCGGCAGGTGCGCGTGTCCCTGGACTACGAGGTGGGCTGGGTGACCTTCGCCAACGCGGTCAGCCAGGAGCCCATCTACACCTTCACGGCCTCCTTCACCCAGAAGGTCTTTCCCTTCTTTGGGCTCTGGGGCCGAGGGTCCAGCTTCTCCGTGAGTTCCTGAGAGGCGGTCACCCTCTGCCAGGACCAGCTCCCTGGAGGACGGTGCGAACGCCACCCCCGACAGCTCCCCGGGGGACGGGGTGGAAGTCCGGCAGGGTGAGGACTGGGAGGGCAAGGTGGGTGGCCCCCCATGTGCTGTTCAGGCCTCTTCCTTGACACCCGTGGCCGGCCTGGGGCTCCAGGGACACAGGAGTCCTGGGCTGGGGCCCGAAGACGGGGCTGGAGACCAGCCTGTGGCCACACTGTGTGATCTGGGACAAGGCGCCTCTCCTCATCCGTCTTCTTCCAGAGAAACGAGGGTTCGTATATGTGTGCCTGCGGGAAGCATCTCTTGTGTGCTCCCGGTGAGCCAGGCAGGATGGGGCCACTGCTGGTGTGAAACTGAAAAAAGTCTGCCATCTGCAGAAGCTCACAGACCAGACAGAGGCGGCAAGAGGACGTCACAGCGGGGGCAGGGGGAGAGTGCGGGGCACGGGGCCCAGCCGGGCCAGAAGGCTTCCTGGGCAGGAGTGCTGTAGACGCGTGCACCCGGGGAGGGGAGAAGGTCGGCAGAGGCCGGACTGGCTGGCCCTGCAGCCCCCGGACGCTGGGTGACCGGACCCTGACCCTGCCGGCGGCCTCCCAGCCCCGACACACGTCCGCTGAGGTGCAAGGCCGGACATGGTAACCGAGGCCCACACTGTCCCTTACGGTGGCAGTCACAGTCTGGGCTCGAGAACGGGCTGGTGGGAAGGATGAGGCCCAGAGAGCTGCACTGTGGGGCAGAGACGCGCCCGCGCACAAGGCTGTGGATTCCCCGCAGGGGGGACCGGCAGCAGCGCTGACGAGGCTCCAGGCCTGGACTCACTGGTGTCCAGGGGTCAGCGTGGGGAAGGGGGAGAGCCAGGGTCGGGGGGCATGGAAAGGGAGGGGCGTCAGCCGCCCCGGGTCGGGGTCAGGGGCGACGAGAGAGGCTGTGTGCAGAGCATGGTTCTCACGCCCTCTGTGGTCTGGGGCTCATCTTCCACTCTGTGCAAACGTGTCGCTCCCTGCCAACCTCGTCAGCACTGTTGGCTCTCCTTAAACACAAACTGAAGGGGGGTCACCTCCCCACGGGCCTGGGAGCCCGTGCAGGCCAAGGCCTGTGCCTGGGGGTCTGCTTGTCCTCCTTGGGGCGCAGGCAGAGGACACGTGGGCCCAGGAGCGGCGGCTGCACGGGGCTGAGTGCATCCTCTGGGCACGTTCACGACGTCTATAAAATATATTCAGGGAAGGGGCACCTGGGTGGCTTGGTGAGTTAAGCGTCTGCCTTCGACCCAGGTCATGATCCCGGGGTCCTGGGATCCAGCCCCGTGTCAGGCTCCCTGCTCAGCGGGAGGCCTGCTTCTCCCCCTCCCACGGCCCCTGCTGTGTTCCCTCTCTCGCTGTCTCTCTGTCAAATAGATAAATATTAAAATATATATATATTCCCAGAAAACGTTATATTCAAATCTGTAGATGCGTGTTAGTCTCTCAGTGATGGTAATACACACCTGAAGCCCCACACCTGGGGTCCACTGAGAACTGGCCTGTGTTTCTGTTGGTGTTGGCAGGCCTGGTAAGACATGAGTGGCCCGGTCCGCAGCTGCGAGAGGATGGTGTGCAGTACGTCCCTGAAGCTGCCCCTGAGGAGTCCCGTCTCACGGGCGGGGTGAGGTGTGTGCAGCCAAGGTCACGCAGTGAGGGCCGGAGTGCCCATCTGGCCCACGGGCCTGAACCACTGTGGGGTGGGCAGGTCCCGGGGAGCTAGCTCACACGGCCACACTCCCCACGAAGGGCCTGCATCTGTTCCCCTCGCTGAGAAACGCAACTGCTGGTGACTCGGTGACTCGGGGCAGCTGTGGGGGCCTGCTTGTCCTGGACCGGCCCTCAGGGTCCCCGCCTGCCCCACAAGAGCTCAGGTCTGAGCCGCCTTCCTGGCTGTCACCCTCTCCAGGCCCCGTGGGAGGGCTGCAGCCTGTCTTGTCGGCCGTGGGTTCCCCTGAGGCTCTTGTCCCCACCCCCGCCCCAGTAGCAGCACCTTCATTCACCAAGACAGAGATCGTTCCAAAGAAGAGCTTTGTTAGAACTGACCGGTGAAGGAGGAAAAGGGGTTTTCCGCCACAACCAGGCCTCACGGGCGGTGGGGAGGGGCCAGGCTCAGAGGGAGAGCTCGAAGCGCGGAGTGTTCTAGGTGTTCCCTCATTTAATCCTCCCGACACCCGTGCGGTGGTGCCCGCGGCAGCAGCCTCACCGTGCACGTGACAGAACGAGGCCCGTGCGGCTGAGCCCCCGCCCAGGTTCCCGCAGAGCCAAGGGCAAGGGCGCACAAGACTCGTCGCACACGCGGACGTGGTGTCCCCGTCGGCGTCCGAGTGTCCGGGCCAGCAGGATGCTGCCGCGGGCAGGGGCAGGGACCGCCGTCCCGGTGTCGGGGTCCGAGTGCCTGGGATGGGCTCACACCGTAGGCAGAACTCGTGCTTTTGCAGCCCGGCCTGAGGGCCCTGCTCCCTGTGGGCCGAGGGCCGGAGGCTGTGGCAGTTGAGTGGCCGCCTGTGGGTCCCGGCCCGGCCCTCGTGCTTCATCGGCCCAGCGCGGACGGTGTCCGAGAAGTCCTGCCTGCCATGACCACACAGGGTAGCGCAGCGACCAGAGGGACACTCCATGCCCTTTGCAGTTGCGCAGTCCAGCCACAGTCCTGCTCATGGGAAGGGGTCATGGAGCCTGGAGCGCATGTGGGGGACTGGGCGCTCCTGCCCTAGCACGACATGGGGAGAGGCAGGCCCTGCCGTCTGCTCGCGGGCAGCATGGCGGCCTCAGGCCTGACGTGTGCGGGGTCAGCTGCGAGCGTGAGCAAGTCTCGGGAAGGAGGCTCAGGCATCTGGTCCGACTGGCGGGGACGAGCCCAGGGGGTCCTGCTTGGGAGATGCGGGGGCCCAGAACCTCCTGGGCCAGCCTCCTGGGGGACTGGCCTAGCAGAAGGAGGGGGAGTTGGGAGGCGGGGGTGGGGGTTGGGGTGAGCCTGGGCGGTCCAGGAAACAGCTGGTGGCAGCCACGCAGGACGGCAGCAGGGGGCTCAGCATCCTCTTCTGCTGCAGGCCCTCTTCGTTCTGCGGAGTGTTCCTAGAAACCAGGAAACCTCAGCCGTCCTGCTGCCTCGGCCCCGGCGTGCTGCAGGGAGGCCCGAGGCGGCGGGGCAGGGACCCCGCCAGACCCCGGGGAGGCCAAGCGCAGGCACCTGTCTGTGGTGTGGATGTGTGGGCGCACACGGGGGACGGGACGGTCCCTACCTGTCCAGGAAGTCGCCGACCTGCTAGCATAGAGAGCGAGAGGGAGTCAGTCAGTGTGGGCCGGGCACCCCGCTTCCGCCACCTCCAACCCCTCCGGCCCGTCCCAGGCCTCGCAGATCCCAGGGGCCCCTCCTGGCCCCCTGCTCTGCCCCGCGTGTCACCAGGAAGCAGGGCTCTGTCACCATGGCCAGCAGGGACCCCCGCCACGGAGGAGGAGCACGGTCTCCATCCTCGCTGTCCACACCTGCAGCAGGTGGGCGCCCAGGCCTTCTCCAGAGTTCTGCTCACCTTCATGAGCTGTCTGAGCTTCAAGTCCAGGATCAGCATGTCGTCCAGCAGGAGCGGCCTGTTCTTGGGCTGGTCTGGCCGCTGCCTGAGGGGGGCTTCCTGCTGCAGGCTCTCCCGCGCAGCCTCCGCCTGAACCTGTGGGACGGATCCCCAGAGACTCAGTTTCGTGGGGGCCCCTCCACCCCTGGGCCTTGGGGCCCTCCCGAGGCAACACCAGCGCCGTCCCCTCCCCCGCCCCCCCCTCACCCCATCAGCAGAGCCCACCGCACAGGCGTGTCGTCCATCACCGGCCTGGCGCTGCCCACCTGTCCGGTACACATAGCCAAGAGGGATAGACTGGTTCCCCCACAGGGACAAAGGCCTGCGGTTTGTGTTTTCCGGGGATGAGTAGCTCACAGGCCCTAACGGTGCCTGGGAGCCGGTGAGTGGGACTGGCCTCCGCCGCGTGTCTAAACCCCACAAGGAGCACACGGCTGGACTGGAGCCGAGTCCCTGGGCCAGCGGACCCCGGGGCCGAACCCAGCACCCAGCTCCTGGCCCCCAGGACCCCTCCCGACACACCCATCAGGCTGCTCCAGACACACAGGGGTCAGAGCGCAGCAACCGGCCGCCAGGACCCTCGCAGGCGGCCCCTCCCGGGACCCCGCACCTCCCTCCAGCCCGGCTGGAGGTTTCTGCCCTCCTGTGCCCTGAGCCGGCAGAGCTCTCTCCTGTATCTCAGCAACCTCCCCAATCTGTTGGTGAGCAATTCCTAGAGGGACACACAGTGGTCTATCCGCCTGGGGCCTGGGCGGCGGGAGGGCCTGATCCCGCGACCTGGTACGGGACAGTTCTGCTGAAAACTGAATGCATGGTGCTTGGGGTCGGGGGCACGGAGCTCACCAGATGGAGGACGACGGGAAAGCAAAGGCAAAGGCGTAACTACGGAAAATGACAGAGTAGCAGGACTTTCTCCCTGGACTCCGGGGCGTTTCCTCCCAACACCCAAACACTGCGTGTGGACCGCCGTGACCACTGGCACAGCACGCCAGCCAGCGGACTGACCCCGCGGAGCCGCACAGCCCCGGGCACCCCTTCCCCTTCCTGGACACAAGCCTCGTGGCTCGCAGCCCCACAGCCCCAGGAAGGACAGCCTCTCTCAGTCTCAGATCAGTGTCTCCCTGGGTCCCTGGGTAGCCCCTGAAGCTGTGGATACGGTAAAGGCTTTCAGTGCCCTGAACAGTCTGCTTTCAGGGAAGCAAAGCTAAACGAAGCTGGTCTGCAACAGACACAGGATTTCATGGTTTACGTGCACGGTAAGGGGGTGTCCCCAAGGGCAGCCCCAGGTGGGATCAGCTACAGGTGCCGGCTCCCCTGCGGGGTGACAGGCCCACGAAGCCGCACTGGGGACACGGCACAGTCCTGGGGACAAGATCCCACAGAAAGTGGGAGAAGTGAGAGCTCGGGGACAGACCCAGGTCACAAGGAGATCAGAAAGAAAAGTAGGACATCATTGGTGAGAGAAGGGACAGGGTCTGGAGAAGACCACGTTGTGAAAACTGACTCCCAACGCAGAGAAGACCTTCCTGGATCCAAACAGGAAGAAGGCTCTAGACGGAAGGAAGACCCCAGCGTGAAGGTAAAATGGCAACGTCAGCAGAAAATATCGTTAGAGAATCAGTCGTGACCTGTGGGGTCTGAAAACAAACCCTCATCAACATTCACTACTGCGGTTTGGTGACGACACCGTGCACAAAATTAATAGCGAAATGCCAGGTTGAGAGAGGACCGCCCCGGATCCGAAACCAACAGGAGACTCAGGTGTGGGATGTAGAAAGGGAAGCTGGCGCATCAGGACGAGGACAGGAACCCGAGAGAAGGTTTGCGAAGAACATCAGTCGTTAATTCACAGAAGAGGGCGCGCGAAGGGCTCTCGTGCGCGTCAACGGACGCCCAAGCTCACCAGGGACCTCGGAAACGGACGGTTACATGGCATCGAAACCTTGTTTGACGCCCGTCAGACTAACACAGATCTCACACCCGGTAACGCTGGGTGACGGGAAGGTCCGTCTGACCCACAGGCTGGCCACGGGCGCCCGGGCTGGGCCCCGAGAGTGTGCCCGCCTCAGGGAGCCTCGGATCCTGTCTCTGGGTCGGTGCCCCGGGGGGGGGGGGGGCCCTTCCTGACGTCGGGGCTAAGAGGCTCGCGGCAGCACCGCCGTGCCACAGAGAGCGGCGGTCCGTCCATCTGCTCCTGGGAACGTGCAAGGGCAGCGCGGCAGGCAGGAAGAGCAGGAAACAGGAGAGGCCTACAGTCGTGTCGTGTCTACGGTCGTGTCGTGTCTACGGTCGTGTCGCGTTCACTCAGCCCGTAAGCATGCGAGGCAGCGTATATTCTACCAAACCCTCTACAAATAACCCAACACAGACTCGCAGAGGTTGCCCTGGAGGGAGAGGGGCGGTGATTAAGTGGAAAACCCAGCAAGCCCAGGAGGGCGGGTGTGGGCCGGAGATAAGGACGAGGCGCCCGCTGGAGAGCGGGGGTTTCCTGCATTAGGTCCCTCCCGCAGGGTCAGGAAAATATTTTCAGGAGATTTTGTCGCAGCTGTTGGCTGTTTATTAGGAGTGTTTTCTAATGTTTGTCATCTTTTGGCCTCATTTTCCCTGGCAGACTCTCAGAACTTACGCTTCGCTCAGGGAGACGTGCACAGGGAGACGTGGCGCTCGGAGGACACCACTTGGGAAGCTCTTCCTCACCGCAGGGGTCTGCGGAGGCCGGAGGTCGGAGGCCGGAGGCCGGCAGAGACGCCCAGCAGCCAGAGGGCCTCACCTGGGTCCCCGGCCGGCTCTTTGTCCACCCTCCCCGCCACCTTCCAGGCCCCACGTCCTCGGGGCCCCGGCACAGCCCAGCCACGGGCTGGCTTCTCTTCGGAAGCTGCTCCCTCCAGGTCCGGAGAGCTCTGGACGGCCTCTTTTCAGGCCTCCTCTTCTCTGAGGTGACTGTCCCCATGTCCCTCCCTATCCCCGCCCCCGCCCACCCTTCCTTGTCCTGGTCCTCTCTAGACTCAGTCCCGAGGACATCACACCTGTCTCCTTGGATGGAGACACCTTTCTCCAGGGGACCCCGTGGCTGGATTCTAGGGATCCTACCCCAGGCTCTCCGTGGAGATACACACGTCTCATCCCGCCGCATGTCTAGGACCCTAAATGTGCCCCAACGTGGACTCAACTTGTCCTAGATGAAGTGACGCTTCCTTCAGACCTGCCCTCCCTTCCATTTCCACCCAGGTTCTCACCCCGGAAACTCGGGAAGCCCCTCGGGTCCCTCCATTCCCGGGCGGTGTATCCTGCCGACGGCTGTCATCATAAACTCGGATGTGACAGGCTTCTCGGGACTGGGTCTGTGTGCACCCTCGCTCTTCCTCGGTCCCCACACTGGCCAGCTTCTCTGCTAGGTCCCCGCCGGGCGCCACGGGCTCCACGAGGCCCACCCCGGCCCCCCTGCCACGGGCCACTGTGACTCCCATCGCAGAGCCTTGCTGGTCTCCGTCCCTCTGCGGCAGAAGCCCGGCAGCAGGGACGGCGCCTGCCTGTCCGTCCTTTGCCAGCAAACACGGTCTTTCCTAACACACTCCAGGAGCTTACTGGAGTCTTTTGCAAGGGAACCGTGCAGCGTCCCACACAGAGCAGAGCTGGAGAAGCCTCGCCGTGATTGTGCCGGCCTCTTCGGCTGTGGGACACCTGTCCCCGGGCCCTCCACGGGGAGAGCCGGCCTCCCTGGCTTTCTAGATCATATCTCCACCTGCCTATTGTCTCCTCCGATCTGGACTCCCCCTCCTCATCCTATACCATAAGACATCCTCAAAGAGTCAATATCTAAATGAAGATTTTGAATACTCATCTTTCATACTGAACAGAAAGAAACCCTGGTGAAAATATGTCCATTTTCCACCCAATCAAATACTAACTGGATTGGGGCTGAAGGGTGGGCAGGTCTGTAATGACAATCTTAAAGCCAAGGGGCAAAATAAACATAGTGGATATCCACAAAAAATCTAACACGTAAGAGGAGTGGGAGGGTCCTGAGACCCAGCCAACATTAACACACAGTGCAAAGGTGTGCGTTCCAACTGGCCAGGCACACAGGCAGAAATAAACAGAAGGATGGGCCACCTGGGTGGCTCAGTGGGTTAAAGCATCTGCCTTCGGCTCAGCTCATGATCTCGGGGTCCTGGGATCGAGCCCCGAAGAGGGCTCTCTGCTCAGCAGGGAGCCTGCTTCCCTTCCTCTCTCTGGGCCTACTTGGGATCTCTGTCTGTGAAATAAATAAATAAAATCTTAAAAAAAGAAAGAAAGAAAGAAACAGAAGAACAGGAGTCAAGAAAGTAGACAAGTGTATGTGCGGACACAGCAGATTACAAGGCTGGGATCCAAATCCGCGGGGCCACTCTGGATTATTCAATAAAAAGGGTCGGGAAAACCCAATCTGAACTTGGAAGGTACCCCACACTGTCCCCAAAGTATTCTCTTGGAGACCCCAAGTACCCTAGAACATGTGTTGAAGGATCTTCACCCAGACAGTCTATGCGATCTCAAAACAAAACAATAACCTTGAAATAACCCCACGTCTGCTGCTCGTGGCGCCCTCACAGAGGGCCGTGCGGTGGCTGAAGAATTCGTAAGAATCCATCTGGACACACTGATGGGAAAATGGGTAAATGTCCAAGGTGTACTTTTAGATGACAAGAAGGAGTGACCCAACAAATGGAGAATCCTTGGGGCGTTTACAGAGGGCGTTCACACAGTGTTCTGAAAGAAGCAGACGCAGAAACCTACCCATGGTCACCTCCGGGAAGCAGCAAGATTCTCGTTTTGAGCTCGTTCCTTACAGTGTTGACTGAATGTATTACCAAGAGCGTGTAACTTTTATGATAAAAATTAAGATAAGAATAACCACTGTAAGCAGGAAGGCAGGCAGGCAGGCAAAGGAAGAGGGAAAAGAAGGAATTATGTACCCATTTCCAGGCTTCAGTACATTGGCAGGATCGACAAATACCATCTGGTTTCACTCGTGTGATATTGAAGAAACAAAACGAACAAGCAAAGGAGAGAGAGAGAGAACCACAGAACAGCCTCTAACTCTAGAGCACACCCTGACGGCCACCAGAGGGGCGGGGAGGGGGTGGGCAGGGGGGTGCTGGGGAGCAGGGGGTCCCGCAGGGAGGTGATGTATACCTGAGCTATGTTGCACTGCGAGCTCACTACGCCGGAATTCAATTTAAAGACCACAGTTCCAAAGTCTCACGAAATACACGTAGACAGCCGGGTCCTCACCAGCATATGCAAAAGCTGATCCCACTTCTCACCAAACGTCTAGTTGTATCAAGCAGGGGACCCTAGGGTCCGGTCCTGGAAGAGCTGCCTGTCCTCAGGCCCACGCCCACCCCCTGATGAGCAAAATGAGGGCCTCTCAGCAGCCTGGGACGCAGCGCCCCAGGCACTGCCGCGCCTAGACCCCATCAGCAGACGGACGCTGGGGCACCCGCTGTGGGGCAGAGTCTGATGAGGGTCCAAAGCAGGGGAAGCGGAAGGTCGGAGAAGCGCTGAGTTTCCAAGCGTGTGCAGGGGCGGGGCAGGAGGGGGCCTTACCCCGTGGGGCAGGAGGGGGCCTTACCTCACAGAGGCCGACCACGCCGTCTCCCAGAACCTCCTCGGAACAGGGCTGCCGGTGCAGGGGGCGGCGGAGGACTCCGGAGGCCGAGGCCTCGGCAGTGGGCAGAAGCAGGGGGTCGGGATAGAAGAGGGGTGTGCCCTCCGCGCTCAGGGCCCCTGCGGGGCGCTCTCCCTCGAGGTCCTTCCACGGAGGCACCATGGCCCAGGCGGTCCTCCTGTCCACAGGCCCCCCTTCTCCTGCGTGGTTCTGGAGGGGCCTGTGCACAGACCACCGGGACAAGAAGGCCCTGCTGGAGGGGGACAGTCCATGGGCAGCAGAGGAGGCATGGCTCGGCCCCCCGGGGTCCGACAACTGCCCACTGTCTGCGATCAGGGCCGTGGCCCAGTCACGCACCCCATGGGTCTGCACCTGGCGGAGGTCTCTGCTGGGCCCCGACGCACACCCTCCAGCCTCTGAAAACCTCTCTTGATCTGTCCCGCGTGGGGCGCCAGCAGACGATTCGCAGCCACTTCTGTTGTCCTCTCCAGAGCCTTCTGTATTTGCAGAGCTCAGAGTGCCTGGAAGGCAAGACATCCTCAGCCTCAAAGCTGACTGTCTCCGACGGGTGGGCAGCGGAGAGAAGGGGACATTTTCGGGCATCCTCGCCCACCCGGGACTGCAGGAGCCCGGGGGCCACGGTGGCAGAGTGTGGCTGCGGCCATCGGCGTCCATGTCTCCCTCCCTCTCGGTCAGTGTCCTTTCCTGGGCAACATGGATTCCACGATCAAAGAACGAAAGAGAAAGAGGACAGGGCGTGCAGAGCCGACCCCGGCCGGGCAAAGTCCCAAGGCCTCTTCCCTTCCTTTCAGAGCGTCTCCAAAGAGGAGCCCAAGACGGCCGCCCTTGCCTTAAACATTCTCACTGCCACTTCTCCAGACCACTCGCCTCCCCTCGTGCTGCCCCTCCAGGTCGTCCCCTGGGCTGTCCAGGCAGAAGGCCTTCGGTGAAGGCTCTCTCCCCGGCGCGAGTCGGGAGCCCTGGGGGAGAGGGGAGGGGCCCCTCCTTCCTGGAAACGCGGGACTGCCGGGAAGGGTGAAGCCCGAACCGCCACCGGGGTGGGGTCTAGGGCACTCGGGTGAGGTGAACGTGGGCTGGGGAAGGTGTGGCTGGTTTGCACCTGGGGAGGGAGTAGGTCTTGGTGCGCTCGGTGTAAACAGGACGTGTAAACAGGACGTGTAAACAGGACGCAGGCGAGAGCCAAGCCCCCAAAGCCCCACCTGCGCAGCCCGGGTCGGGTGTCTCGGAAGCTGCCTCTCCGAGCGACCCCGGGACAGCCCCGCCCACTGTCCTGGGGCTGACCCCCCGCCCTGACCCCAGGCGTCCTGTCGCTGGCTGTGACTCTGGACCCTGAGTCCAAACCCCACATGGAGTGGAGAAGAGACTAAATAATAAAATCTTTCAAACACAGGAAGGGGCTGGAAACGTCTGAGGTACTTGGGAGGGCCTCACTCCACGGCCCCTCCCTGTCCCCGTGTCCCCCCCCCCCCCCCCCCCCCGCCGCAGCCAGTCACGGTCCCCAAGCCCAGGTCCCTGACTTCCCCTCGTCCCATGAGTGAGTCGGCGTCCTTCTCAGTGTCCACACCACCTCATCATGTGGCTTCCCCCGAGCCGGGGAGCTCGAGCCCTCTCCACCTCCATGCCAGTGTCCGCAGAGCTGCCTCCCCAAACTCATCCGCTTGGGGGCTGTGTGCACCCCGCTTCTCCCCATCCGCCGGAACACCCAGTACGGAGCCCCTTCAGCTCCGTGACTTGCTCGGTCTAGCACCTCCCTCTGAACCGTGGTAGACCTGGGATTTTGCCTCCTGAGATCAGCAACCCCAGCCTGGACCCGAGCTCCTCTGCCCGCATCTGTTCCTGTCTCTAGCCCTTGACCCTGCCACGTTCCTGTCCTGTTTCATGATGCCAGGTGGGGAGCCTGCCCACGGCCACACAGGGAACACAGAGAGCCGGGACCCAGGTCCCAACACGTGTCGCGCTGACCACATGCTTCCTCACCCAGGACGTCCCATCTTAGAGCTCAGCAGAGGCTTGGTAAGTGGACCGGGCATCAGTAGCTGGATTCTGGACAGACGGGGGCAGAACAGCACCTGACACCGTCCGGCCGTGTGTAGAGTCACTCGGTCCTATTCTTGGGTTTCCCACTGGCTAACTGAAGAGTCCTTCAAGGCAGGCGTCCGCCCTACCCACCTTCACACGAGCTCAAGAACATGTCGGCATGGACATCGTGCGGGGAAAGACAGAGTCGACCCCATTCAGAAAGACGTGCACGGAGGGAGCTCTGCCAGTGACACCTCAATGGCACTGCATGGTGGCAGACGGTGACTGTCCTCCAGACGGCGCATGTCACACACCGGAGACTAAATAACATTCTTGTCCACTCTGTGTCAGTAAGAAACATCTTCTTCAATCTCTCTGCGGAAAAAAGCCACCATCACAACATCAAGAGACAAATGATCAAATGAAGCTGTAAAAACAAACATGTTTACAACGCTCGTCAAATTCAGAGGGCTGCTTTGCCAACACAGGGAGACACAGGGAGCCTCCGAATACACAAGCAGTATTAGCTGTCGGCGGGAAAACTGGGCAGCGTACGTGGACGCTTCATAGAAAAACCACAGAATATCTCTACCTCATAAACGATGCTCAATCTCGATCACACGAAGAAAACCCCATTAAAGTGACACTGAAATCAAATGTCCGGACGACGAGAAGACAGGGTGGGGACTTTTCCCGGGGACCCCCACCTGCACATTTTAACCTGGGACAAAGTTTAAACCATTACTTAAGTATTTTAGTATTTTAGAAGAGGGACCATCAGGGGCTAGAATGATAAGATTCTAGACTCAGCAAAACATCTGGGTGTCAGGACTCCCGGTGGCCCAGTGGGTGAAGCATCCGGCTCAGGTCATGACCCCAGGGTCCTGGGACCAAGTCCTGCGTCCGGCTCCCTACTCCGTCTGGAGTCTGCTTCTCCCTCTGTCCCTCTCCCTGCTTGTGCGCCCTCTCGCGTGCTCTCTCTCCCTCTCTCTCAAATAAACAAAATCTTTTTTTTCAAATAAACAAAATCTTAAAAAAAAAAAAAAATAAATAAGGAAGAGTGTGACTCAGATCCTCACTCCAGAGCTGGAGAGCTCCTGTTCCGGGCCCACGTCCCCTGACAGGCGACCACGCGTCACAGCTGGAAGTGGAGGGTGCGATTATCCCCCGGCGCACGGGCCACGCAGCATAGCCCCGCACAGAGCGCATGCTCCGGGAGGTCTTGAGCAAGTTTAGCTGCTGTAACATATTGCAGTCAGGAGTCGCGTTGGGTGATTTGCCCCGTTTCCGCCTGCTTGGACCCCTGGTTGCCGCCTCGCTGGGAGGGAAGGCCCGCCTCCTCCTTGCGGCCGCTCTGAACTCCTCACGTTAGTGTGAGCCCCGCTGGCCGGTTTCCTGCTCACCCTCGGGGGCCCGCCGACAGCAGGGCAGGCTGTCCACCGCATGACCGCTGTCTCCCCGGAGGACGGCCGGCGGAGACCGCAGGAGCAGGCCCGTCCAGGAGCAGCTCTGAGCCCAGATCCCCCCTGATCTGCACTCAGGCGTGCAGGGGGGGCGCTCCCCCTTCCTGCCCCACCACCTCACTTACCACCCTGGGACCTTTGCCACCCCCAACCCACGACTTCAGCTCCTGCCTCACTCCCTGAGCGATGGGATTAAGTGTCCCCTTCTTTGCACGGTCTCCTCTACCTAACACAGGGCTGGGCATCTCAAATGCTCCTTCTGAAAGTCTCCAATTAAATCCTAACCGGGAATCCTCGGTCCTCAGCCTGCTTCCAAACTGACCACTCAGAAACGTTCCCTCATTGGGAGTCCCACACTGGAAACTGCCTTCTCTGCCGGCCCCTAGGTTCCCTTTCCCCCAGTGTGGCCGCCCCTGGAAGGACAGCTCCCCGTGCAGGGACGTTGGGGTAAAGGCCACAGCCAGCCGTCCCCTCTGTCCCTTGGCAGTGGCGCTGACACGGGGCCGTGGCCTCCCTGAGCCCCAGAGCCAGCCAGACCCTTTCCCCTGCCCTTTGGAGACATCATCAGCACCCCAAATTCAAGGTACCTTCTGAATTATTCTTACCTGATTCCCTGCCCCCCAGTCTGGCACAGATGAAGGAGGGGTCCTTCAGCCGTGCGGGGCCCCGTCTCTCTGTGAGAGGCAATTGGTGCTGTCCCAACACAGGACGCAGATCCGTGCACCTCTCTGGAGGGGACCACGCTCCACGCTGCCCAGACGCAGGGGCGCTGTGATGTTCCTTTCAAGAAAGATGGTTTCCAGAGGCGGGGATGGTTGAGAATAGGTGATGGGGCGCCTGGGCGGCTCAGTCCTTGGAGCATCCAACTCTTGATCTCGGCTCAGGTCACGGAGTTCGAGCCCCATGTAGGCTCCATGCTGGGTGCGCAGCCTACTTTAAAAATAAATAAAATTAAAAACTTAACTAAAAAATAAAGAAAATAAAAAGGATAGCTTTAAAGCTGGCATTGTAATTCCTCAGGGCAAGAGATTCCCGGCTGAGGCAAGTTAACTCTGTGTAGGTTTGGGGAGGAGGAGGGGCACACAGCCATGCCAGCCAAGCGGAAGAAGGGTCCGGCCCAGGAGACACAGCCGGCAGGGCGGCCAGAGCCAGGGCCCGAGGCAGGAGGCTCGCCGGTAAAATGTCAAAGAAGTGAGAACGGAGCCTCAAGTTTTCTGCTCTGGAATTAGGAAACGGAAGGTCAGGGGCGCAGGAACTGGAGCGGCGAGACTCAGGAGATACCTCAGGACTGTGGCGAAAGCTGGTCTCCTGGAGGCCCCGGATTCTACCCGACGGCGCGGAGGCCGCGGCCTGAAGGGAAGGCGACAGTCCTCCTCCAGGTGGTTAAAGGGTCCTGGAGTCCTAGACTCCGCGTGATCCCACTCGTGTGGGGCACATGCACAGCGGGGGGACCACAGGGGAAGGAGGGAAAACTGAAGGGGGAAATCAGAGAGGGAGACGGACCATGAGAGACGCTGGACTCTGGGAACCAAACCGAGGGTCACAGAGGGGCGGGGGGGGGGGGGGTGACCGGGGGATGGGCACGAAGCAGAGCATGAGTGGTGACAGGCCCTTGGAGATACACGCAACTGATGAAAGACTGACCTCTACCTGTGAGACCCATAATACACTGCGTGTTAATTTAACTGAATTGAAATTAAAAATAAATAAATAAAATTAGCTGAAGCTGGGGGAATAAAAGAACATGCGGAGTAGCTGCTCCTGAGAATCCCAGACAGACCAACCTTCGTGGATACTTTGACAGTCACGGTTGTGGGAAGAGCTGAACGCCCCAGGGGCACCTGTGTGCAGGAGTGGGGGTGCTGACTGTCAGCCCTGGGTTGGAAACACCTGTTTCAAACAAAGGACAGAACTACGCAATTAGCCCCTTCCCTGGAACTGGGGACCTTGTGAACCTCCAGTTCCAGACTTCATGGAGGGAGGCATGCAGTGTTGGGAGGTGAGGCGGGTGAGGGCGGGCAGTGTGGCGGCCAGGGTGCACAGCGGGGGAGCGCACGGGACAGTCCTCCACCAAGCTCCTCATTCCCACTGGCCCTTCCCAAGCCCCACCCCGCGATGTACCCCAGCCACGTGTCCATATGGTCCCGCTTGTTTATGCAACGTGCAGAACATATTAGAACCACAGTGCAGATTGCCATGTCTTCTATTTATTTTCCTTTGTGTCAGGTGGCATTTTGGGGGGCAATACAGCTGGAGAGAAACAGAGGCTTACGTGGTTTGGCGGTGCTGAGATATGGGGGTTCATCAGTTCTTGCTGGGTGTCTTTGTGTAGAAAGGGCTTCAAGGAACACCTCTGCCATCCACTGACACCACTCAGCCGACTTCAGGGGCAGAAGTGCCGGGCCCAGTGGATGCGTCATGGTAAGACTACGTCGTGTGCCTCTGCGAGCTGGCACATCCTCCTCAGCCCAGACACGCACGACTGAAAGTCCACGATTCAGGCCATTGGTGTCTGGTCAAAGTGGACGTTCCCTTCTTCAGGAATATATTTATCCCTGTTTGTATTACTCCATACAATTATCTACAGCATAAAATAAAATTACATTTCACATATTTTTGTATGAAATCAACAGAAGTTGTTCTGATATCAGAAAGTGAACAAAAGGGAAAAAAATTCAGATCAAACCCAAATCAACAACTAAGGAGAAGATAAATTTTTAACTAGAAGAAGACACTCCTAGAGCCCTTGAAAATCAATTGAGGAAGAAGAATAAACCTACAAGCACACTGAAATTTTTAAAATTTTCATGTTGATTTAGCATGAAATACTGGCATCCACAAAGAATCTAGAACTCATAAAACACTTTTGCAACAAGGAATTAAAAATAAACACATCGATGACCTTCAGCAATTTAAGGTTTGTCACTGCCCAAGAAAACTTCAAATGCCCTGAAATCATAGAGCTCTTGACAGTTTTCCCCAAGTTAACAATACTGAAAATCGACATTACCAATAATCACTATAAAGCTGAAATTAACTTTTCTAAACTTTCCATTTGAAAACCTGTTAACCATGCTAGAGGAAATACCAATTTATTCACTCTTGTCGGAGAAAATGTATTTAAAAATTCCTGTCAAAGATGGAATCAAAAGGTACTAAGCTAAAAATAGAGGGAAAATATACAAGTTTAAAATGTGTGGCTGTTTTGGTGTTTGTGGTCAGCTTTTTAACATTTTTAATTTGTCATCGTTACAAGTAAATGTTCCCTTTGGCTCGTTTTACATTTTCTCATTTTGAGATCCTTTTATCTTTTTATTTTTTTCCATTTTATTTTGCGGGACTTGAACTCACCCCTGAGATCAAGGGTCACACGCTCTCTGCCCCGGGCCAGCCAGGGAGCCCAGTCCTCTGTCTTGACGGGGGTCTAGCAGTGCGTCTGCTTCAAGCCCCACCAACCTGGGGCCGCCCCCCAGTCCTCCGGCCCGGGCAGTCTGGGGACCCTGAGCGGGCCACAGCAGGTGCAGGCAGCGGCAGGTAGGGTGACGCGGCAGGTGGGGCTCAGCGGCAGTTCGGGGCCGCGCCGGGTGCAAAGCGGGGTGCGCGCCCCGCCAGGGAGCCCAGCGCCCCGCCCTCAGGAGCCCGCGTTCGGGCGTTTTCCGTGCACCCGCGCGGCCTCCGACTTCCAGGCAGGGCTCCCCTGCGTCGAAAGTGGGGCAACAGTATCGGGATTGCCCCCAGTCCGTTGATTTTTTATAACGCCCGGAGTCCCCCAGGCGCGGGGCGCGCGCCTGGCTCCTTCCCGAGCACGCCCACCGGCCGCCCGCGCCCCAACCACCCCAACGTTCCTAACGGCCTCCGACCGCCGTCACCCAACGACAGACAGTCCCCCGGCCAGGGCCACTCGGCCCCCCACACGCAGCCACCCTCGGCCGCGGAGCCGCCGCCCAGGGGACAGTGCCCCGAGTGTCCGCGCCCACCACGCCCGGCCCGTCTGGCCCGTCGGAGCCGCGCACTGCGGCCCTGCGCACCCGGCCCTGCCCCGAGCTGCCATCTCCGTCGTACAGATGGAGCGGCGCGCCCCCGGCGTCCTGAAAGGCTGGTCACCAAGGCCAGTCCCGTAATGGACTCTGGCAAAGATCAACACCGGCTTTCCCGCAGAGAGGCAGCCTCGGAAAACCGCCTCGGAGCTGGTTCGCGGCGGGACCCTCAGCCCTTCCAACACCCTGCCCCAGTCCACTTAGCAAAAGCTCTCGGAGCGGTTCAGCCCAAACCTGTGGACGGAAGAAGCAGTGTCTAGAAGCGGAGGCCGCCGAAATCTTTGCTCGCTTACAGGTTTTTAATGCATCATTAGCACCACGGGGCGTTTTCTGTTTGGCTCCTCTTTCTGCCTCTAGAGCGGACTCCGCTCCAACCTCCTGTCACATCCTGGTCTGCAAACTGAGACCTATCAGGGGCCCTAATGTCACAGCGCTGCTCCTGATGCCGGGTCCGCACGGAGCTAGAATCCGGGGGCCCCAACCTGCGCGCCCACGGGCTTCCTGGTCCTGAGCCTGGTCAGGAGGCCTGATCCGACCCCAGCTCTTCTGGACGCAAGATTCGGGGTGCGGGGGGCTGTGTGCGAGCTCAAGACTGGCCTGCTAAGGGAAGCAAAGACAAGCAGGTGTTCTGAAGCCAGCCCCCGGGGAAACCAGAGCCTGGGTCAGAGGGGTTTCCGTCTCCACCGGTGCGCTGAGGAATTGCGACTTCCTGCAAGTGAAGACAACTAAAAAGTCTGGATAAAATATTTTTAAAGTGTCTGAAAAATTAAAGTTCGGGAGAGGAAAGGGTGCTGTAGAGGGGAGCCTGGCCCCTGGGGTTGCTTCTGTCTGGGGACATTTGCTGATTGCTGCAGGCTGCTGAGATCCCAAGCTGTATCTCGGGCAGCCTTTAAAGGAGCTAGAAATGAAGTCCCAGGCCCCTAAATGTCGTGCTGACCTTGTTTAAGGTGACTCTTGGCTTGTGTTATAAACGAAAATCTTCCTGGGAAGAAACTTAACATCATTGTAGGCTTTGAATGACTTTTTCATATACTTTTCCAAATATCTCGCTCACAAGCAGAGGTAAGTGGGCTCCAGAGGGAGAAGAGAGCAGGACTAGAGCGGACGGACAGCAGGATGGGACCACGGGGGCTTCAGCAATCCGGGCTGCTGGACACAGACCGAGCGGCAAACGTGCTGATGCTACACTCAGGGAAATCGAAGTCGAGCTGAGAAGACGTGGCAGACAGCCAGGAATTATAACAAGTGGCAGAGCAGAAATGGAGAAAAATCTTTTTAAAAGACTGACACAGTGTTGAGCCCCAAAGTCCTGAAGTCATGGGAATGGATTCTGGTGGGGTTGGTGGCTCAGGGTGAGCCCAGGAGGTGGGAAGATCTCGGCATCTGGAGAGAGCAGCTCCCCGCTTCCCGACTGGCTTCCTTCATGACAAAATGACAGAGCCAGAAAATAAAATAGGTAATATCATTCTTATGATGTAATTCCATTTTTTTAAAAAGATTTCGTTTATTTGAGAGAGAGTGAAAGAGAGAGCGTAAGAGGGGGAAGGCAGAGGGAGAAGCAGACGCCCGCTGAGCAGGGAGCCTGATGAGGGACTCCACCCCAGACTCCAGGATCATGCCCTGAGCGGAAGAAGTCGCTCAACCAACTGAGCCACCCAGGGACCCCTGATGTAATTTAATTTTTAAAGAGTTATACACTTACACACTTTTTAAAAGATTTTATTATTTGAGAGAGAGCACGAGGTGGGGAGGGGCAGAGGGAGAGAGAGAAGCAGACTCCTTGCTGAGCAGGGAGCCCGATGCGGGACTCGAGCCCAGCACTCTGGGATCATGGGATGAACTTGATCCCAGGACCCCAAGATCATGACCTGAACTCGATTCCAGGACTGAGATCCTGACTGGAATGTGATCCCAGGACGCTGGGATCACTACCTGAGCCAAAGGCAGACGCTTGACCGACTGAGCCTCCCAGATGCCTCACACTTAAATTCACTTAGTTCAATAATTAAGACATAAAAAGATGTCCATCGAGAAGATTTACCGCCTCTACTCACCCCTCGGCCACGACCCCATCCCTGCCACACGGGAAACTCTCTTGTTTTCTGTGTGTCCTTCCAGTGTTTCTTTAGCAGTAAATCAAGTATTATTTGTGTTTCTCCCTTTTACTAGCAAAATTTTGCACCCTGAGCGTTGTTGTATTTTCAGTTAACGAGGCAGCCTGAAGATCTTTGTCACTTCAGCACAAAGGCCTCTCTAAAATCCTCAGTTAACATAGCAACAAGAATCACTATCTCGCCCCAGGAGTCGGGGTGGGTTCCGAGGACAGCAAGATGGAGAGACGTGGTCATGGGGGAGAGCCTGGACTCTCCCAGTCTTAGAGGGGAAGCCTGCCTGGGATTCAGCTTCGGGCAGGACGATGCCGCGTCCCTGTGCACACCGTGGACTCATGGCAACAGCCAGCCGAGGTCCCGCACATGGTCCGCTCGTTGGGATGCTGGTGAGCGCAGGGCTGCCTGGCAGGAGACTGTCGGCCTTGTCCCCGCAGACGGGGCCTGTGCAGCTAAAGAAGGGGGGTCGGGGGCCCCTGTGAAGCCACCAGGAAAGCAGACAGACAGAAAAACTGTCCGTTTTAACAGCTTCTTTTCTGTCTTCGTCTAAAACCAATAAAATGTCATTTTTTTGACAAGTTAAAAACATGACTAAGAACATTTTACCACAACTAAAAGAAGGAAATCTTGGAAGATTGGAAGATTGAAGTAACTATCCCGTAGACGAGAACAGAGTTTCTTTTCTGCGGGAAAAGTTCAGAGCCCTTGGACATTCACCTTTTTACCCAAGGCCAGGGTCAGAAGCCTCTGATCAAAGGCCATTCTTTTTTTTTTTTTTTTTTAAAGAATCTCTACACCGAACATGGGGCTCAAACTCACAACCCTGAGATCAAGGTCCATGCTCCACCTGCTGAGCCAGCCAGGGCTGTGCGGTCTCCAGGAAAGCCTCCACTAACCCAGGCATACCTTCCAGGGGAGCTGACGGGCTTGGCCTTCTGTACCCCCCCAAGCCAACCCCTGTCTAAGTAGAAAGATTGGGAAACATGCAAAAGATTATTCCAGCCGACGGCCAAGGAAACTCACTTGTGGTGTCGTCAGATAAAACATGGAGAGGAAGCTCAGCAAAACTTGAATTTCAGATAGATAATTTTGTTAGTATGTCTCAAATAAATGCATTATTCATTCTCTGAAATTCAGACTTAACTGCGTGTCCCGTACTTTTTCTCTGCCAAGTCTGGCATCTGACTTGACACATGTGGGTGACAGAGAATCCATCCGAGGGGACAAAACAGTTTGTCCTGAGAGGAGCCAAAGATGAGTCTGGGCAGAGGTGGGAAGGCCGCCGGAGGCCGTTAGTGCAGACGCTGTCCTGCAGACACCGCAAGGGGACGGAGGCCTTGGTGTGTAAGATTTGTTGTGTTATTTTCTAATTGTAAAAGCAAGTACATTAACTGCAGTACATCCAGAGCACGAAGGGAAGATGATAATTAGCCTAACTCCACTGGCCTGCCGTGACCGGGTGGACACGTTGCTGTAAAGCACCCTCCAGCACTGCTGGCCTACCCGCCGGGGCCTGTTCCGGCGCCCTGCTGAGGATGGAACCCTTCCCTCCTCCTCCCCGGCCCCTTCCTGCTTTCCCTTGCCTCCAACATAGTCTCGTCTGGTTGGCTGACTCGTCCGGCTGTCCCCGATGGCCGAGGTCACCGGCGCCCAGAGCTGTGTCCAGCGGGTAGAAATGCCGCCCGGAGGGGTGCATGGTGGGGTTGGCACTGGAGGAAGCAGTCGGCCCGGAACAAGACTGTGGCGGGGACACGGAGGTGGGAAGCATGACTGTGGGGGGTGGTGCACGGAGCAGGAAGCCCCCTCCCACAGCTCCTCGAGGAGCTGGGCACTGAGAGCTGAGGGGGAGACGCAGGCCGGCCCATAGACCTGTGGATAGGGGAGTTAGTCTGGACGTCCGTTAGCGCTGCCTCACTGCGTGGTGTAAGCAACGTATTTATTTGCTCAGGGTTCTAGAGGTTGGAAGTCCAAGATCAACGTGGTTTGGGGCCTCTCCCCTTAGCTGGCCACCGGCCAGCTTCTTGCTCTGTCCCCACACGGCCGTTGCCGCGTGCAGAATACTGCTGGTATCTCTGTGCTCACAAGGACACCAGCCAGATTAGATTAGAGCCAGCCTCCGAGGCCTGCTCCTTCCCAAGCCCTGCGGTTTAGGACTTTGACATGTGGGCCACGCCCCTGCACTCGGGTCCCCCCTGCAAACACCAGCTTGTCATCTGCCCCTCCAGCTGTGGGATTCCTCCCGAAGGCAGTCTGACCATCCGTGGGAGCCTTTATCAAAAGGGCTCTGAGCTGGGCTCCGCGAGCTGCCCTGACAGGCTCTGACAGGGCTCTGCTGAGATCCTTAGCGGCAGCACCATTTCCTGCCAGTCTGCTCTGACGTCATGTACTGAGCAAGTAGTGTGATGCCTGGGGGCGGGGGGCACACGGTGTTAGGGTTCCCCAGAGAAAAAACCAGTATGATGTCTGCAGAGAGGGTTTAGGAAATGGGCTCAGGCCGTTGTCAGGACCAGCCAGCGTGAATTGGCGGTGGCGGGGGGTGGGGGGGTGCAGGCCAGCAGGTAGAGAGCCCAGGACGACTTGATGCTGCAGCTGGAGGAGAATTCTCAACCGCCCCCACCCCAGGGAGGGTCACCTGCCGTACTCAGAGTCCGTACTCAGAGATTACATGTTAATCTCTTACATCCTCGCGGCAGCACCTGGACCAGCATGAATCTGACACCTGGGTCCTGAAGCACGGCTAAATTCGCAGTGAAATTACCCAGTCCGGTGATTTAAACAAGCTCTTGATGTTTTCTTTGGAGAAAAATCTGTTCAAGTCTTCTGCCCACTTTTAATTGGATTATTTGTTTTGGGGGTGTTGGGTTGTAGAAGTCCTTTATGGAGTTTGGATAGTAACCCTTAGGATTTCATTCATATGTGGAATTTAAGAAAAAAAACAAATGAGCAAAAGGGACAAAAAGAGAGAGAGGCAGACCCAGAAACAGACTCTGAACTACAGAGAACACACGGATGGTCACCAGAGGCGGGGGCGGGGTGGGGGGAGCAGGTGATGGGGTAAAGGAGCGCACCTGTCCTGTCGAGCAGAGCAGAGGGGCCTCTACGGAAGTGCCGAACTGCTGTGTTTACACCTGAAATCGATACTACACTGTATGTTCATGAACAAATTCACTAATAAAAAGTAAATTTGGGGGCGCCTGCATGGCTCAGTACGTTAAGCCTCTGCCTTTGGCTCAGGTGATGATCCCAGGGTCCTGGGATCGAGCCCCACATAGGGGGGGCTCCTCTGCTCAGCAGGGGGCCTGCTTTCCTCTCTCTCTGCCTGCCTCTCTGCCTACTTGTGATCTCTGTCTGTCAAATAAACAAAATCTTTTTTAAAAAACTAAAAAAATTTATGGGGCGCCTGGGTGGCTCAGTGGGTTAAAGCCTCTGCCTTCGGCTCAGGTCATGATCCCAGGGTCCTGGGATCGAGTCCCGCATCGGGCTCTCTGCTTAGCAGGAGGCCTGCTTCCTCCTCTCTCTCTGCCTGCCTCTCTGCCTACTTGTGATCTCTGTCTGTCCAATAAATAAAATCTTTAAAAAATTTTTTTAAATGATCCATCCCTTTAGATAACTGAGTGAAGTGAGGACCAGGTCTTTTGGGGCTTCTCCCCCGACCCTGCTAGCAGCTAGATTGGAGCTGGGGTGTTAGGCAGCCTGCGATTTCCTCTGGCAGAGGGCGACAGAAGAGGCTGCCGTGGAACCCGCCCCCCCATCCGCACTGGGACAGCAGCCTCTACACTATGCTCATGTCTTTTATTTATTTATTAAGTAGGTCCCACACCTAAGGTGGAGCCTAACACAAGGCTTGAACTCACAACCCTGAGGCCAAGACCCGCGATCAAGACCTGAGCTGAGATCCAGGGTCAGGTGCTTACGTGACACAGCCACCCGAGTGCCTCTCCTGATGCGTCTCTCCAGGGAAGAAAAGCAACCACACAGGTGTTGGGTTTTTAATCCCATGACCGTTCTGGTTTTGAGCAGTTCGGTCCCTGTTATATTGCACTAACTGTTACTTATGAACGGACTTTATGAGCCCATGCGTTGACTTTTACGGTTGCTTTTCACCGGTCTTGGTTTGCATGTGTTGGATTCTGCAGAGGACTTTCGACTGCAGTCCCTGTGGTTAGGGTCAGATGAGAACCTCACCCAGTCCACGAACTCCGCACACATTTCAGCCACCAAGGTAGTTCAAACAGAGCTGTTTTTATTTCAGTTTCTAATTCTTGTTTTTTAAAAGATTTTATTTGTCAGAGAGAGCCAGTGCATGCGCACAAGCGGGCAGAGCGGGCGGAGAAGCAGACTCCCTGCCCAGCAAGGAGCCCCATGCGGGACTCGATCCCAGGACTCTGGGATCATGACCCAAGCCGAAGGCAGCAGTTCAACCGACTGAGCCACCCAGGTGTCTCTCTAATTCCTGTTTCTAATGAAGCAAAATCTGTCTCTCCTCGGGGAACCAGGGACAGGATTCCTCTGTGCAGGCCTCCCTTTACCTAACTGCCATTCCACAGTCCTATCCCGAGTCTGGAAACATTCTGCTTTTCTCAATGTGCTTCCTGGCCACCACTCGCTCACCGCTTACATCATTCCCTTGACACCTTCTGACCGAAGACTGCGACCATTCACACTCCTACCAGCAACGTGTTAAGGGTCTGATTTGTCCCCATCCTTATCAGCTTTTACTTAAAAAAAAAAAAAAACCACCAATCTGGCAAGTACAAAGCTTTACCTCATTATTGTGTTTGTATCTCCTTATTTGTATTTTCCTGAGTTCTAGGGAGTTTGAACTTTTTAATTTCAGAATTTAAGAATTACTTTGAATTTACTTTTATCCTTTATTCATTTTTTAATATTTTTCCCTTTTTAACTGAACTGTTTTATTTTGAAAATGTTAATATGGAAAAGAATAGAAAATCACATAATAAGCATCCTTGTAACCGCAGCCCAGAATTAACAGATGTGAACATTTCGCCATATTTGCCTCAGGTTTTTGTCAAATAAAATTAGATGTTAGAGATGTACTGGAGGCTCTACACCTTTCCCTGTCCCTCCCAGAACAAATGCAGTCACATGCCTAGTGTGTGCCCCAGGCCTTGTGTTTGTGCTTCCATCACATATATATGGGGCCATGAACCCTATGGAGTATTTGCTGTGTTTCTAAATGTGCATAAATGAGGGGTGCCTGGGGGGGCTCAGTGGGTTAAAGCCTCTGCCTTCAACTCAGGTCACAATCTCAGAGTCCTGGGATCGAGCCCGGCATTGGGCTTTCTGCTCAGCGGAGAGCCTGCTTCCCCCTCTCTCCGTGCCTGCTTATGATCTCTCTCTCTGTCAAATAGATAAAGTCTTTTAAAAAAAAGGGTGTGTGAATGATGTCATGCTCATTATTGTGCTGAGACCAAGCCATATGAACAAACACAAATCCATGGTTTTCCAGCTCGGGTTCTGCCCCCCAGGGCAGACATGAAGGGCACAGGAAGACTTCCCACCCTGGACCCGCCTTATAAGAAACGCTGAAACGTGGTCTTTAAGCTGAGATGAAAGACCACTAATTCGTAAAATGAAAACCTAGGAAAATAGCACACTGGTAAAGCCAGGCATAGAGTCCGACTCAGAACACTGTATGCAACTACTTAACACTCGCGTAAAGGTTAAAGGACAAAAGTATTAACAATAACCATAACTACAATAACTTGATCATGGATGCTCAATAGAAAAAATGTAAATTGTGACATCAAAAAGCATAAAAGGGGCAGTAAAGGGTAGTCTTCTGTACGTGATCAAAAGTAAGTTGTTACCACTTTGAAGCACACTGTCACACCTATCAGATGCTTCAAGAAAGCCTCAAGTGACACAAGGCTTGTCACCTCTCGTAGATGCGCACGCCGTAGAGGGAAAGGAATCAGAGCCTGGCGCCATGGAAAATCACCAGTTCACAAAGGGAGGGAACAACGCAGGGAAAGGGAGCTACCGAACATCCGGAAAACAATGAACAAGACGGGAACACTAAGTCCTCACCTATCAACAATTACTTTACATGGAAACGGATCAAATTATTCGATCAAGAGGCACAGCGTGGCTTACTGGGTGGACAAGACCCAGGGGTCAGTGCCACCTGCGGAAGACTCCCGCGTCGGTGGGAATGTCAGTGGGTGCGGCCAGTGTGGAAAGAACTATGGGGGTTCCTCACAAAGTCAAAAGTAGAACTACCGTACAATCCAATAATTCTATTGCTGAGTATTTCCCCAAAGCCAATGAAAACGTTCATTTGAAGGGACAGATGCGGTCCTGTGTTTATGGCAGCACTACATGCGACAGCCCAGAGAGGGACCAGCCCACGCGTCCGTCTGTTCACAAATGCACGTACCCATCAAGGCAGTACACACACACAATGGAACATTCCTCAGCCACGAAAAAGGAGACCTTGCCACTTGCCACAACAGGGAAGAACCTAGAGGTATCACGCTAACTGAAGTAAGTCAGAGAAAGGATTTCACGTACATGTGGTAGAAAAAAACCAAACACACAAAGAAACAGAAGCATACTCATAAATGCGGAGAACAAACCAGCATTTGGCATGAGGAGGGAGGTGCAGGGTGGGGGCAACAGAGAAGGGGCTGGGGAGGCACAGACCTCCGGGGTTACAGTACGGACGTCACCGGGACGGAAAGTCCAGCACAGGGAGCACCGTGAGGACTGATGTCACAACGGTGCGGTGACAGACGGTGACCGTACTTGCGATGGCGAGCACGGCACGATGCGTAGAATCCAGACAAAGGAAACGGTATTTACGTGTGTGTGAGTCCATGAATGCCCTTCAGCCATCTGAGGGAAGGAAACCCTGCCATCTGCCGCAGCAAGGCTGGTCTTGAGGGCATGGCGCTGAGCCAGTTCCAGGTGAGGACAGACATCGTGTGCTCCCTGTCTCTGTGGGAGCTAACGACATGGCACGCACGGAGACGCAGGCAGTGGTCAGCCGGCTGGGAGAAGTGGGGACCTGCTGGTCAGAAGGCACATGCTTCCCGTTAGAGCACGGATCTGTGCGCATGGGGACTACAGTTAACAACACCGACCCTGTACTTGGAAGTGACTGCACGGGTAGATGGCTGGTGTCCTTACCAAAACAACAGCAAAATGGTAATTACGTGGGGTGAAGGATGTGTTTACTGATCTCACTGTAGTAGACATCTCACAACACGTAGGCGCATCAAATCATCATGTTGTGCGCCATAAACCTTCGCGATGTTCCACGTTCATTATCTCTCAGTAAAGCTGGGGGAGGAAAAGGTGCAGCGCCTCCAGGGGCTGGGCAGACAAGAGGTAACAGGGAGCAGAGGGGACGGTAGCCACGGTCTCCAAAGGCATTTACATTGCCATTATTTTTTAAAATCACCAAGCTAGTCAAGAAAAACCTGTCTAAAAGGTGAATTCTGGGAGTGCCTGGGGGGCTCAGTCGGTTATGGGCCCAACTCTCGATCAGTTCTGTTCCTTTTAGCGTTTGTTCTTCTCGGAGAGGCAACACCTGGGGAGAGAACACTCCTGGACCCCTTGTCGCCTTGATAAGCAGAAGCCGCAGGTTAAGGCACCCACCACGCCCCGGGCGGCAGGAACAGCTGTCTGCCGCTGTCCGCGGAGCCTTCCCGCGGGAGGCCTGCGGGAGGGGCATCTCTGCAGCGGGCGGGGGAAGGGGTGCTCCTGGGCAGCCTGGGGCGTGAGGCCCCGGACAGGGCGCGAGGCAGGCCGCAGGGTGCAGCCCGACGGCGCAGGGTGCAGCCCGACGGCGCAGGGTGCAGCCCGACGGCGCGCGGGGCCGGCCGCTCCGCTGGGTCCTGGGGCCTGTCTTCCGGGAAATGAGCTCCGCTTCCGCTTCTCGGTGGACCGGCCCAGGGGTGAACTGAGAGGCCGCGGAGGGCCTGGGGGTGGCAGGAGGCAGGGACGGGCGGCACCGTCTGCACGCGGTACTCAGACCCGCACAGATGCGGAGGGGATGCGGCCTCGCGCCCGCCCCCGCTGCTCTTCCTCCGCGCGCAGTTCCGCGCCCGCCCCCGGGCTGCGCCCCCACCCCGTTCAGTCTAGCCTCCACCCCTCCCGCTCCGTCCCGCGCTCAGCGCGCTTTCTGGCGGGATTTCCGTGGCTTTGCTTCTGTCTCCTGCCCTCCCCCAAAGATGCAGAACGACTACACCTGCGTCACCAAGCCCCGCCTGTCAGCTCCCGGGTGCCCTCCTACTGCGGGCCTCCCGGGCTGGGAAAACCACCCTCCAGCGTTGCCCCTAGGGAAGGTTTCCCTAAGCCCAGCAGCTCTGAGAGCGCAGGCCTGGCGGAGGGGGAACCCGCCGAGGAGAACAGCGCGTAGAGGGGCAGGGGGGCTGGTGGACGGGTGCGGCCCGTGGGGGGGGGGGGGCGGAGGGGTGCAGCGCGTCGGGGGGGACGGGCGGAGGGGTGCAGCGCGCCGGGGGAGCGGGGGCGGCGTGTGAACCAATGAGCGCGGCGTCGCGGGGCGGGGGCCGTGAAGACTCGCAGAAGGGACGCGGGTGTGCCCGGGCACCGCCGGGAAGGAGGAGCGGGGGCGCCCAGCGCTCCGCCCCATACTCGGCTCCGGACCCGGCGGCGGTGCGCGCTCGTGGGTAAAGTGCGCCCTGAGAGCCGCGGCCTCCGTGTCCCACTCTTTCCTTTTTCGCTATTAGCCGAGGCAGCACTTTCGCCCGGCCAGGGGGCCCGAGATGAGTAAACCCTGGCCTAGCCCATCCCTAACCCGACCAGGCGGCTTCCTCACACCCTCCTCCTCCAGCTCCCCCAGCCCCCCACCAGCCGCAGAGTGAGGGGGTGTGCCATAACCCGGAGACAGCGAGGCCCCAGTCCTAAGTGTCCAGCAGAGCCTGCAACCACCGCTGCCGTCGGGTCGGGGCACGGCCCCTCTAGTGGGGGCAGACTAGGACTCCAACGCAAATAACAGTCCACGCATCCCTGTCTTTGCGGGGCTCCGCTGGAAAACTACCCGCGTTCAGCAAGTCTGAGCCTCGACACCTCTTACGTCCGCCCCGAATCTTGCTTTAGATGTGAGAATCAGGGACCCCAGGAGAGGGGGAAGGAAGAGGGGACCCCTTCACCCGTGAGGCGCTCCCGCTCTGCACCCACACAGCAGCACGTGGTGAGATTAGGGCTCAATTACAAGGAGGCTAGGACATCTCTGGGGACAAGGAGGGCGTGGCTGGAAAGAGAAAGCCTCGGCCCGGCAGCATCCGGCGTGGAGATGGGAGGTAGGGGGCTGGACAGCCTGACCCGGGGCTTCCCCTTCCTCCTCACCTTCCCGCAGCCCCCAGGACTCTGGAAGGGGCCTCGGCCCACCCGGACCTCGTCATTTTCCCGGGTCTGAAGACATTAGCTCTGGACGCCCCTCCTCTTGGAGGCTCGGACGCACCCACGGATCCAGCGCGTGCGCGGGGCGGTATGGCGCGCGGGGGTGCCCTAAGCCTCTCCGCGGGCTCCACGCCTGGGAGGCGGAGCTCCGCGGGGCCTGGGGCGGGACCTGGCTGGCGGGCGTGGCCTCGAGCTGAGTGTGGGCGAGGAGCCCGGCGGGCCGCGGGCTGGGCGCCCGCCAGGACCGCGCTCGGGGGTGTGCCCTGGTGCGTCGTCGAGGATCCCGAGTGCGGGATGCGGCCTTCCACGACCCCCACTAGCAACCGCCGCCACAACGTCCACGCCTCCTGCCCTTTGCAGGTGCCTGTTTCACGTCGCTCGGACGGTCCTGACCTGGAACTGTTCCTTTGCCTTCCTCTCTGCCTCCGCCCTGCCCCGTTGTCCCCTCACTTTGGGTTGTGCTGACCCTGGCATCGTTGAAGCGAGGCGTCCAGGACCCCTTGAAAAATGTTACCTCTAAGTCCCACCTAGGCCAGGCGCGAAGTCTCTGACCCCGCCCTAAATGTCCCTTCTTTCTTGCTTCCGGTCTCCTTCTCCCCACCACGCCTGTGTCCGCCAGGACGCCCGAAACACGGGAACAGACTCCGCACACGGCTGTTCATTGCCGCACAATGTGCGATAGGACAGACCAGACTGGACACAGAGCGAGCAGGCTGTGATGGAAACACTGCATCGGGAAGGACCTAGCTGCGTCCTGTGGCCGCGCAGACACAGAGGAGGGACAGCAGCAGGGGGCCACCCCATTCTCCTCCCTCCTCCGCCACCTCCTTTCCCCAGGCCCCCAGCGGGCACTGGATGTAGCCTTGGCCCATCTGGATCTCATCCTTCCTGAGGATCTGAAAAACCTTCCCTTGGACAGTAGTTCTCCAAAAGACTCAGCCAGGTCTGCCCCTCGCCCCCATTTTGCAGATGAGGAGTATAGGATGTCCTCCAGGATCTATTAACTTAAAAGGGGGGGGGGGGACAACGAGGTGGGAACAGACACCTCAGAGAAATGTAAAATACATATTTGTTTGCTTACTTACAGTTTTATAAGCGGAAGTATAAACAAAAGGCTAACAAAAACAGTGACCTATGGGGAGAGGAAAACCAGGGGGAAGAGACGGAAATTGGTCTTTTTTGTGTGCACCCTGTCTTGTAGCTTTGAGTTTGGAAACACGTAATGTTTTACATCATTACAAAGTAAAATGAAACAAGACAAATCGAACCTGTGTATGTATGTAACTGGTAACTTAAACACCCAGAGAGGCATTACTTAAAAGTGACTTTAAAATGCAGTAGGGGAAAAAAATAAAATAAAAAAATAAAATGCAGTAGGGGTGCCTGGGCGGCTGGGAGGGTTAAGGGCCTGGCTTCAGTTCAAGTCTTGATATCAGGGTCCTGGGACTGCCCTCCTCAGCAGGAAGTCTGCTAGTCCCTCCCCTCTGCCTTTCCCCAATCCCACCGCCCCTCCCCCTGCTCATGCTCTCTCAATCTCTCAAATGAATAAAATCTTCAAAAACAAATAATTAGAATTAGTGAGATATATTGAAAGAGAATTGCAAATAAAACGTTTTTTTCATTTATCATCTTGGTAATAAAAAACAACATTGGTGGGTCCCTGGGTGGCTTAACGACTTGGTTTAACGACTGCGTTCAGCTAAGGTCATGATCTTGGAGCCCTGGGACCGAGTCCCACCCGGGGAGCTGCTCGCGGGGGAGCTCGCCTCTCCCTCGCATCCTCCCTCCTCTCGTGCTCCTTCTCTCTCAAATAAATAAATAAAATCTTAAAAAAAAAAAGGGGGGGGGGCGCCTGGGTGGCTCAGTGGTTTGGGCTGCTGCCTTCGGCTCGGGTCATGATCTCAGGGTCCTGGGATCGAGTCCCGCATCGGGCTCTCTGCTCCGCAGGACGCCTGCTTCCCTCTCTCTCTCTCTCTCTCTGCCTGCCTCTCTGCCTGCTTGTGATCTCTGTCTGTCAAATAAATAAATAAAATCGTAAAAAAAAAAAAAAAAAGTCTTGAGTCCATGATCACCGCTGAAGGGGGTATTGGATGTAGGAGAGTTCACCATAGAATTGTTTGTCATTTTGCTTAAGAAAACAGTTGACACGTTTAAAAAAGTGAAAACATTCTCCAAGTGTGGTCAATATTTGGAAGTGAACCCGACTCCAAACCCGGACATTCTCCCGCAGGGGCTGAAAGGTGCTGGAAGGATTCCGAGTCTCACCTGAGACCGGTTCAACCCGGAGTGGGGGTGCCTGTCGTTCCCCATTCAAAAACAAACCCGTCTGCTCCTTCTACTTCCTCATACTCAGAAACCGAAATCAATCTCAGGTCCGGACGCATCTTCCCCAGGAACCCTCACCGCCACCCACAGCAAAAATCTCCATTTGTCGAGCCGCCCCGCGCCGCCCCGGGGAGGCGCCGGCCGGCTGCGCGCCTAGGTGGAGCCCTCCTGGGCAGCAGGTCCGCGGGGGCGGGGGTGCGGTGGCCCGCGGTTGGTAGGCGGCGGCCGTGGGGGGTCCTGCAGAGGTAGGTGGTGCTCCGCGGAGGTGGGGCGGGGGTCCCGCGAAGGTGGGTGTCCTGCAGGGTTGGGGAGGCCCACGGAGGTGGGGGGGCCGGGGGTAGGGGTGGGGCTCCCGCGGAGGTAGTGGGTCCCGGCGGCGGTGGGACCTGCGTGCAGAGCCGCCGGAGCGCGCGCAGACCCCGGAGCCGGTCGGCTGGGCAGGCTCCCCTCGCCGCGCGCCAGGCCGCGCCCATGACGTCAGCGCCCTCTCCTGCCCATAGGGACATAGGTGAGGACTGGGGACACGCACCCCTGTGCACGCTCATTCAGAATCGTGCCCCTCTTGTTGACCTTGCTGTTTCACCGACCCAGGCTATCCTGGACGGTCTCCCCCGTCCTAACCCCTGACACTTGGCGCAGACTCTAGAACGGGGTGGTTGACTCATTGACTAAACTGAAGCCAACCCCCAGTGTCTCTTTCCCGCAAAGGACTGATGTCTTGGAAATCTCACTCAAATTTTGTGGACCAGCTTCAGCCCATCTCCTCCAGGACGCCTCCCCCAAGCAGGCTTCCTGGGTGTTCCTGTCGGGAGGGTGCACACTCCCAAAGACGTTGCCCAAAGACGTTGCGGGCGTCCGCACTGACCGCACTGACCGCACTGTGCGCAGCCGGAGACAGAAGCAGGATTGACTGCCGCGGTTCACTTCCCACCGCCGTCCGGAGCTCTAGGCTGAGGGGGAGGGTTTCAGTCTGAGGGAGGGGAGGGTCTTCCACCGGGTGGGCCCGGAGCTCTGACCATTCCCTCAGACATCCCTGAGCCCCCGCCGCTAGGTTGCTTTTCGGAAGCTGACGGAGCTGTAGAGGGTCCCGGCCAACCCGCAGAGGATGGCCAGGAGGTCAGCGGGTCAGGGGGACCAAGGCCTGGATGTCCCTCCTGGGTCCAGGGTAGTTCCTGCTAACAACCTGTGGACAGACCTCGGCCCTCTCCTACACAGTTTCCTCAATTCCACATCCCAGATAGGACACCAATGCCGTCTTGAAGACAGGAGATCCCCCTACAATGCATGACAGAACGGCTGTAAGGGACAGTCCCTGCTTCCACGGCGCTGCATCCACCTCGAACCCCGGCAGCCACTCTCGCAAGCCCTGGCGCTCCACGCGCCCCCCGGAGGGCCTGGCAGCAGACCCTCCCTTGCGTCCTCTGCTTGCTGGTGCTTGCTGGTAGTTCGGGGGCTTCTCCCCACGCATGCGCCCCAGCGGTCTACACCTGCAGCTTCAGAGGGCCTGCTCCTGTGTCCGTGTGTCCAGGGTTGTCTCTTCTCCAGAGCCCAGCTGCACTGCACTCGTGTCCAGTCCCCCGGAGCCCTTGCTCGGGAAGGCCCTACTGCCAAACGGGGACACAGTCGGAGGCGCCGGAAGTCAGGACCTCCGCACAGCTTTCCAGCACACACGATCCGGTCTGTGACTCCTCCTGCCACCCTCTGGGAAGTGTCCTATGAACAGGAGGGAGATGATGGCCTTGGAAAGAGGGCCAAAGCCAAGATCTGTAGGAGGCTGAGATGGGGGGTGACGAAGCATGGGGACAGGACAGAGGATGCCTTCCCCAGGAGGAGCCAGGGGTGGAGGCCCGTATGAGGGCACTAGAGGGAGGGCAGGCACGGTCTTCAAACACTGGAAGAGGAAGCAGCATCCTGGGGGTCCACCCAGCACCCGGGGGCTGAAGGGCCCTCTCCGGGGAGGGAGAGTGAGCAAGAGCTCCCCAGGCTTGGGGAAGCCCCGAGAAAACTGGGGTAAGTGTGAGGAAGGGACCAAGTGCTGAGCCCCTTTCCCCATCATTCAGGGCTGAGGAGGGGGTGTGGCAAGGCATGTTCCTGATGACGGTTCAAGTTCATCTGGTCCTCTTGTGCCCCACCCCACCCCCAGATCTGGGCCATTGTACTCCCCTGTCTGGGTCTTGTCCTGGGGCTCCAAGCTGGGAGGGGGGTGCCTGCCGCAGGGTTCCACACTGCCCCCCACCCACCCTCTAGACACCTGGCCCAGGCCACCATCCCACCATTGCCTGGAGCAGGCCCTCTGCCCTCATCTGTACCAGCCTCACCCCAGGCCCAGTCCCTCCTCTGTGAGTCAAGCCAAGGTCACACCGTCCCCCACATCTTCTGACAGAGAGATCAAAGGGCTTTCTGGAGACCACACACAGACC